>NW_022987660.1:68332-73332 GCF_902827165.1 Trematomus bernacchii | reverse complement strand
TTAAAAAGAGCCTGATAAGAGATAAGAAGGGCGGTGGGAATTATCCGTTATGAACTTCATATTTTAAATTACCTTTAAAGAGTCCTCTCCTACTGATGTTCAGGTGTATATCAGTATGTAGTGTCTCTACTTTAAAGAGTCCTCTCCTGCTGATGTTCAGGTGTATATCAGTATGTAGTGTCTCTACTTTAAAGAGTCCTCTCCTGCTGATGTTCAGGTGTATAGCAGTATTTAGTGTCTCTACTTTAAAGAGTCCTCTCCTGCTGATGTTCAGGTGTATATCAGTATGTAGTGTCTTTACTTTAAAGAGTCCTCTCCTGCTGATGTTCAGGTGTATATCAGTATTTAGTGTCTCTACTTTAAAGAGTCCTCTCCTGCTGATGTTCAGGTGTATATCAGTATGTAGTGTCTTTACTTTAAAGAGTCCTCTCCTGCTGATGTTCAGGTGTATATCAGTATTTAGTGTCTCTACTTTAAAGAGTCCTCTCCTGCTGATGTTCAGGTGTATATCAGTATGTAGTGTCTCTACTTTAAAGAGTCCTCTCCTGCTGATGTTCAGGTGTATCTCAGTATGTAGTGTCTCTACTTTAAAGAGTCCTCTCCTGCTGATGTTCAGGTGTATATCAGTATGTAGTGTCTCTACTTTAAAGAGTCCTCTCCTGCTGATGTTCAGGTGTATATCAGTATTTAGTGTCTCTACTTTAAAGAGTCCTCTCCTGCTGATGTTCAGGTGTATATCAGTATTTAGTGTCTCTACTTTAAAGAGTCCTCTCCTACTGATGTTCAGGTGTATCTCAGTATTTAGTGTCTCTACTTTAAAGAGTCCTCTCCTGCTGATGTTCAGGTGTATCTCAGTATGTAGTGGTCTCTACTTTAAAGAGTCCTCTCCTGCTGATGTTCAGGTGTATATCAGTATGTAGTGTCTCTACTTTAAAGAGTCCTCTCCTGCTGATGTTCAGGTGTATATCAGTATGTAATGTCTCTACTTTAAAGAGTCCTCTCCTGCTGATGTTCAGGTGTATATCAGTATGTAGTGTCTCTTACTTTAAAAGAGTCCTCTCCTGCTGTTGTTCAGGTGTATATCAGTATGTAGTGTCTCTACTTTAAAGAGTCCTCTCCTGCTGATGTTCAGGTGTATATCAGTATGTAATGTCTCTACTTTAAAGAGTTATCTCCTGCTGATGTTCAGGTGTATATCAGTATGTAGTGTCTCTACTTTAAAGAGTCCTCTCCTGCTGATGTTCAGGTGTATATCAGTATTTAGTGTCTCTACTTTAAAGAGTCCTCTCCTACTGATGTTCAGGTGTATATCAGTATTTAGTGTCTCTACTTTAAAGAGTCCTCTCCTGCTGATGTTCAGGTGTATCTCAGTATGTAGTGTCTCTACTTTAAAGAGTCCTCTCCTGCTGATGTTCAGGTGTATATCAGTATGTAGTGTCTCTACTTTAAAGAGTCCTCTCCTGCTGATTTCAGGTGTATATCAGTATGTAATGTCTCTACTTTAAAGAGTCCTCTCCTGCTGATGTTCAGGTGTATATCAGTATGTAGTGGTCTTCTACTTTAAAGAGTCCTCTCCTGCTGTTGTTCAGGTGTAATATCAGTATGTAGTGTCTCTACTTTAAAGAGTCCTCTCCCTGCTGATGTCAGGTGTATATCAGTATGTAATGTCCTCTACTTTAAAGAGTTATCTCCTGCTGATGTTCAGGTGTATATTCAGTATGTAGTGGTCCTCTACTTTAAAGAGTCCTCTCCTGCTGATGTTCAGGTGTATATCAGTATGGTAGTGTCTCTACTTAAAGAGTCCTCTCCTGCTGATGTTCAGGTTGTATATCAGTATGTAGTGTCTCTACTTTAAAGAGTCCTCTCCTGCTGTTGTTCAGGTGTAATCAGTATGTGAGTGTCTCTCTTTAAAGAGTCCTCTCCTGCTGATGTTCAAGGTGTATATCAGTATGTAATGTCTCTACTTTAAAGAGTTATCTCCTGCTGATGTTCAGGTGTTATCAGTATGTTAGTCGTCTCTACTTTAAAGAGTCCTCTCTGCTGATGTTCAGGTGTATATCAGTTATGTAGTGTCTCTACTTTAAAGAGTCCCCTCTCACTGCTGATGTTTCAGGTGTTATATCAGATAGTGGTCTCCTACTTTAAAGAGTCCTCGCCTGCTGATGTTCAGGTTGTATATCAGTATGTAGTGTCTCTACTTTAAAGAGTCCTCTCCTGCTGATGTTCAGGTGTATATCAGTATGTAGTGTCTCTACTTTAAAGAGTCCTCTCCTGCTGTGTTCAGGTTGTATATCAGTAGTAAGTGTCTCTACTTTAAAGAGTCCTCTCCTGCTGTTGTTCAGGTGTTATATCAGTATGTAGTGTCTCTACTTTAAAGAGTCCTCTCCTGCTGATTGTTCAGGTGTTATCAGTATGTAGTGTCTCTACTTTAAAGAGGTCCTCTCCTGCTGTGTTCAGGGTTTGTATATCAGACTAGATAGTGTCTCTACGTTTCAAGAGTCCTCTCCCTGGCCTGAGTCAGGTGTATATCAGTATGTAATGTCTCTACTTTAAAGAGTTACTCCTGCTGATGTTCAGGTGTATATCAGCTATGTAGTGTCTTCTACTTTAAAGAGTCTCTCCCTGCTGATGTTCAGGTGTATATCAGTATGTAGTGTCTCTACTTTAAAGAGTCCTCTCCTGCTGATGTTCAGGTGTATATCAGTAGGTAGTGTCTCTACTTAAAGAGTCCTCTCCTGTGATGTTCAGGTTGTATATCAGTATGTAGTGTCTCTACTTTAAAGAGTCCTCTCCTGCTGATGTTCAGGTGTATATCAGTATGTAGTGTCTCTACTTTAAAAGAGTCCTCTCCTGCTGATGTTCAGGTGTATATCAGTATGTAATGTCTCTACTTTAAAGGAGTATCTCCTGCTGATTGTTCAGGTGTATATCAGTATGTAGTGTCTCTACTTTAAGAGTCCTCTCCTGCTGATGTTCATGTGTATTACAGTATGTAGTGTCTCTACTTTAAAGAGTCCTCTCCTGCTGATGTTCAGGTGTATATCAGTATGTAGTGTCTCTACTTTAAAGAGTCCTCTCCTGCTGATGTTCAGGTGTATATCAGTATGTAGTGTCTCTACTTTAAAGAGTCCTCTCCTGCTGATGTTCAGGTGTATATCAGTATGTAGTGTCTCTACTTTAAGAGTCCTCTCCTGCTGATGTTCAGGTGTATATCAGTATGTAGTGTCTCTACATGTCTCCATGCTTTAATGTTCAAAAAGCTCTTTATTTTTTCTGCCTGTGCTGCAGCACCTCTTTTCACCCTCTGTCTGAAACCAGAGCCCAGTCTGCTCTGATTGGTTAGCTGGCCGGCTCTGTTGTGATTAGTCAACCGGCTTAGAGATGTCCCGCCCCTTAGCCTATCACGTACAATGTGTTGCAGCGCTAGCCAATAGGAGCATAACATATTGATGTCACTAATTAATCAAACTTTTTTATATACAGCACTTTTAATTTCATAAAAACACTAAAGAGCAAAGTGGCAACAACTTCATAAAACAAGAACAGCTCCGCCTCATACCTGACTTTGACACAACAATATTAGCTTCTCTACTTGTGCCTTTTATTTTCCCATGATGCACCTGCCTGCAGCCTCATTCATAAATCAAGTCCCTGAATGAACATAATGGCTAAGTGTCCCCACTACAGAGATCCAGTACTGTGTGTCCTGCTCTGAATGAAAGCAGCTGTTCTGTATGTGAACCAGTCTAAGCTAATCAATACTGGAATCACTTCCTTTGACGAGTGCATTGACTGTTCTGTACACTCTAAATATAGAGTGTAAATCATATTTGCACATTGATACCAGGAACAGCAGGATGTTTAATGCATGGCTCTAAGTCTGTGTAATTGCTTTCGTTTGACCACACCTGGGTCACACAGTTCAGTGGCTGATAAATACATAAATAAAGATTGAGATTGAGTAAGGAAGTTTCCCAAAGTGTTCCCGAGGAATTCCCAAACCTCACGAGATATAATTATTCCTCTGGAAGCATCCCTCTGGTTGCATCTTAGAATGTATTTAATTCATTATCTTAAAAGTTAATTGTATTTCACCGCAAAATATTTAACCTTACATTCAGTTCTTTCACCTGCACTTTTTTATTCAAATGTATCGTACTCGGTTTCATTTGCATTATTTTTGCAAAGGACCTAAGATTTCCATTGCCTTAACTAAACTGTAGCTACTGTAAATATGATAATAAAACCCTTGAATCCTTGAACCCTTGAATCCTTGAATCCTTGAATCTTGGTATTTCCCGGGATCTCCTAAAAATGTCCAATCATCATGAAAAAAGTCAGAGCTATTGATCGTTGTTGCCCAAAAGCTACTATAGTGTCTCTGATTGGACTGGCTGAAGAAACACACATTTAAAGCAAACTTCAAACACAGAACAGCAAGGTAATAAAAACGATCAACCGTCTACCTCCTATTACAATAAATGTCTGGGCACCCCTAGTGTCATGGTTACAAAATGCACAGGGCTTTAGGGCTCAACATTTAAAAAAGCAATCACTGAAATGCTTCTTTTTTTTAAACCCCAGTGCAAACACAGCCTCATGCCACCACTTCTGCACAAACGTATGCATGAACACAACCATGCATAGACGTATTAGTCACTTCATTACAAAGAACACACAAATCAATACTGAACACACCGTTCAAAAAATGCTAGATCCTGAGATTTAGTAAGTCGTGCACGACAAGAGGAGCTTCTCGTTATGGATGGATGGATGGATGGATGGATGGATGGAGGTGGATGGATGGATGGATGGATGGATGGATGGATGGATGGATGGATGGATGGATGGATGGATGGATGGATGGATGGATGGATGGAGGATGGATGGATGGATGGATGGATGGAGGATGGATGGATGGATGGATGGGATGGATGGATGGATGGATGGATGGATGGATGATGGATGGATGTGGATGGATGGATGGATGGAGGATGGAT
>NW_022987660.1:20000-68232 GCF_902827165.1 Trematomus bernacchii | reverse complement strand
GACACAACACACACACACGCGCGCGCCCGCCCTCGCGCGCCGCGCGCGCGCAATACACCACCACCACAGACACACACACACACACACACACACACATACACACACACCACACACACACACACACACACACACACACACACACACACACACACACACATAGGCCTACACTCTCTCTCTCTCCAGATCGGTTTATGTCGCTGCATACAGTATGCGCACCGGAGAGAAAGGAGGGATGTGATTTGTAAGTCAATGGGACGGAGATGCACGTTTTATTTTTTGTGATTGGATCTTCTTTTTGGTTCTGCTGTAAAACAGAGAGGAAACAAATATTATTTATTTGCATTATTATTATTGTATTGTTGTACATGAACCACTTTATCAAGCCTGTCCTTCACCTTGATTCTGCTGTGGGGGGAAACACTTATTTGTATTTTCATATTTATTTAATTTATTTATTTATTCAGTTTAATCATGTTTTTTTATTACATTAATAAAAACAACAAGCCTGTCCTTAACCTTGACGAGTATGCTTTAAAGTGGGGAAAACTATTATTTTAATTGTATTTCTGATTTCTATTGTATGTATTTTTTTTTTGCTCTGCTAAAAAGTAAAAATCCTGTATTAGCATCCAGATAAACTGAAAGTACCAAAAGTAAAAGTAGTCGTTATGCAGAATGCATAGTATGCAAGTGTGTCTATACCTACAAAATTATATCAATCTGTAAATGTTAAATGAAACATACCATTGCAATCCGGCTTGTAATCCCAAGAAATATAACAGTAATCTGATGTCGTTTTGTTTTGTCTTTCTTTAACTTAAAGGTGGGGTATGCAATTTATTTCAGATACACTTAACATCCCGATAGCAATGAATATATTAAATGATTTGACAATAAATACATAAAAAAATATCATCTGTGGAAGCCGTAATACTGTAAAAAGCACGACCAATCATTTTAGCCGGCCCGGCTAAAGTAACTGGATGGCCTACCTGCCTGTCAGCCTTCCATCTGTGCACAAACTTATCTCGTGCCCTCATTGGTCATGTGCGCGTTCGTGTGTGTTGGAGGAAGGGCTCTGTAAGGAAGTGGCAGATTTTCTTCGGCTGCGTAGTTTCAAATTCTAGCGCACTCGAGCTGGTTTCTCCTAAATTACATACCCCACCTTTAAAGGACATTTTTTAAGTATCCTTAAGGCCTAACCTTGATTATTTTTGTCCCATGCAGTGCCATTTTGAATGCTTGAATAATACTGCATTATTTTCCTGAATTATTTTCACATTTAGTCACTGGAGTCGAGATCAGTCACTGTATTGTTAAAAATGTGATCTCTTCAAATCACCACAAAAGGCCACAACGGAGCAGCATCGTTCTTTAATGATCCATGGATTCAAATAATAATTGTGTGAGACAAATTAGTTTTCACTTCTAGGCCAAACTGTCAATTCAAGAGTGAGAAAAACAAACTAATGACACGCTACACTCACTCGACTCCATGTCAAGATTGAATCAGTGTGTGTGTGTGTGTGTGTGTGTGTGTGTGTGTGTGTGTGTGTGTGTGTGTGTGTGTGTGTGTGTGTGTGTGTGTGTGTGTGTGTGTGTGTGTGTGTGGGCTGGTCAGATGGAGCCAATCTATTGTAACACCCACGACGAAAAAAACACACTCTTCTCTCACACTGATGAGAGAACGAGGCTACACACACCTCCTCTCTCTCTGAGTCACTGTCTGCTGTGTTTGCCTTATACCGTATGTCCACTTATAACTAATATAACATGGTATTTGCTCTCGGTATTCACACATACGCACAACAAGATGAAAATAAACTTTAAAACAGAACTTAGTTGAATACTCGATTCTGATTGGTCAATTTTGACATTCCATAGGTCTGCCAATTTTCGCTAACAGACCGTCGGTAATAAGAACAGACCGTTGCTAAGGAAGATCAAGGGACTATGTGCAAAACACTAAAGGGAACAGAGGAAGAAGACAGACAGGAAGTAAACACTAAAGGGAACAGCAGAAGAAGACAGAGAGGAAGTAAACACTAAAGGGAACAGCAGAAGAAGACAGACAGGAAGTAAACACTAAAGGGAACAGCAGAAGAAGACAGACAGGAAGTAAACACTAAAGGGAACAGCAGAAGAAGACAGACAGGAAGTAAACAGTAAAGGGAACACCAGAAGAAGACAGACAGGAAGGCCCAATCCCAAACCACGCCCTACACCCTACCCCTACACACTCCCCCTCCGTGACGGAGTGAACTCCGTGGAGTGACGCTCGCAGCTCAACGAGGCTCCTCCGGTCAGATGGAGGGAGTAAATACAGCGGCAAGCTTTGGACGGCCTCCCCTCTCTCCGGCAGAAACAGGAAATGCCGTAACTGTATGTAACAACGGTTTCAAATCAGCATCTCTTTGACAACACATTAAATTAATATCTCAAATAAAACTCCAAACATCTTTAATTGTGTTACTTTTTTGTAAAGCTCTTTTAGTTTTAAACCTGATGTTTATAAGCTTCTTAGCTGTAGACAGTCTGTAAATATACACAACGTTATAATAAAATGCACACATTGACCTTTTCTAGACTAAACACAGGTATGATCCTAAGTTAAAACATATGAGGTTATCATGAGGTTGTTAACATCGCAATTTATCAGTGGATGTTTGCTGGAACTGTTTGTAAACAGCGTGTTTCCTGACGGACACACACAGCGTGACTCCGGTCAGGTAGAGACCGGTCAGGTAGAGACCGGTCAGGTAGAGACCGGTCTCCAGTCAGCACCGATGCAGACTCGCTGTTTGAGGGCTTGATAGCCCACTCAATGTGGCGGACCCTCCGTGCGAACGCGCAAACGGAGGGGTAGTGTGTCGGGCATGGTTTGGGATTGGGCCGAAGTAAACACTAAGGGAACAACAGAAGAAGACAGACAGAGGGTGTTTCTCAATCGCGAGTAAAGCTGCTTCAGAGCCACTATTTCAAGCATACTACGTCATCGAGTGCCGCCGAAGTACTGTTCCAATCTCCAGCATACTTGGAAATCTACCGAGCCCGGCGTACTCCGTTTGGAGAAATATCGAGGCTGCACATGAGTAGACTCCGCGGTCTTAAAATCCCCACAATGCTTTGCGCACGGACCAATTTCCCCAAATCTGTGGCGGAAGATGTAAGAGGCGGGGCCTCTCATATGACGCACACCTGCACACTTGCTAGCGTGTTCCACTCTTTGTTTTCCGAATGGCAGGAAGTATTCTTGACTCGCTTCTGAACCAAGATGCTCGGCAGACATGTGCTACCAAGCAAGCGTACTCGACATTGAGAAACACCCAGGAAGTAAACACTAAAGGGAACAGCAGAAGAAGACAGACAGGAAGTAAACACAGAAATACCTGAGTATTTCCATTTTACGCTACATCGGTTTTTACTTTACAACAATTTGGAGACACATATTTTACTTTTTACTCCAATAATGTACTTTAATTATTCAAAAATCATGATAGTCTTATGCAATGTAATGCTGTACAGTGTTCTAATATACCCTGTTTGGAAAAAAGTACTTTAATTGGCTCTTGACAAACTACAACATTAATCATGTATTTGCTGCTGATCCAAAGAGCCAATTACATTTTGCATATACTTCTTCTGTACTTCTACTCTAAGTAACATTTGCTTTTCAGGACTTGTTATGCGTATTTCAAGATAATAGTATTCCTACTTTTTCACAGGATCTTCTTCCGTCTCAAAACAGTCGCTTTTATGAATTGTCTTTTTTAGTTTTTGTTTGTGTGTTTGTTTTGTGAGTACTATGTGAAGCACTTTGAACGCCTCTGTGTCTTCAAATGTGCTAAATAAACTAACCTTGAACAAGAGTTGAAATGTTCTAATACAGACGATATGAGCCGTATTGTAGTAGGGCTGTCTCTGTATGTCCGGCTGTCTCTCTAATAAAGATCATTTATACGTAACTCATCCTAATCATCCATTAACAAGCTTCTCAAAAAGCCTAAAAAAAACAATCCACGATTCTTCCTCAGAGTTAATTAGATTTTTCAGTCGAGAGGAGACCGACTCCTGCCTAAGTGAATCTGAACGGAAGGAGAATTACTTTTACTGGTTGTGTTTCCAAAGATAGCTTTTATAGCATTGGTTTACGGGTCTTTCTCTGCTGTTTTTATAGCATCTTGTCATTTACCTTTTGAATCTGATCCAGATAATGTCTATCACTTAGCTCGCTTACCGCAGTATCTTGTAAACAATCAGTGCTCTTTTGTTGCTGAGCTTTAGACTGACAGGATGGGGCCAAATGGGTTTTTAGGAGATTTGGGGCTCAATTGAAGGAGTCTTAGACGAAGACATCTACAAATCTGGACTTTAATTGTGATTAGAAAAGCCACAAGAAAGCTTTTTGTTATATGGAGACTCTCCTCTGTCTTAGTATACCAGGTCAGGGTGCATGCACATTTTGAGTATTAGCTTAAAGTGGACCTATCATGCTATATTTGAATAATATAGTGTAGGACCATACCTATATAAGGTATATTTATACGTTTCTGTTTTCAAAATACCAAACAGATCATGCATTTTAGCCATGCCTCATTTTGCTCAATTTGACAATTTCTAACTCTGTTTTAGCAAGGGCAGATTCAGTGAGAACAGCACCACCTACAGGCCTGGCATATGTATTACAGCGTCTCCAGCGCTTTTGAACGGCAATGGCCGTGGCTGTCTCCTCCTGATTGGTGGAGTTGGCCCAATAGCCGTAGCGCCACTGTCCTGACGTCAGGACAGTGTTCAAATCTGGATCAGTTTTTATCAGATCTGTTGCAGCCCCTTTTTTAGAGATGTGGGTATGGAGGAAAATAGAGAGGGTTGTGTTTTCTGACACTTGGTGAGTTCCCTGGAACACCGGGGACACATATTCATGTAGAAAAGACGTACAAACGTGCATTTTGCATGATAGGTCCCCTTTAAAGTTGAAATGTGTCAAAGTTAGTCCTCTTGGTTCTCTAAATACTTCCTCCAGAGTTGACTCTTCTGTTGGGATGTTTTGAGCTTTACTACAGAAATCCTCAGTTTTGTAGTTGAGAAAAACACTAATGTAAAAGTCTAGATAAGTATTCGTAATTCTCTAGTTTGCCTTGTCGAGGGTGCGAATCAAAATCTGTTTGCGTAAGTTTGGAAAGTTCTGGAAACAGCTGCCTTCTTAATGATTCACAATACTCCTTTTCGCTCTGGTCTGAAGATTCTTGTTCTAGAAACATGGAAGATTAATAATTAATAATTCATCTCTTAAAAAGATTAAATGTATTTGTATGCATGGTCCTTGTTGAAATAAAGACATAATAATAGTTAACTGCTAACGTCTCATTCTGTTATGCCAACATGTTAGCATGGACCATTCAACCAACATAATATTGGTAAATTAAAGGTGACTTGTTAAATTGCTAAATTGTTAGCTAGTAATCAATAGTGGAATCAAAGTGTTTTCCATTGTTTTAACCCTTAGATGCCTGAGTGACTGGACCCTACACTCTTCCATAAGTGGGTCAAAAAGGACCCGTATTAGAATAATATGTGTTTTTATGCCATTTTTGTCATTTTGGTTAAGAAAAAATCACTTGTATAATATTTAGTATTATATTTTGGTTCACACTAGAAATGTTTTATATTTCATTTTTCACTATTTTGAATTTTTGAATTTTTTTTTAGACTTTGAAAAAAAAACGAAATTCCATAGAAAATGCATGCGGGTCATTTTGACCCACTTATGGAAGCTTGGGGTAGTAATACGAAAACTACAATTTCTCAAAATGTATAGAATTTAAATAAAAAATTTGAATGGCATGATATCCAAAACATGTTTTTTGAGGAATAGCTGGAATATGAAATGATAAAAAAATGTTATTACAAAGATACTTCAAGAAAACCACCTCACCGGGTCAAAAAAGCCCTTATGCATCTAAGGGTTAATGGAGAGCGATTCCGTCACCAACATTTCTACGGGCCCTTTTTCTTCAAGCCGCAACTGGGAGCGATGGCACCAATCACAGCCGAGGGAAACCTTACCTCCGTTAATATTAGTCTGTGACAAATATGGAGAAGTTATTTATTTTAGTGTGGGTCTATCGTTATCCAGAGGTTTAAGAAAGGTACCATGGGGTCAGATTAGAATGTTCCAAAGGGGGGTTCGTTTAGCATGAAACACTTGAAATAACTAAAGGATAAGTTAAAAAAGAAAGTAGAAAGAAAGTGAGGTCATAGGGCACACCTGATCCAAGACCATGCCATGCCATAGAATATTGTACAAGAAAATAATGAAATACAGAAAGAATATTTATAGCTGAACATATATGTTAATACATTTAATGACCATCTTCCTTCGTTGGCAGAAAGGAGAGGATCATGTACTGGCTTATTTTCTTTCATTCAGTGTGTTAACATGCACACTGATCATTTAGCTGTCACCAGATAAGGAAATACTTTAGTTAATACAACTGATAGACACAGTACAATTGAAACCCTTTTGACGAAATGGCTTGTCTATGACATCATGGGGAAACGCTACTGTTGGATTAACTGTTAGTTTCATTCTGCACTGGTTCTTTGGGTAAGGTGAAAACGGAGGAAAGGCATTTTGCTGAATCATGCTCCAGTTTCTTGAAGTTGCACAGGAGTGGGAGATAGTGGACAGATAGAGCTGACAGTATAGCAGCAGAGATTATGGCCCAATTCCAAACCACACCCTACCCACTCCCCCTCCGTCTGTAGTCAGTCGGTGGAGGGTGTGAATACAGCAGCAAGCTTTGGGACAAACTCCCCTCTCTGGCAGAAACAGGAAATGCCTTAGATATAGGTGACAACTGTTTCACATCAGCATCACTTGGACAAGAAATTGAAAAATAATAACTAAAGTAAAACTCCAAAAATCTTTATTAGCGTTTATTTTTTGTAAACCCCTTTTAGTCTCTGTAAATATAGACAACTTTATAATAAAATGCACACTTTTACCGTTTTCTAGACTAAACACAGGGATATTATCCTGAGTTAAAAACAATACGAGGTAACATGAAGTTGTTAAGATCTGTGTGATGATATGAAATGTCTCTTGTTGTGCAGTTTATCATTTAATTTATAGTTTGGAATTGGGCCTATATGTCCTGTGTAGTGCACATTATACAGAGGGGAATCACAGCCGCCCTGAAGAACATTTGAAGGCAGTTAGATCGAGAAAAAGTGGTCTGTATTTCTCGGTCGGGGCTTTTTACACTTTGATTTTCCCAGTCAGGAGATCAAGCTAATCAAATACTCAGTTTATATTGTTCTCTGAACTTCAGCCGCTTCGATCAATAGGGCCTACACATCTTTATCAATACTAGGAACAGTAAACACTAACAGGAGCTGTTACTTCATGGACCACTCGCATTTGAAGTTGTGTTTTTTTGTTATAGGGAGCATTGATTTGAGCTTCAGTGGCACCAAGTGACTGGACTCAGATTACTGGAAATGTCAGGCTGTCTAAAGAACTGCAGAAACATCATAATAAGGGTGGAAATGTACTGCAAACACAGAGGAGGCGAGAGGGAGAGGCAAACCCAGAGGAGGCGAGAGGGAAAGGCAAACCCAGAGGAGGCGAGAGGGAAAGGCAAACCCAGAGGAGGCGAGAGGAAAAGGCAAACCCAGAGGAGGCGAGAGGGAAAGGCAAAACCCAGAGGAGGCGAGAGGAAAAGGCAAACCCAGAGGAGGCGAGAGGGAAAGGCAAACCCAGAGGAGGCGAGAGGGAAAGGCAAACCCAGAGGAGGCGAGAGGGAAAGGCAAACCCAGAGGAGGCGAGAGGAAAAGGCAAACCCAGAGGAGGCGAGAGGGAAAGGCAAACCCAGAGGAGGCGAGAGGGAAAGGCAAACCCAGAGGAGGCGAGAGGGAAAGGCAAACCCAGAGGAGGCGAGAGGGAGAGGGAAACCCAGAGGAGGCGAGAGGGGAGAGGCAAACCCAGAGGAGGCGAGAGGGAAAGGGAAACCCAGAGGAGGCGAGAGGGAGAGGCAAACCCAGAGGAGGCGAGAGGGAAAGGCAAACCCGGAGGAGGCGAGAGGGAAAGGGAAACCCAGAGGAGGTGAGAGGGAAAGGCAAACCCAGAGGAGGTGAGAGGGAAAGGGAAACCCAGAGGAGGCGAGAGGGAAAGGGAAACCCAGAGGAGGCGAGAGGGAAAGGCAAACCCGGAGGAGGCGAGAGGGAAAGGCAAACCCAGAGGAGGCGAGAGGGAAAGGGAAACCCAGAGGAGGCGAGAGGGAGAGGCAAACCCAGAGGAGGCGAGAGGGAAAGGCAAACCCAGAGGAGGCGAGAGGGAAAGGGAAACCCAGAGGAGGCGAGAGGGAGAGGCAAACCCAGAGGAGGCGAGAGGGAAAGGCAAACCCGGAGGAGGCGAGAGGGAAAGGCAAACCCGGAGGAGGCGAGAGGGAAAGGGAAACCCAGAGGAGGCGAGAGGGAGAGGCAAACCCAGAGGAGGCGAGAGGGAAAGGCAAACCCAGAGGAGGCGAGAGGGAAAGGGAAAGGGAAAGCATTAACGAGACAAACGTTCATATCAATAAACTGTTTCATTAGACAGCATCCAGGGATGGGAGGCGTACAAGAAAAAGGAATATACCCTGATTACTTTCTGATACTTCTGGGTTACCTCAATATCAAATGCAGTGCAAATAAACAAAAGAGAAGATACATATCAATAAGATGTTCTTTACTGAAGTTTCAAATCAAATCAGGTTTTATTTATAAAGCACATTTTAAAACGATTTTTGGTCGAGCCAAAAAGTGCTGTACTTTGAAGTGTATTATGTAAGACAACAGATCAATGTGACTTTAGAAAAGAAGAAACCAGGATATTTAGGATCAGGAATGATTTTATTTATCGGAAAACCTGCCTTTCATGAAGCAGATTCAGCCTCTACACCAGCACTGAAACACATGAGCACATACTAGTTTAAAAGATCTTGAACATGAGAAAAAGTAGAAGTACTCAGATCTTGTACTTTAGTAAAAGTAGAAGTACTCATGGTTGCCCTTCTGTTTATTCTCCGCTGTGGATGCTCTGGCTCTTTTTCTCCCTCCCCGAGGAAAGCGTGTGTGTAAAGGAGGGGGAGGGGTAATAATTGATGGAGAGGGAAAGGGTTCTTTTAAATCAAGTGGAGAGCAAAACTGGGTATTCAAGGAGCCAACTACTAAGTTTAAAACACAATAATTTATTCAGTAGAACATAAAAACTTTACTAAGAAAACTAAAATCAGAGCTGTCTGAAACATAATCTCAGTAAAAAGATAGTCTAAAACTATTTTAAAATACAATTAAACACAGTTAAAACAATACAAAGAATTCAAATGTTAAAAGGGTTAAAAGTCTTTTCTCAGAACCAGAGTCTTTCCAGGGCTGTGAAGGTGCTCCGTCGACCCTCTCTTGCACTGCCGTGGTCTCTTAATCCCTTGGTTGCGTGTGCCTCTGCTCCTGCTGCGTCCTGCCTCTGCTGTCTCCTTCAGTCTCTCCCAGTCTCAGTCTGTCCTCTGCTGCTCTTCTCCTTCCATTTATAGGCAGGGCTGTTGGTGCAAATTGTCTCCAGGTGTGGTCACTCATTGTCAATCAGCATAGCAAGGCCAATCCAAACATTTCAAAAATAAAAGCATGCAGCAGGAAGTTGAAACCAGTTAAAAAGGCAAACACATTTCAGAGTAAAATCACACAATAAAAAGGTATAAAACACACACACTTAAAACCATGCAATAATGAATCATTAAAATACATTGCCATGTGACATTTGCTCCTGCTGTAAATCTCTCCGTTAGTCCACCAGCAGATGACAAACACCCACCTCTCCGCCTCTTCCAAGGGACGAGGGGACCGTGCGGCAGAGTTTCAGTTAGATTTTTTTTCGCCGGTCAACATGTCCGTTAAAGTTTCAATCTTCCGGACAAAATTAGAAAAGTGCCGGTCAAAGGTCTTCTTTGTTATTTATTGAGCTTTAAAACAAATTAATAATGACCAGGGTTGCAAAATTCCGGGAATTTTCAAAGATGGAAACTTTCCACGGGAATTAACGGGAATTAACGGGAATTTATGGGAATAAACTGGGAATTTTCAAAATGGAAGGTTGGCTCTTCATAGGGAACTTAAATATAGTTGGGGAAAGTATATTTTAGCATAATCTCGACTAAAACAAACAGATGCCATTCAAGTACACTTGAATATCCATGCCATAGCACACTGCTTACTGCATGGCTATTGAGACCACACAAAGGTTTGCAACAGGCTCACGAATGTGAGAGTGGAAAAACTGGTTGGCATTCGGGCAAACCTAAGGCTCTCTGAGCCGGACACAGAGCCATCCTCAACAAGGCTGGACAGTGACACTGAAGAGGAAGACTCAGAGTTGGATGTTGATGAGGCCCAGGAAGAGCCCGTTGACTGAAAGGGATTAGCAAAAATGCAGAGGATTGCTTGAAGGAAGATTTGCATGTTTAATGGGACTTTGTGGAGGGAGAGGGGCTCTTTTCATTTAACATTTTGAATGGGACTTTGTGAGGATGTTTGGATGGGGGGTGCATTTTTGTTCATTTTTTAATGAGTGGGGGATGAGTAACATTTAACTCAACATTCCTGTTTTCGTTCTTCAATGAAACAAATAATTGTTCAATAAAATAATTAAAACTTGTTCTGTTCTACTTAAAAAAGAAAATCTGTTGAAATGTCATGTTTTTTGGTTTAATTTTGGATCGAATATTTTCAAAATTCCCCAGCTTAACTTCCCATGGAAACTTTCTGCAAACTTACCGGAAACTTTCTGCACCTTTGCAACCCTAATAATGACTCTATATAATCATATAAGAATAAAACACGGAGGACGGAGATCTCTTTTTCTCCCCCTCTTCTGAGAGCCCAGCAGCTGATCAGAGCACGCTCCCCTCTCCTGCAGGGGGGCGTGGTCAGCTGCAGCTCATTTGCATTAAAGCTACGTCACAGAATCAGCCCCCTGCAAAAACAGGGCTGGAAAGAGCAAATAGAGCGAAATGAGGCATGGCTAAAATGCATGATGAAACAGACATGTTTTATATAGGTATGGCCCAGCCGCGGCGCCAGGATTTCAATTGTGGGTGGGCCAATGTAATTTCGGCTGGGCCTGTTCTAATAGATGTTTCTCGTTAACAAAAATGTAATAAAAAGAAATGCCTGCATATCATTGTAGGCAACTGTGTAATATTATACCCTGGGTATAATGCATATTTCCTATAGTAAAGACACTTTTTCAAAACCCTTCTCTTTTAAACATTTTCACTTATGAGAAGCTTTAATTATTTAAATGATTAAGCGGCACGCCGCAATGAGTGAAAATAAATGTTATACTGCATGTTATTTAGTTTTGGTTCACAATACATTGATACGTTTAGAAACAAAGAGCATACAACGGCAGAATATGGAATAATGAGCGAACACCTGATGTGTGTCTGTGTGGTAAGACCGCAGCGTGCTGTCCTTTAGCGGATCTAGCGAAGTGAGCGGCCGTGCGCAAAAGGCACTGGTTCTCTGACGCGGCACTTTTCAGAGGCTGCAGATTTATCATTAGGCTACTTCCTTCTGATACTGCAGAGCTTTCATGAGCTGAAGTATACGTTTCATACTAAAGCAGCTGGGCAGCAGATACTGTTGCTTCACACTCATAAGCTTTGCTGATTTGGGCTGGAGAATGCCTGCCGCGTCAGGGTGCGCTCTGGTAGTTGCAAATGGCATGACATTTTAGCTCTACGTTTCTTAATAATTTTCCTAGATATGTAGTCTCAATATGAAATGAGGAATCTCTTGCTTTGCACACGTGACAATTATGTCCGGTAAAACTTTACGTGTTCCCGATTTTTCTCAATGATCTCTCCCTGTCGGCCTTCTGGGTTGAGTAGCTGATGGAGGATGGTTCCATGCTCAGACTTCTCGCACTGTCTGTAGTTTGTATTTCTCTCCATAGCTATTGCATGAGCTGCGCTGCATTCGTGTTTACTGAGAGCATAGTCGATATGTTTCCAGTCCCTGTAACCATGGCGACTGAATGTATCTTCTCCGCCGGCCCCGCCTCTCACTAAAATGCCGGCACATTTTACAAAACACACTGTCCTTGCTAATGCTATACTCCAAGAATGTGTTCTTGTCATACCAGTGGGCAGCAGAGCTCCTTTTCTTTTGTCCGAAAAGTGTCTGAGGGTACTTTATGAGCTGTGGCTGTGTAGCCGCCGGGTCATCTATGGCTGAGAGGTCCGGCACTGGGATGTTATTTTCTGTTGACCTGCAACGGGTGCTACGTCCCGCAGAGGGACTGAGCTCAGCGGGGCACAACATTAAACACACTCTCGTCTCTCTAAGGCGGCACCTGCTGTGAGGATGACTCTTCTTACTCTTTAAAATGAAAACCTGAACATCGATTGTTGTGACATCGTTAGTGAGTGCGGTATATTTTTTGTGTCTGTCCAGTCCACTGTCCTCCATCTGCGCGCGCCCGCGAGACGTTCTACGATGTGTTTGCTCCCGCGCTTCCACTATGAGTTCGGTCCAAATTCACATTTTGCCTTGCCCGATTACATTCATTCATGTTGCTTTTAATTTTCTAAGTTTTTTTAAAGGGAAACACATGTTTGCTCTTATTTTATTATGTAATCGTTAGTTTTGATAATCAAAAATAAAAATGTTGGAAACTATATTTTCGCCCAGTCATTTTTGATCAATGAATGGGTGGGCCCAGTGACAGAGTGGGTGGGCCTAGGCCCAGTAGGCCCACCCATAACGCCGCGGCTGGTATGACCCTACAATATATTATTCAAATATAGCATGATAGGTCCACTTTAAGTACAGTATTTGAGTAAATGTTAGCTACATGGACCAGTTATCACTTATACAGAGAATCAGGTGAGTCATCTTTGGGATCCTCTGAATAAATGTTCATATTGTATTCAGACCTCTCCTGTTGTGTAACGCGTGTCTCTGCGTCTCAACTCTGAAATAACTGCGTCTCCGTCTTTCTGTCTCTGAGTGAAAACACCATTAGTAGTAATTTGTCCGCGGCCGAGTCTGGGAATCCGCAGCGAGACGTTTTGTGTTTTCGGAGATAACGACGGCTCGTATCGCTTTCTGGCGTCTGTCCAACAGACACAGAGACGCTCTCTTTATCCTCTGATTCTGTGTATTCTCTCTGTGTGTTCTCTGCCTTTCTTCTCCTCGTCGTTTCAGCTCATTTTCTCCATGTTTTACTGACACTATACTGCCCTCAAAGGCTTTTACAGTACATGTGTTACTGTCAACTTCCCCAGCTGATATGCAGTTTTATCTTCCCAATGAAATATTTTTCAAAGACATGTCCGCGGTCGTCCACCAATCAGAAAGTCATTGGTTTGATTCCCAGTTGCTGCAGTCAATATCTCGCTGTGTCCTTGGGCCTTTTATATTTAGTTTGCTGTAAATTGGTATTTCAATCTGTATATGCTCTACTTTTTAATGCTGTTTTATTTACATTTCTATTTGAGATGTTTATATTTTTTTATTGTTTATTTCTACTCTTTTAATTCCTCTAATGTGCAATGCCTTGTTTTTTATGCTGCTGCAACGCAAACATTTCCCAAATTTGGATCAATAAAGTACTTCTTATCTTATCTTAAGACACTTAACCCCAAATTGCTCCCAACGGTGTGTGAGTGTGTGTGAATGTTAACCTCTGCCTCTGTATGAATGTGTGAATGCTGACTTTCAGGGGTCTTAAAGACTGGAAAAGCGCTGTCTAAATACAATCCATTAACAATTTACCGTTCACCAACTATTCACTTTTTTCCTGACTTGTGACCATTTCCCTCTTATATAAATATATCTATATCACTGCTGCAAAAATAACAAACACAGTTCACTCTCTCTCTCCATAAGGCCCTTTTATCACCTCTAAAACGGCTATAAAGTGTGTGTGTGTGTGTGTGTGTGTGTGTGTGTGTGTGTGTGTGTGTGTGTGTGTGTGTGTGTGTGTGTGTGTGTCCGTGTGTGTGTGTCCGTGTTTGTGTGTCTTACATTTTGCAGTGCAATTTTATCTGGGATCCAATAAGTTCATTAACAGCGACGGGTTCCCTGTTGTGCAGATCATATGATAATAACTTGGACTTGAATATGAACTATGAGAACATTTGGAGCGGGCATGAGTCCGTACAAAACAAGTTTCCCTGATGAATATTCACACACTTTAACTGTAGGGGTGTGAACTAAGGATTTACAGCCATTCAGTGAAAATAAAGATAAGCCACCCTGCTTCAATGACATTTTCCGGCTTGTTAAATATGAATGTGTTCCCGATAAGAGGTTTAATTGTTTCCTCCGCCGAGGACACCGTGTCCCTGCGTTGGTTAGTTGGTTTGTGTTTGACTACAGGAGTGGATCTGATGCTCGATACTTAAACGCTCTGCAGTCTCAGGTCACCTTCCTAATGTCAGCGTTTCTTTCTCATGTCAGGGACGTCTGTATTGTGTCTTTCTGCACCTCTAAGAAGCCTGTTATCTGTGCTTTGACAGAGTGTGTGTGAGTGAGTGAGTGTGTGTGAGTGAGTGTGTGTGAGTGTTAGCTTCCCTAGAGTATGTAAAGAGCTTTGAGGGGTCGAACAGAGCTGATAAAGAGATGTATAAGTACAGTCCATTCACCATTAAAGACTACTTCGTCTTATGACGTTGTTGCAACCAAAATTCAGAAGGGTATTTCCTTCCACATTGTTTGATGTTCTCATAAACGAGTCGTGTTTATCATAGAACTTGGTTTAATAACCTTAATAGTGACGGAGCAACATTATATCCACATGGCAGTTATCACCACAATACACGAACCCCGCCTGTAGATCCCTATATCCGGTACGGTGTCTGCAGAAGGACAACAGAGACCATGCGAATACTCTACATCCCCTTTCTTTAGCTCTTCCTACAGTAATGAACAAAACTGTTATACTCAACACATACGACAGAACATACAAAATGCTGCGAATGTACACGTTATCAAACTATGTGTGCATTTAGTAACTGATGAACACAACACAATCTCAAAGAATGAGTGTAGCAATTAACTCAGTAATTACTACAGTAACAAAGTAGATGACTAAAATAGAGTACATTTGCACTGTGAAACAAAACGTTAAGTCTCAATACGGCATTACTGTGTGAACTAACAGTTTAGAGTCAATGTCCTCAGAGTGGTATGCTCGTGCATACATGACAAAGCTTCAGTCTCTGTATTTGGGATTAGGCTTGATAGCACGGCCTGAGCGTGTCCTGTAGACACTCTCGGGAGTGTCTGACAGCAGTTTAGCTGTGGGAACATCAGCCCTCACGTGTTCACTGTTCAGTGATTCCTGTGTGTGTGTGTCACAATCTGTAAACTCAAGTCCTGTGTCTTGATGATCAGTGTCACTTGTAGAGGTGTGTGACGGGACAGGCTCAGCTACAGGCAGAATGTGCCTACGATTCCTTCTGTACAGCTTCCCCTCTGAGTGGACGACGTACGACCGGGGTTCCTTGCAGATCTCTTGAATCATTCCAGTCCTGTTGTAACCTTGTGGGGTCTGCATCCTAACAACCTGTCCTTCCATCAAAGGTTGTAGTGGTCGGCTTGACTTATCATAGCACTGTTTTTGATACAGCCTCTTGTTTAGAAGCTGGGCTTTTACCTCTTGTGGGTGACGCATATCTGGCTCAAGCAGCTTCACCGAGACTGGGAGTGTTGTACGTGTTTGTCTCGACATCAGTCTCTGTGCAGGAGATCCTAATTTTGTGTCACGTGGTACATTCCTGATGTTTAATAGGTTAAGAAAAACATCAGTTCCATCTCTATGAGATTTCTCCATGAGCTGCTTCGCACTGCGCACAGCCCGTTCAGCTAGCCCATTGGACTGGGGATACTCAGGGCTGCTGGTAATATGAGTGAAGTCCCACTGTGAGGCAAAGTCTTTAAAGCGCTGGCTAGTAAACTGCCTTCCATTGTCTGACATGAGTGTGTGAGGTGCTCCATGAACTGAGAAATGTCTTTTCAGCTTTGCAATGACTGTTGCTGCAGTGATATCACGAAGCATGTCTATCTCATACCAGCCTGAATATGCAACCCAGTCTCACGGCATTTCGTGTTATTAGTCACGAAATTAATTTAATCTATTGATTCGTGTTCACCAACACGATTTTCACCTTTTTTTCGTGTCACACAGAACGATTTTAAATGCAATGTATTTCTATTGGTAGTATGTTTCGTGCCTGCAACACGTCTTTTTGTCCGGTCGGGTCTTGGAAGACCAGAAGCTGTGTGGTTCATAAAAACATGTTCTTACTCAATATCTTACCCTAAGCCTAACCCTATCCCTTTTATTTTAAATTGTATAATGTCTGAGTTTTTTTGCCGTCAGTGAGGAAAAGAAATGTCTCAGAGCCTCAGAATACTGACATCTGTATTTTATGTCATCTTTTTTTTCCTTCTAATTTGTTATTATTTGGTGCAGGCACGAAACATACTACCAATATAAATACATTGCTTCTAAAATCGTTCTGTGTCAGAATACTTAAATCTGTATTTTTTTAAATGTCTTTTTCCTTCTAATTTGTTATTATTTACATTGCTTTTAAAATCGTTCTGTGTGACACGAAAAAAATGGCGAAATCGTGTTGGTGAACACGAATCAATAGATTAATTTCGTGACTATAACACGAAATGCCGTGAGACTGTGTTGGAATATGAGTCCACTAGCACTAAGTATTGCTGATTGTGCCACTCAAAGATGTCAGTTGCTACAGTTGACCACGGCAGGTCTGGAACTGGATGCAGATGGAGTGGTTCTTTCTGCTGGTGTGGTTTTGTGCTGTTACACACAGAGCATGGCTGTATTTCTGTGTGAATGTTGTCTGTCATATTTGGCCAGAAAACAATGCCACGTGCTCTCCGCTTTGTAGCTTCTTCACCAGGATGTCCTCTGTGCATGATGCTGATGTATTCTTTCTGTAGTGACAGAGGAATAACTGCTTTGTGACCCTTCATTATGACTCCATTTTCAACAATCAGTTCGTCTCTGAAAGAAAAATACGGTCTAATGGCATGTGGAAGATTATGCTGTTTAGTGGGCCACCCGTGTCTGACAGTGGTGCTGAGTGTTTGCAGAGTCATGTCTTCAGCGGTGTGCCTCTCTAACTCTTCTAAGCGAGAAGAAGATATGTAGTTAACAGTCATCACGTCGAAGTTGTCCTCTTCTTCAGCTTGCTGAACTGTGGAGCTGCGGGGAGCTCGCGACAAAGTGTCAGCCAGGAACATTTGCTTTCCGCATTTGTACACAAGAGTGATGTCGTACTTTTGTAGTCGTAGCATCAGTCTTTGTAGTCTTGCAGGTGCTGTGTGTATGGGCTTTTTTAGTATGGTGACGAGGGGCTGGTGGTCTGTTTCAATAGTGACTGGTTTAACATAGATATAGTCATTGAATTTTGAACATGCAAAGACCACTGCCAACAGCTCTTTTTTGATTTGAGCATATCTGGTTTCCGTTTCAGTTAGCGTACGCGAAGCATACGCTACGGGTTTTCCTTCCTGCAAACACGCTGCACCGAGTCCGTATTGTGAAGCGTCACAGGTAAGTGTCACTGGCTTGTCAACATCATAGTATAGCAACACCGGTGGGCAAGACATGCGTTTCTTTAAATCTTCAAAAGCTTTCTGCCGCTGTTCATGCCATGTCCATTCTGTGTCTTTATGTGTGAGCTGCCGTAGTGGAGCTGACAGCTGGCTGAAGTTTGGTATGAACTTTCCAAGGTAGTGGACCCTCCCCAGAAATCTTTGTAAGGCTGGGACGTCTGCTGGCACTGGCATCTCACTAATAGCACTTGTTTTGGAAGGATCTGCTTTGAGTCCTTCACTGGTGAAAACATGGCCGACATAGCCGACTTGGCTTAGCCTGAACTTGCACTTGAGGGGGTTAAGCCTTAAATGAACCTCCCTGACCCTGTTCACCACTTTTCTCAGGTTGGCGTCGTGCTCTGCAACATCTTTACCTGCAATAATGATATCATCAACGATGATTTCACAGGGGTATCCAGTAGGGGTGTTGAAAATAATCGTTTCTACGATGCATTGCGATGCGGACGTGGACGATTCGGTCTCGATGCAGTGACGGAAGATAACCGATTATAGCGTAGTAACGTTGCTTCCTGATTTTCCGGCCGCGGCTTTACTATAATGTTTTTTTTTCTGTCACTTTAATATCAAATCGGTCGGTGACGCAGAGATCAGGGAGACGTGACAGCGGCACAGCGGCACAGCAACACCAAACACGGAGTCTGCTTTATCCACCAACACAAGAACACCAGTCCAGAACCAACAGCAGAAGGACCCGCTCTGAATCACTCCGTGTCGCTGCGGCTCAGAGACACAAGGATTTATGTTTTTCAAAAATAATCGCGTTACAATCATGTCAGGTTTTTGGTGGATTTAATTAAGTCTTGGATTGCAGAGTATGAATGTCCTCTAGCAATTTTCAGACGATATTATTATATACGTGTGTAAAGTTTGTGAAGGCAGGAGGAAAAAAGCTTCCGCGATCACCGTCTCCTCTCTGTTCCTCCAAACCCCGCCCCCTCCCTGAAAATAATGAGTGACAGGCTGATAGTGACCCGATAGAAACTTTATTATTCACTTAATCACTGATTGAGATATGATGAAGCTAACCTAATCTCATACATTCATGGGATTTATGTAACAGTAAGACAGAGAATGTAAGTGTGCACCCACATGCACTATTTTTGTTTGTATATGCTATTGTAAATACTCCTGTTGTCTGCTGTGTTCAGACTCAAGTCCTGTGTGTGATGCCACATTCAGGACATTCAGTGTCCTCTCTTTAACAGAAGACCGTTGCTAGAAGCTGCAGCTAGACTGCAGAAGCATTAGTTGTTTTTTTTTGAGGATGGAACAACTTCACACACAGATATAGGGAGGCTAGACCTATACAATTCATTTATTTTGGTTTATAAATTAATGTCAAGACTTTTATGTTATTGATTTCTGAAGCACTTTCTAAATAATAAAAAGAGAGTTCATATGTATTTACTGCATGTATGCATTGATGAAAAATAAGCCATGTGCAGTAATATAGAAAATTGAGGATGCAACGCATTGGTATGAATCGTGATGCATCGGGATATCGAATTGAATCGAATCGTTGACAGGATAATCGTAATCGAATCGAATCGTGAGACCAGTGAAGATGCACAGCCCTAGTATCCAGCGAAGATCTGTTCCATGGAGCACTGGAACACCTCGCTGGCAGAATTGATTCTAAATGGCATTCTTAGAAATCTGTAACGACCAAAAGGGGAGCTGAAAGTGGTTAACATGGAAGACTTATGGTCGAGTGGAACCTGCCAGAAGGATCTCTTTGCATCCAATACAGAAAACATAGTTGCTTTTGACATGTGTGTAGCGAATTCTTCCACAGTACGCATAGGATGGTGTGGTCTTTTCAGAGCAGTGTTCAAGTCTCTTGGATTAATGCATATCCTGATTTCTTGTTTGTCCTTTTTGTTAGTGGCTACCATAGAGGACACCCAATCAGTGGGCTCTGAGCAGGCGCGCCGGATTCATTTTAGAAGGGGGGGGGGCCAAAAAAGTGCGTGTGTATGGCCCAATCCCAAACCACGCCCTACACACTCCCCCTCCGTGACGGAGTGAACTCCGTGGAGTGACATGGGAGTGACACATGAGGCTCCCTCCTGTCAGATGGAGGGAGACAGCGGCAAGCTTTGGGACGGCCTCCCCTCTCTCCGGCAGAAACAGGAAATGCCGTAACTGTATGTAACAACGGTTTCAAATCAGCATCTCTTTGACAAAAAATGTAAATTAATAACTCAAATAAAACTCCAAACATCTTTAATTGTGTTACTTTTTTGTAAAGCTCTTTTAGTTTTAAACCTGATGTTTATAAGCTTCTTAGTTTTTGCAACAGTCTGTAAATATACACAACTTTATAATAAAATGCACACATTTACCTTTTTCTAGACTAAACACAGGTATGATCCTAAGTTAAAAACATATGAGGTTATCATGAGGTTGTTAACATCGCAGTTTATCAGTGGGTTATTGATTCTGCGTCAGTCTTAGGACAGTCATACATTCCTATGAAGTCTTCATGGACAACATAATCAGCTGATACCCATCGTACAGTCAGAGACAACTATTCATGGAGGCTTGGGCACTTTTTCCAGTTATTAACTCCGGTATTAACAAAGCTATCATCTCCACATGTTGAGAAAATTACAAGCCGTTTGACAGCAAATCTGCATATTTCACAGAAGGCCCGTTTAGCGGTTTTGCAAATAATTAACCACTCTCTGTTTTTGTACCATTCTGCGTTGAAGTACCTTTCTCTTTGCCCAGACGATCTAGCGGTCTCCTTTTTTTCGACAGTTATCTGTACAGCTTTACCTGCCTCAATGTCCCGACAACAAACCTCCATGCAGTCAGAACCAGCCTGTTTCGGTTCAACGACGGCGGTGGGGGCGGTTTTGACAGTCTCTGCGGCCGCAGAGCTGCTGCTTTTGGGTTTTTCTGGCTTCACTGGTTCTTCTATGATTGATGAAGGTCCAGGCTCCGGAGAAGTGGATGTCAGGGATGTGACCTTCCAGTTGTTAAATGTAAGTTTAGATTGACTGTAGGCCTATTTAGTTTTCTTCTGCGCTGGTTCTTCTGACTTGTTTGCAAGTGTATATATTATTTCTATCTGGTTAACGGCTGACACACACATAACAACGTAACAAATAAACAAATTTAAGCTTTTTTATTGGTTGTAATTTACATGGATACATTTGAATGGTGTGACAATGTCCTATTTGATTGGGTTAAAATTTACATATTCTTCCTGTTATGTCTGCCTGCTTTATTTTACCTAATGCAAACCTGCTCCATCGAAATCAGTCGCATTGACCCGAAGACACATTTTGAGTTGTATACACTGTTGGAAAGAGGAGATTCCTTTCTAATGATATCAGGATAGTTTTTCCAAATATTAAGCAAAATGTCACATTATATAATGACTGTTACCGAGTCATCATTTTGAGAAAAAGGCCTTTAAAGTTTCCTCTTCTCTGGAAGCGGAGCAAATGATCAAAGTAGTAACGGAGGGAAGATATTTTCGTTTGGATTACTGGTCTGGGGGAAGCCCGCGAGTGTGTGTATACGTGTGTGTGTTTGTGTATTTTTGCGTTTGTGTGTGTATTCACGAGAAACACCGGCTGTTGTTACGCCTGCTGTGACGTTAAGTTACTCCGGTCTCCGCTTGTAATTATGCCGTTACAAGCTTCAAAGTTGTATTTATCATCTGAATTTGCCGAAACAAGTTTAATATTCTGAAAGCCAAGACTTTGTTTATTTGAAATCAGATACAAACAAACTGTAACGGACCCTGCCGTGTTATATATGATTACTATACGCCTTACATTCATAATTTCAGCAGAGGGAGGGGAAGCGGCGCTGTGGAACAGCAGAGTGGCGAGTGAGAGGCGAGCTGTCATCTTCCCTTTACAAGCTTCAACAATGCCTGTAGCTATGGGATTGAATATAACAATAACAAATAACAAAATATACACAGCTAGATCAGATTTAGATGCGACTTTAGAGTAGAGGGGAATTATTGAAACGGGATTTGTACAGTGTTCCACGACATCCACCGACGACGAACGACTGGTTTTACATCTGGGTCGAGAGTCATGGAGTACGTCACAGGTAGCTTTCCAAGCTCATCAGAGAAGAGATCGCTGTATTCTGTTTGGATCTCAACTGAAAAATCATCGTCAGTGGGGCTTAATTGATGAACTGCTTCACTGAATGAAACTAGTCCCATCTGTCTGCACGCTCGTAGCCCAAGCAGTGGCAGGACATCCTCTTCTACAATGTAGAATGGCAGTGTGTGGACTTTTCCCACTAGGTGGCACTGCAGTCTGACTACGCCCGCAGTTTTGATTTTGCTTCCACCATATGCAACAAGATTAGTGGATTTAAAACACGTCTGTATTTGTTCATCTCCTTTTATCACATTGAATGACATTTTTGACAGAACATTGCACTTCGCACCAGTGTCTACTTTCATCTCAACTATATTGTCATTGATGTGCACAGTGACAAAAGCCTCATCATTTTTTTCTATCTGTGCATCAGTTGCATCAACACTTACTTGCAGTGTTACGCCGTCAAGATAGAATGTTTCATCTGTAGTTGTGTCAGCTTGATCAGGTTCTAGTTGATGAACTATCCTCCTGGGCCCTTGCTTGTTATATGTTTGGGGCAGTTGTCCCTCTTTGCTGCATGACTACCTCCACAGTTGTAGCAGTTGGAAATACAGCTAAATCCATTTTGATCTGCCTGAGGTTTCCTTTTGTTGTCGTATTTTCGTGTTCCTCTCTGGTAAGTCTGAACTGAATCCAAGTTTGTGGCAGAGTGCTGTGGCATAGCTAGCGTTTTATTGTGCTCTTCAGTTATCTCATGGATCTGACATATGTTAACAGCCTTGATTAGTGTTAAATCACAGTCTCTCAGGAGCACTTTCCTTAAGTTGTCATTACTGATACCACAGACCAGTCTATCTCTGATTAGTTCTTCATAGAGATTCCCAAATTTGCAGCTCTTTGCTGCAACGCAGTGTAGGCGGAGCCGTGACGTCATCTTCAATGAGAACCCCAGAAAAACAACATCAGCCGTTAGCTGTTAGCACTCAGAGCTCTCAGCTCCTCATATCTGTTCAGAAACTAGACAAAAGTTAAACAAGTACAAACCACAGACTGCCTGTGTCATGGTGAATACAGTCGCTGCTTTATTTATGTCTGTATAGGCCGTTGTTGTGAGTGTGGACGGTCGGAGCATATACTGCGTTAGCTTAGCCAATCTCCATTTCACTAGCAAGAACCACGCCACAACAGTGTGATGTTTGTGCGTTTATTGAAGTAACATGTGAAGGATATGAGGGGGGTGAAGAGGTGATCTGGGAGGACGAGCTATGGTCCGTGCTGTGGGAGACTCAGAGTGGGGGTTCCGTCTCCGGCATGAACTGCGTGGGCTGATTACGGTCCCCCAGACAATACCTGGAGTTTAATGTTAGTATACGCAGTATAGATATGCACCGTTTAGATATAAATGGTGATGGGCAGAGGATGTTTATGGGTAGAAGGGTGAGGGAGGGTGGGTTGAAAGATGAGACAAGCGTTTGCCGGAAGCTTTGCCGGATATAAATAGGGGTGGCTGTGGTTTGAGGCGGAGTTTTAGGCGTGGCCATGCTCCTGAACCTATGTTAACATTTTAACCTCATTTCACTAGCAAGAACCACGCCACAACAGTGTGATGTTTGTGCGTTTATTGAAGTAACATGTGAAGGATATGAGGGGGGTGAAGAGGTGATCTGGGAGGACGAGCTATGGTCCGTGCTGTGGGAGACTCAGAGTGGGGGTTCCGTCTCCGGCATGAACTGCGTGGGCTGATTACGGTCCCCCAAAAGAGTCGGATTAAAAGCAGCTGACTTAAGCATGTGCATGTCAGACGTCGTTTAGATGTTGCGGATGTAAGCGTGGTACGCTTGGGATGACGAGCGGCCGAGGGCCTAGGCGGTTGGATAAGAGATGCCTGGTCTAGCTGCTGTGGACGCTGCGCCGATGCGGGAGAAATGGCTCTAATTCTGAGAGTGCCCCCCAAAATGTGCAGGATGTTCTGAAAGTGTTTCTGGACCGGAAACATGTGGCTTGAAGATAACGTGTCTGGAACGAGTGACTACATCTTCACTTCTAAATCTGGCTAAACATTGAGAGAGAGAGACCGGAGCGTCTGCTCGTTGCGAGGGTCGGAGAGAGAGAGACCGGAGCGTCTGCTCGCTGCGAGGGTCAGAGGGCTTGCTGTGCCTGTTAACTGTTCTGGACTATGTGGAGATCTCTAGTCATCCTGAGAAGTCTACTGGATTCAGGTCTGTTCTGGACTATGTGGAGATCTCTAGTCTGCTCTGGACTATGTGGAGATCTCTAGTCATCCTGAGAAGTCTACTGGATTCAGGTCTGTTCTGGACTATGTGGAGATCTCTAGTCTGCTCTGGACTATGTGGAGATCTCTAGTCATCCTGAGAAGTATACTGGATTCAGGTCTGTTCTGGACTATGTGGAGATCTCTAGTCTGCTCTGGACTATGTGGAGATCTCTAGTCATCCTGAGAAGTCTACTGGATTCAGGTCTGTTCTGGACTATGTGGAGATCTCTAGTCTGCTCTGGACTATGTGGAGATCTCTAGTCATCCTGAGAAGTCTACTGGATTCAGGTCTGTTCTGGACTATGTGGAGATCTCTAGTCTGCTCTGGACTATGTGGAGATCTCTAGTCATCCTGAGAAGTCTACTGGATTCAGGTCTGTTCTGGACTATGTGGAGATCTCTAGTCTGCTCTGGACTATGTGGAGATCTCTAGTCATCCTGAGAAGTCTACTGGATTCAGGTCTGTTCTGGACTATGTGGAGATCTCTAGTCTGTTCTGGACTATGTGGAGATCTCTAGTCATCCTGAGAAGTCTACTGGATTCAGGTCTGTTCTGGACTATGTGGAGATCTCTAGTCTGCTCTGGACTATGAGGAGATCTCTAGTCATCCTGATAAATCTACTGGATTCAGATCTGTTCTGGACTATGTGGAGATCTCTAGTCTGCTCTGGACTATGTGGAGATCTCTAGTCATCCTGAGAAGTCTACTGGATTCAGGTCTGTTCTGGACTATGTGGAGATCTCTAGTCTGCTCTGGACTATGTGGAGATCTCTAGTCATCCTGAGAAGTCTACTGGATTCAGGTCTGTTCTGGACTATGTGGAGATCTCTAGTCTGTTCTGGACTATGTGGAGATCTCTAGTCATCCTGAGAAGTCTACTGGATTCAGGTCTGTTCTGGACTATGTGGAGATCTCTAGTCTGCTCTGGACTATGAGGAGATCGCTAGTCATCCTGATAAATCTACTGGATTCAGGTCTGTTCTGGAGTATGTGGAGATCTCTAGTCTGCTCTGGACTATGTGGAGATCTCTAGTCATCCTGAGAAGTCTACTGGATTCAGGTCTGTTCTGGACTATGTGGAGATCTCTAGTCTGCTCTGGACTATGTGGAGATCTCTAGTCATCCTGAGAAGTCTACTGGATTCAGGTCTGTTCTGGACTATGTGGAGATCTCTAGTCTGTTCTGGACTATGTGGAGATCTCTAGTCATCCTGAGAAGTCTACTGGATTCAGGTCTGTTCTGGACTATGTGGAGATCTCTAGTCTGCTCTGGACTATGTGGAGATCTCTAGTCATCCTGAGAAGTCTACTGGATTCAGGTCTGTTCTGGACTATGTGGAGATCTCTAGTCTGCTCTGGACTATGTGGAGATCTCTAGTCATCCTGAGAAGTCTACTGGATTCAGGTCTGTTCTGGACTATGTGGAGATCTCTAGTCTGCTCTGGACTATGTGGAGATCTCTAGTCATCCTGAGAAGTCTACTGGATTCAGGTCTGTTCTGGACTATGTGGAGATCTCTAGTCTGTTCTGGACTATGTGGAGATCTCTAGTCATCCTGAGAAGTCTACTGGATTCAGGTCTGTTCTGGACTATGTGGAGATCTCTAGTCTGTTCTGGACTATGTGGAGATCTCTAGTCATCCTGAGAAGTCTACTGGATTCAGGTCTGTTCTGGACTATGTGGAGATCTCTAGTCTGCTCTGGACTATGTGGAGATCTCTAGTCATCCTGAGAAGTCTACTGGATTCAGGTCTGTTCTGGACTATGTGGAGATCTCTAGTCTGTTCTGGACTATGTGGAGATCTCTAGTCATCCTGAGAAGTCTACTGGATTCAGGTCTGTTCTGGACTATGTGGAGATCTCTAGTCTGTTCTGGACTATGTGGAGATCTCTAGTCGTCCTGAGAATTCTCAGTTGAATGTGGTGAAAACATTTGGGTGTTGGGGATGGGGTAGGGATGGGGGGAGGGGGAAAAGGTAGAGCAGTTGGAAAGGAAGGTACTAGGTAAGAGTCGGCTGATAGGTTAGCATGTGGCATGGCCCCTGCCCCTTGGTTTACTAGGTGGGACGCTGTTGCTACGGGGTTAGCTGCTAAAGGAGGAAAGTAAGCAGAAGCTGGGTAGCTGTGGACTGCTGAAGGTAGAGAAGAAGAAGGGATGGAGGGATGAAGGGATGTATGTGCAGGGGGATTTTGTGAAGCCTGTGGGCACAGGGATGAAAGAAAGGTTGAAATGAGCTGCGACATGTCAGACACAGAGAGAGCGGGCACAGAGGGCAATACAGCCTGGCCCCCACCAGGGGGTGCTGGTGAGTCGAGCTGTGTCTGTGGTGGAGGAGGACGGAGGCCTGTGACGTCACGACCCGTGGTGCGCGCGCGCGGTGGTTGATTCTGGGGCGGGAAGAGCTGTGTGTGTTGTTGTTCTTGCCGTTGTGCTGCTGTAGGCTTGGTAGAGGTTGAACAGTCTAGCCTTGTTGTCGTTTCGGTGAAAGTGGATGCCGTTGTCCTTCAGGAAACGTTGGAGTTGAATGACTGTCCACCTCCGTAGTTCGGGCTCTGTTGTGGAGCGTTGAGTGCGTTCGGGCTCTGTTGTGGAGCGTCGAGAGCGCCGCTGCGAGTGGCCGGGAGCTGCGAGTGAGGCAGGCTGCCGGTGGTGGGGAGATTGGAGCTGGCTGTACCTGTTGCGGCCTCGGCTGTTTGCCCTCGCTGGCGGAGTAGACGAAGCCTGGGACCTGTCTGGAGTTGGAGGGATCTCGTTGGGGGAGCTTGAGTGGGAGCGGTGGCGGCTGGTGTGTGGGACACTGATTGCCGAGCGCACGCGGCTCCGTTCGGATGCTTGGCTTAGATCCGTCTGCTGACCTGAGGATGGCGGGTAGCCGATGTCGAAGAGATCTTCGTCTGACTCCGGCGAGTTGATCAGGATTTCGGGATCCATGGTGAGTAGCAATGTTCTTGTGGTAGCGTTTAGCTTGTATTGAACTGTGACGACGCGCAGCGTGAATCACAGTCTGCCTGTCGATCTTTGAAAGATGAGACAAGCGTTTGCCGGAAGCTTTGCCGGATATAAATAGGGGTGGCTGTGGTTTGAGGCGGAGTTTTAGGCGTGGCCATGCTCCTGAACCTATGTTAACATTTTAACCTCATTTAGAAAACACGCATTTTAAAAGGTTTTTCGCCTGCCGTCTGTCTGCAGACTTGACAAAGCATTAATTCATGGTTTTTACTAACCGGTATCAGTATGTTGTTACTTCGGCATCATTTTGAAACGTGTATTACAATTAAATCACGGTCAAATATGTCCATCTTGTTGTAGTTGTAGCCCCCTTGCCAGCGATGCTCTCTCTAGTTTAGCATACTCAGCCCGACTCAGCCTCGTTGTCTCTGGCCCTAGACCCACGATTTTATGAGGCCAGAAAAACTGTGAATTAGGACCCGCCGGCCGGTACTAGGCCAAGTGGAAACGCAACCAAAGACGGGCCGCTGACGTCACAGCCCTCTTAAACCGTGCTCCGCGCTGTAGTGGAAACGCGCCATAACGTTTTGATTCCTTGTATTGAACTTGTGTCTTTCCATAGTGACATTTGTTTGAGGGTTGCACATCTCCCTACATTTTCTTTTCAGACACTCCGGGTCTTCTTTAGACTCAGCATGAGTGATGATCCACACCAGGACCCCTCACTTCAGCCGCATAGACGAAAGACCTCTCGCGCTCGATGGCCTCTGGTCCCGCTATATTGAGGAGAATGTATGCTCGTGTGCGTGCTGGCTTGTCATAGTGTGCCGCCGCGATGAAAATGTCATATTCCTGTTCGAATACTCGCCAGTTCTCTGCGATGTTACCGTCAAAGACGAGTGGGTCGGGTCTCCGGAATCCATCCGCCATGTTAGCTTAGCTGCATGCGTCGTGGAGCAGGCTTAGTTGTCCTCGCAAACGTCACCTAGACGTGAAAAATCAGCCGAAAAAAAACTCCGGAGACTTGACTTCTGACACCATGTTTGATGTTCTCATAAACGAGTCATGTTTATCATAGAACTTGGTTTAATAACCTTAATAGTGACGGAGCAACATTATATCCACATGGCAGTTATCACCACAATACACGAACCCCGCCTGTAGATCCCTACATCCGGTACGGTGTCTGCAGAAGGACAACAGAGACCAAATGCGAATACTCTACACACATCAAGCCCTCTGCACAGTATTATCATCCCATTCAAAATGTGTTTCTGGAGACTTAAATGTGCAATGAATCCAATAATATTCTCCTTTAGACTCGGCTTTGGTCTCCACCACCTCCTGATGTCTCTTTACCTGCTAAATGTTCCACTTTCTTCACCCTCCATTTCCATAATATTGACTCCAGCTGCTGTTGGAGGCGGACAGGTGCTGTGCAGAGGAGTTATAAGACTTTTTAAATTATATAATAACTTTTTTTTTGCTGAAACAGCTGCATGCACGCCGATTTAAATTTGATTAACAACCTCCGAGACTCTGAGGCTAATGCAGAGCTGCAGAGGTGGTGATATTTAACACACACCTAAACTCCAGACATCACTGTTTCCCTCACTAACCATCTTTGAAACAGGAGGATTATTTCACATTTATTGTTCATTTGCAGTGTACTGTATCTGTGCAGCAGTGATCTGTGGAAATGATTCAACCGTTCACATGTATTTACAATTCAATACAAATTGAGTTGGCATGCATACCTTGAATGTGTGTGTGTGTGTGTGTGTGTGTGTGTGTGTGTGTGTGTGTGTGTGTGTGTGTGTGTGTGTGTGTGTGTGTGTGTGTGTGTGTGTGTGTGTGTGTGTGTGTGTGTGTGTGTGGTGTGTGTGTGTGTGTGTGTGTGTCTGTGCTGACAAACATAATTAGCTCTTTAATCTGAGTCTCTGAGCAGAAACGGGGGATTTGAAAGAGCTCAGCGTTCCCTGCTGCTGCTGAAAGAGAAACTGTCTCATGTTTCCCATTAGGCCGTTCAGTAGCTGTCGGACATTTGGCAATAATAAATAGCACAAAGCGAGGGAACATATCTGACAGCAGGGTAATAATGATTTGAAAAGAGAAAAGCTTTGTTGTGCGCCTGGCTATGTGTGTTTCATTTGATGTGAGCCAGCTGTGAGCTTCTGGCTAAGATGGAAAATATTAACGTCCAACAAATCAGTTGTGTGAAATTACAGCATGAATATTACAGTACGGAGGAAATGCACGTCCTTTTATTAGATTAATGATTAATGGTGTTTGCTACGTACTGCTGCATAACACAGTGACATGCTGGATGTGTGTGTGTCGCTGTGACATTATCTTTTCTGTCTTAAAGGAGGCTCGTCAGGGTTGAAGCTGATCGGTTAAAAATGGTTGGTTCTTCTTTGACCTAATAAGTTTAAATATCCTAATCCTGGGATTTGAAAATAAAAGTGGTTTAAAGGTCAAAGATGGCTTCAGGTAACAGTAAAACGGACGTAGATTCTAAAAGTACAATATACACTTCTCGCTAGAAATGTAATCGGCCAAACTATCCTACAATTTAGGATTTTCCACTAAGAATAAATCGGTTGTTCGCCATGTTTTTTTTTCTCACTGGGAAAGTTTGCGAGCACGTGACATGGACACTGGTCATTAGAAATGAATAGGTTATCCATGTCACGTCTTGAGAGGGTTATTTGTGAATATATATATTATTCGTTTTTTTTGTGAGACTAAAATAAAACCCCGATTCTGCTGCACTCAGCTCTTATATTTAGATCAGGGGTGGGGAACCTTTTTCCTCTCAACGGCCATTTCACATTTTTAAACCTCCTCCGAGGGCCGTACAAATTATTGACCTCTGCTTAAAAATACTAAAATCACCAGTGACGTGCGGTGAGGTTCATGGCTGGTGAGGCACTGACTCACTGAGTCAGATTTACAAATATTATATTTTGACCTTAATCGAAATATTCGGTTATTTTCAAAAGCTTTTTTAGTCTGATGCTTCGATTCATTTTAAACAGACCGTTCAACAAAAGGATACCCACAATCTAAATATTGGATTGTTCTTTCTTAGTAAGATCCCATTTTCATTACAAATGTGGTCTTACCTTGACTTGAAGATGAAGTCCATGCTATCCTTCTGGACAACAATCTCTATTACTTGTTTGTAAAAGTCCTCCTTATCTTCCTGTAGTTTCAAAAGTCTAGTTTGTTGTTTGCGTCTACCGTCTCTGCGTAGAATTACTGTAGCAACAAGAACCTGTGGGCTCACGTGCGCCCCCTTCAGTGCGGCAGAGGTTATGGCTGCCTCCCCTGGTGCTTTTTTCATTGCCGTTGTATGATGAGACCAGCGAGCCTAAATATCATATATACGTGAAATAAGTTATTTAGAGACTATGGATGGCGAGGATAAATGTAATAAAGGGATCTACAAACATTACATTGGTGACCTACAGTGAGATGGTAACAGGCATGCGCTTAGGGCCCGCTTTCCAGCCAGTTTCTGTGGGGTGACGCATTCTGAGGTGAGGCAGATCTCATCTGTGCCTCACCTCACCCCACAGTAACTGGCTTGAGCGCGCTCACAAAATAAGTGCCCGCGCTAAATTAGTGCCCGCGCTCCAGCAAGTTACTGTGGGCTTACGTGAGGCAGAGCACGTCCCTGCCTCACTTCTCATCGCTCCCATGTAGCCTAGTTGTAGCGGAGCTCGGCAAATTTGCTGATTTTGACTATAAAAAGCGATTGGAATCAAACAGAAATCACACTTACAACACAGATCAGTGGAGACATTTTATTATTATTACTATTTAGGTTCTGCCTCCCCTGACTGCACGTCGCTGAAAATCACAGCCCATTCATTTGGCCTTTCTTTCATGCTGTGCAAAGAAAAAGCAACCTCTTAATCCAGATATCTTACCATGACTCGCGCATGCATGCACGTGCACGGTTGCATGCACGTGCACGGTGTGGCATGACCACCAAAACAGAAAGATATGGACACAAGATGTGTGCAAATGTATTTAGTTTCCTATCCATGTGAACATGATTTAACCTCCTCCAGGGGGCGAGAAGATTCTTTTAAAATGTTTAAAGTGAAAAGCATCAATCTGATGCACTTTGAGAGCAACGGTACCACTTTACAATAAGACTACCCTTATAAAGGATTCAAAAAGGGTTTATAATTAGGTTATGAATTAGGTTGTAAACACTTTATTAATCATTAAGAAGCATTTATAAACCAGTTCTAACACAGTTTTCATTCATCAACACAGGCTCAAGAGGACTAAGCCTTATATTGGCTACTTAGCGAGAATCAACTCAGTGAGCAACAGATACCAAGGATGCTGGCTGATGAAGGAGACGAAGTAAGCTAGGTAGCCAATATAAGGCTTAGCAGTACAGATAAATGTGGGCTCACTATTTGGCAAGCAACCGGTCACAGTTGCCCTGTTTATCTCATGTCTTATAAAAGCTTATTAATGATTTATAAAGTGTTCACAACATAATTAATAAATGAATTACAAACTATTCGTAAACCCTTAATAAGGGTAGTCTTATTGTAAAGATAACAAAGTTATTGACTGTATGATCAGTATGACAGATGAACAGATCGCCACTGGGCTTACAACTAAAGACACAGCCACGCAAAAACTGTGGCATGTGTACGGCTCCTTATGGGTACTGACATTTGTGAAGTGCCGGAGCGACGTTCTGGTGCTCTCCGTCAGAACTGCACCCCTGTCAGACGAGACATATACCACGTGATGACCCGTTAGGCTCGTGTTGTGTTCAAAACAGGCACTCGCTTGTTTAATTATTTTGCGGTCTAGATTTCTTAAACATTTTTTCTTTTTTGCGTGTGTTTATAAATTACCTCGAGGGCCGTACCAAATGGTCTCGCGGTCCGTATACGGCCGGAGGTTCCCCACCCCTGCTTTAGATGATTTGAGACAAAAGCCTGCCCTCATAGCCTCTACTCTGCTGCATCACAGCGTCGACATGCGAGTATTTTTGTCGTTTGCTAAAAATACAAGAAAGACGCACATTAACCCAAATGACCGGTCTTCTGGTTGGGAAAGGCTAATTAAAGCCAATTTGAAATATGTTCACAATAACAAGAGCAATGTGCGTACCAAACTTCGTGAACATCAGAACAATATAAGTGACTCGATAGAGGACTTTCACCGCACAACGTTTTGTAGTTTTATTCCAGTCCTGATGTCTGTGTAAGACGTCGTGAGTTATTGAGCATCATAAAGGACATCTCAGGAGAACAATAAATACATCTTTACAAAAACAATAGGTTTTCTATGATGGGATCCTGAAATAAAACCCTGATCCTGCTGCTCTCAGCTCTTATGTTTAGATGATTTGAGACAAAAGCATGCCATCAAACCCTCTCCTCTGCCGCTATAAAGAGCTGTCAGACGCTAAAGAAAACCCTGCAACGACGTCTTTGAAAGGAAACACCAGACGTATTTACGAAAAAACATTGAGACAGCAATTCAGTCCCAATTAAAACCTCCAGACAGATTTAAATGCTCTCAGTCTGCCTTTAGCATTTAAGGAATCAGCATTAAAGTTCACGTAAAGGACAGATTGTGTTATTTCTTTCCATTTGAACATTTCTCTCCACCTTTCCTCAGAGTCATTTCCCCCGCCTCAGACCACAGCGTTGCAAAGCAGCTGCTGTTTCACCAACCTTCATCTTCTTCTTCTTCTTCTTCTCCCACTTAGACAAATATTTTCATACTTGAGCGCAATCATTTTCCCCCAAGAGAAAAGAGGGGGGAGGGGGTTTGACAAAGGCCAGAGTTTCAGGTCTGATTGAGTGTCGGTAAGAGGAGACTTCAGCTGAACTTCATTTGACTTTTTGTGCAAAAGTTCAGAGGATTTTTCAGAAAGTGTGATTGCTGTTTTTGTGGCGAAACGTCTCCAACAACACCATCTGTGCCGTGTAGGTGGCAAGGAATTGTTGGATTTATAATCTTTTTCCATTTTTGTTCGCAGGGGGGAGATGATTGGGACGTCTTGATGACTCAGATTTACATATCGCTGCTCCGAAGCCCAGCGTGACGCCTCGAAAGACTTCATTCACACGACAAAAACTCAAAATCTTGCCAAGTATATGTGTCTAATATCCAGTCAGAATATGTCTCTACCCCTGATACAAGACATGATAACTTCAGAAGTAACACTGCAGTGAGATATCAGGTCTTGTTTTTTAGACAATGCATCATCTTATTTAAAGGTCCCATGTCATGGCCATTTCTACTGATCATATTTCCATTGTTGAGGTCTACTAGAATAGATTTAAATTGTTCAATGTTCCAAACTCACATTGGTTTCTCATACAGCATCTCTGTAAAGCATGTGTATTCACTCTCTGTCCTACACGGCTCATTGGAGCTCCTAAAAAGCTGATCTAAAAAGATGTGTCTTTAGCTGTCGTTTCAAAATGTCCACTGAGTTTCCCTCTCTGACATTTCTCTTTTCTTTGTTGGATTTCTGTTATTTCTTTAAATCTTAGAGAACATTTTAACATTTGAAATCATGCAAAATCAGGCTGGAAGATGACACATCATTAAAAAACAATCTAAACCATTATATGTAGGACCCTACTTTATTTTAAATGTATATATTAGGGCTTCTGTGGGAACTTTTTGCTGTAACTACCATTTGTTTACCCGCCGCTGCTCACTCCACTTTGATCTTTAACCATATTATCCAGATTTACGTCCATATCTTCTCAACATTAGCAGCTATTCTGAAACTAAAGCACCCTGGTATCTGATTTTAAAGCATGAAATTGGGCTCACATGTAGACGTCTGCACGTCTTCTTCCCATAGATGGCTTTGACTTTGTTCAGACGTACATCAGACTGACGTGATGGAGCTGAAGCAGCTCTGAGGTGTGATAAAACCTGACTGATGCCCGACATGATGAGACATAAACCTGACCCTGCATACTTTATGATCCAATGAGCGTAATGCATATTCCCACATCTGGTTACAAACACTATAAAACATTATGATTGGAGAAAAAGAGCGTGTTGATTTCCTCTCAGTGGACTTGACATGATTTCTGCAAAATGTCACGTTTTAATTATCACAATCTCCCCTGACTCAATACTGTCCGCTCATAAGACTTGCAAACTACTGCACCACAACAACAGCACTGATACACTGGAAACAATGCTGCTCCAAAAACAAGTTGAAAAAAGAATGAAAACACTGTGTTTTCACTTGAAATAAGTACAAAAATCTGTCAATACTGTAGAACAAGTGAAAATTAGCTTGGTAAGAGTTCTTGGAATAAGAAGGGATATCTAGATAAATCACATCTTGTAATTAGCTGGAGAACTATATTTCACCAGAATCAGGAAATGTTGTGTTTCAAAATAAGCCTCAAATGCTCAAAAATGTTTTCTGTGTTCTGATGTTAGTTCGTGATTTTCCAGTTTCATCTGAGATACATCTCAAAATAAGATGTTTTGACTGAACAAGATGATGCATTGTCTAAAAACAAGACCCTATATCTAACTGCAGTGTCACTTCTGAAGTTATCATGTCTTATATCAGGAGTAGAGACATATATTGACTAGATATTAGACACAGATACTGGGCAAGATATCGAGTTTTTGTTGTGTGTGAAAAGTGCTGATGCATGTAGACTATTTTGTGATGTGTGAATTTCCTTTCTCCGGAGGCCTGTACTACGAAGCTGGATTTTCGCTTAGCCGGCTAAATTCAGGGAAATCTCGGGCTTTCCGGTCCTACGACGCTGGTTCTCTTTTTAGCAGGCTAGATTTCCATGGTAACTTATGCTGAGCGGCAAACCTGCTCCGGAGCAGGTTAGGTGGCAGGCTAAGAGATCAACTCAGTGAAATCAATCAGAGCTCCGTGTGCGGAGTTTAAAGCGATCAAGTCATATTACAGGATAGAGGAAATACAGAAAAACTGCCGTTGCAGGAAAGACAGCCGGCAAAAATCAACTGACTGTGTGAACGTGAAAATTAATAGAATATCCCCTCCCATCTCCCATCTATAATCTGACTATTATAATATTAGCGTTAAGAAAGCTTACTTAAATATCTGCCACGACATAAGTAACCGGATCAGAGTAACATTAAGTACAGTCCGCGGCACTGTGAGTGCAGACGTCGATGTGTCCCATTATCATTCATATCATATCACATCATAATGTATCATATCTTTCCTTATCTGAGTCAGCTGAGCCGTATCTGGCCGTGCAACATTCACAGTGTCACATACTGTATGCAGAAGTATTATTTTAAGCAACACATTAAGCTGACGAAACACTCGAGTCAAATGTAATTAAAGTCAGATCGTGTTTTAGACGGGGCAGTGATTTCATAAACCTGTTAATGTACGCATTCAAACACTTTTTCTTTTACCAGCTGTATTCACCTTGCAGGTGCAGCTATGTGGCTTTTATCCTGGATAAAGTGTTTAAGACATGGATGTTTAAAGTTTAACTTCTTCATATTTGACTAATATTAAAGTTCACTTTTCATTCAGGAAGTATGACGCTGCGCTGTCAGTACGGTTCTCCGTGTTTGTGATTGGTCGAATGCTCCAAATACCACCCCTTTCATATGAACGCGCACCTAACTAGACACGGCTGGCTTGAGCGATCCACTTGATAACCAGCGTCGTAGTACAGTTTAGCGCCAGCGCGTATGTTTTGGCTTAGGCCAACCGGCTAACTCAAACATATCCAGGTTAAGTTGAACCAGCTTCGTAGTACAGGCCTCTGGTTTATTTAATGATAACACTGTCCTTATGTATTGTCTGTTTTCACTTCATGTTTGCAGCCAGACTGTAAACTTCTCTCAGGAAGGTTTCTAAGCTTTCTAAGTGTCAGCCATGATAAGAGCTGATTCTAGATGGTAGGAAAGGAGCTTGACTGCTTCCTTTATCATCTCCTTTAGGAAACACTGGACCATCCCCTTAGGAAAGAAAAGGAGATACTCACAATGCCTTGCTGTCACATCATGTAATCATATAGAAGTAGTCATGGTGCAGATTGAAGTGAGGTAGACAGAAGCATCACATGGAAAAACTCAAGTAAAGTACAAGTACCTCAAACTTGTATTTAAGTACAGTAAATGTTTAGCTACTTTACACCTCTGTTTTTAAGTATTCATGAGCAAAGTTAACTTGTCCTGCAGCTTCTCTCCATCTCACTGAAAGACCGATTCATGCTGCGTCAGATCTGCAGGAATAAATCAGCTCCATCTGTATCTCTTTTATATTCTGCAGAACAACACATAAAAAGTGCATTTCTTCCGTAGCGTATACTTCCCATCAATCACAGCAATCTGTCACAGCTCAGCGAGGTGCGGCCGCTCGGCGCATTGCTGAGATTCACAAACCTTTGATTACACACAGGGGCGGACTGGCCATCGGGACGTTCGGGATGAATCCCGTAGGGCCGGTACTGAAGTGGGCCGGTCAGACGATGTGGGCCGGTCGGATAAGTCACAGTCACTAGCACCCCCCCGTCGACAATTTACTAGCGGTATTTACTTGCGGCACGGAGGTGGGGCGCTCGGATAAGTCACTATCCCCCCCCCCGTTGATAATTTACTAGTGGTAATTACTTGCGGTACCGAGGTGGGCCGGCGGTACCGCAAGTGGGCCGGTCGAGAGTCCCGGGCTGATTTGTAGTCCCAGTCCGCCCCTGATTACACATCACATGTTTCCCTGAGCTCATTCAAACTGTAATGATGATAATAATAATCAGAATAATCATAATTTAACTATAACTATAATAATTTATAGCACTTTTCCTGCTGCTCAAAGCGCTTAATGACGATCAGGAGGAGTCAGTGTGAGCCAATGTCTCCCACCTTGGATGCACAAAGTTGTAAAGGTGATCATAATTTCTTTATTTCTTTATTTTAGACTTGTGCTTTTGAGCTTTGCTGATGTTTTATGTTGTTGGGTGTTAGTGTGCCATCAGATTACAGTGCTGCAGTGTGAAAGAAGAGCTCCTAATAATAAACAGTAGCAGCAAAGAGATCATAAGAGTTTAAGGGTCAAGAGGATGAGAAAACATGTATATTTTTAACGACATGTGAGAGAATAGAAATAAGACACATGATATTTAATCTTAAGAGAGGTAGGGTTGATATTAATATGCTTTTTACAGTAAGGGACTCAACTATTTACAGGATGTTATCGACTTTGCTCCAAGGACTTGTTTCTTCTAATAGTATTTCATTTCATCTTACTGTACAATATTTATTTTTACATTATGTTCTTGTACATATCATATTCTATTTACATGTATATAGACTTCTTGCACTATTTCTTATTTGTATTTTTGTATTTTATTATATATGTTGCATTGTTGGAGGAGCTCAGGTCAGAAGAATTTCATTGCCATTTCTACGTAGCTGCTGAGTCCTGTGAGTATATATGCCTTTCCTTGTGTTTTCCGTCAGTTCGTCCTCTATGTTTCCCCGCTGTCCTCCAGCGTCCCATAGTTCCTAATTTCATGTCTCTGTCTGATTCTGTATTTTCCTTGTGTGCCCTCTTTGCTTTGCTGCCCATGTTCCCCAAGTCATTCCGGTTTGTTCCCCCATTTATTTCTTATCCTTTGGTATTTTTTACCTTGCCTGGTCCTTCTGTGTTTTTGTGTCTTTTCAATATACTGGCATCCAAGGACGGTTCTAAGGGGGGGGGGGGGGGTGGCCCTGTGGCCCCCCTGAAAATGAAAAGTTTATGATTAAACTATTTCTTGGCTGACGGAATAGGCGGAACTAACGTTATTTGTCATTCTAGTCTGACCCATTAGAGCGTAAAAACTGTATATATGTGTACCAATAACTGTATTGTATTGTTTTCTTATGCACAATTACTTCATACTGTCGTTGTCTTTTTCGTCCTGTATTTATTGTGCCCCCCTCAGAAAATAACTGGCCCCAGCCTGGCCCCCCCAGTCACATGGGTCTAGAACCGCCACTGCTGGCATCCATTGTGTTCCCTGCATCTGGGTCCAATCCCCACTGTACCAGCCCCCTTTAGTATAGGATGTTTGTCCATGTGTCCTGATCAGCCGTCTAAAAACCAGAGCTAGTTTAGATGAAAAGGGTTGTTTTTTAATGTTTGAGTAACTGATGAGCCCAGTGGTCAGGTGATTGACAGGTCACCTGATCAGCTGTTTATGTGACTGAGCAGATGTTGTATAACTGACAGGTTGCATTACTCTCTTCCATGGTAATGTCAATAACCTTGCACAAGTGACATTTGGAAGAAAGCACTAAGAATAGCTCCTGCCCGGAGGACCCATAATGCATTAGTGTTTTCTTTGTGAGAGAGCAGAGGGTAAGGGTCTCTTTGTGTTTCAATCTGTGTGTTTTCTTACAGTGTGTGTGGTGTAGCGTCAGCGATGCTCATGAATCAGCGCTGCCTCGGGGCGGGAACATATGATCCTTGATCCCACCGTATGTTGCTCTTTATTTCACCCCGAGGTAAGTGTTCCTATATGCTAACCTCCACATGGTTGCACTACGTTATTTAGAAAAGGTACTGACACACTGGATTAATGCTCCACGATGACTCAACCCCCGCTGGTCCTCAGCCAGGTGAAAGTCTAAATGTTTCTCCGTCTCGTTGAAGAAGCATCACAAATCACTGCATGGAAGTGAATCATTGCTTTTCATTTATTTTCCTAAACCTCTGCAGAGCCTGAGAGAGACGAGATGCTTTTTTTAAGATCCTCAAATGAGATTTGAAAGAGTTTCAGAGATGGAAAACAAAAAGTCTGGATCATGTCCCAAAACCAGAGTACACACATCTTTTACATTTTGGATTGTTTATTTCTACTCTTTTAATGTCTACTTATGCGCAATGCCTTTAATGCTGCTGCAACGCAGATTATTAGGATCAATAAAGCACATTTTATCTTATCTTATCTAAACCAGACAGTAAATGTGCTACAAAACCAACATGTTTCCAACAGTACACCTAGACCTGCATTTTCCCTTGGGGATTCATAAAAAACGGTACCTGTTTATATTTGATGTGTTTGATGCTAAACATCTATTTATAGTATTGGTTTGGCACCAGGGACACACATGTTCTTCCTCCACTGGACTGCACTGTATGTACATCTCATGAATCAGAGTTCCTCTATGTGCATCATGTTTTCCTGACAGTGAACGAATGCGTGATTTTTCACATCCTACAAATGGCATTTCAAATGATCTGGAGCCTCGTCTCGGGGCTGCATCTCCTCACGTTGGTGCTGAGCTGATGTGAGGAGAGCAGGGTGTTTAATATGATGTGCTAATACCTCTGAATGTCAGGGGACAATATGTGTCCTCCACCTCGTCCCTCTGGAACATATTGGCTGCTCTCAGAGTCCAGACGTCTGATCATAACTCCTCGTGTCTGGGTAAATATCCACCAGATTAACTCCTTCATTTCTGGAATTATCCCTTTTTGTTTTTTAAAACCTCTTCCCGTTTTGATTCAGTGTCCTAACACCAGAGGGGGGAAGTAGTGGAGAACAAATACTTCGTTACTGTACTTAAGTACATGTTTCTGGTATCAGTACTTTACTCCACTACTTATTTTTCTGACCACTTTTTACTTTCTACTTCTTACATTTTGAACACAAATACCTGTACTTTCTACTTCTTACATTTTGAACACAAATACCTGTACTTTCTACTTCTTACATTTTGAACACAAATACCTGTACTTTCTACTTCTCACATGTTGAACACAAATACCTGTACTTTCTACTTCTTACATGTTGAACCCAAATACCTGTACTTTCTACTTCTTACATGTTGAACACAAATACCTGTACTTTCTACTTCTTACATTTTGAACACAAATACCTGTACTTTCTACTTCTTACATGTTGAACACAAATACCTGTACTTTCTACTTCTTACATTTTGAACACAAATACCTGTACTTTCTACTTCTTACATGTTGAACCCAAATACCTGTACTTTCTACTTCTTACATGTTGAACCCAAATACCTGTACTTTCTACTTCTTACATGTTGAACACAAATACCTGTACTTTCTACTTCTTACATTTTGAACACAAATACCTGTACTTTCTACTTCTTACATGTTGAACACAAATACCTATACTTTCTACTTCTTACATGTTGAACCCAAATACCTGTACTTTCTACTTCTTACATGTTGAACACAAATACCTGTACTTTCTACTTCTTACATGTTGAACCCAAATACCTGTACTTTCTACTTCTCACATTTTCCAAACAGGCTGGTTCCTTTAGTTTGAATGTGTGTTTGGTGGCGTGATCATTATTATTTAGAGTCATTGCGTGCCTATTGATTTGAACACGATCCGTGTATCCATCATTTCCTGGTCTTCTCTAAAGAAGAGGGACCAATGAAAACGTCATGTTGCCGTTGTTCAGCATGGAAACATTCATTAGCTAACAATGACATTATTGTTCTATTAATATAAAGGGAGGTCAGGTACTCTTTAAAACAGCTGCTAGTTATGGGTACTTTTTACTTTAGTGCATTTCAAAGCCCTCTTTACTTTGACTTGAGTAAAGAAGTTTAGTCAGTACTTCTACTTTCACCAGAGTATTTTTAAACACGAGTATCTGTACTAAAGGATGTGTGTACTTCTGCTATCTCTGGCAAACACTCACACAGACAGAACAAAACAGAAGCAGGAACCGTTGTATTTGTATTATTTAGTTATTTTCTCCATATATGGCGTTAGGGTCAGTAGCTGGAGGCAGGTAGGAGCTCTTGAACCAAGGGAAACATGAGAAAGGGAATAACTTTCATTTCCCCCAGGAAGGAAAATGTTGACTGTACTTCTGTGAGAGGAGGATTGTGTTTCTCTCTTTGTGAAGAGGGAGATTGTTTCATGTATTTTTGGTTTATCCAGGAGGATTTGAATAGGCTTACGTAAGACGAGAGGAGACAGAAGTCTGAACGTTGTGTAATGCAGTTTGTTACGTACGATGTTCCTCCATGTTGTTATTCTGCAGAAGGTAAAGGGATTTCGGTGTCTCATAAATCTGGTGATGATGCATTCTTAATATCGTTTCGCCGATTTAGAGATGGAAAACTCCGACATAAAAAAAAAAAAAAAGGAAAGTATGGATCATGTCCCTAAACTTTATCCTGCAATACGTTATTTTGGCCACTGAGGGGAGCAGTTGTTACCCGCTCTATCAAAATCAGTCGGATGTCGTAGCGGCGCAGATGAACGTGGATTTATGTTTTAAATTTGTGTTTTTATTTTAAAGTGGACCTATCATGCTATATTTGAATAATATAGTGTAGGACCATACCTATATAAGGCATATTTATACTTTTATTTTTTCAAAATACCAAACAGATCATGCATTTTAGCCATGCCTCATTTTGCTCAATTTGACAATTTCTAGCTCTGTTTTAGCAAGGGCTGATTCTGTGAGAACAGCACCGTCTACAGGCCTGGCATATGTACTACAGCGTCTCCAGTGCTTTCGAACGGCAATGGCCGTGGCTGTCTCCTCCTGATTGGTGGAGTTGGCCCAATAGCCGTAGCGCCACCGTCCTGACGTCAGGACAGTGTTCAAATCTGGATCAGTTTTTATCAGATCCGTTGCAGCCCCTTTTTTAGAGATTTGGGTATGGAGGAAAATAGAGAGGGTTGTGTTTTCTGACACTTGGTGAGTTCCCTGGAACACCGGGGACACATATTCATGTATAAAAGACGTACACAAGTGCATTTTGCATGATAGGTCCCCTTTAAGCTTTTTAATTTCGGGTTGTTTCTCGTTGTATTATTTATAATGTGTGTCATAAATCGTTTTTTTTAATTGTTACTTAACATTTTTAGTTTGGTTTTGCCTGTATGGGCATGTGTGGGTAGAGGAGGGAGGGAGTGGGCGATATAGAGAGTGTACTGTGACTCTAAAATGTACATCAAGTTGTGCCTAAATAAATAGACGCATAAAAATGTCTTTGGGGTTTTGGTTGAATCTAAACCGACAACGTTTTTCAGACAAACTTTTATTTGCATATTCAAAAGATACATCTTTTTTTGAAGTTTGTAAAGACATGATGTCCACTTAAGAGACCACCATCAGCGCTAATCGGAGGCTTGTAAAGGTACGATGTTGAGCGTCGAATGGAGCAACTAAACAACCGAGGCATTACAACGTCCGCACACACTCACACACACTCACACACACTCACACACACTCACACACACTCACACACACTCACACACACTCACTCACACACACACACACTCACACACACTCACACACACTCACTCACACACACACACACACACTCACACACACTCACTCACACACACTCACACACACACACACTCACACACACTACCCAGCTTTCTTACTCCAGACTTTCCCTCATCAGAGTAAAAATAAACATCCTCGTCCTCGATGCTATTAGCTTTAAATGAGTTAGCCTAATTGATAAGATTCATGAATCTCTTTCATTGATCTGCTGACTGGTGAACATTATGATGAGAGGGACGACCGGCGAACCAGCTTTGTTACATCAGTCTGTCTTTAGTGCGCTTAAAACATGGTTGTTATTAATTTTAGTTTTGAGACCGTTAAGGGAAATACTCTGCTTGTCTGATGAAGAAGAATCATTTGATGGACATATGGACATCAAGAGAAGTGGAGAGACAGGCAGCAGGAAAGCTCCACTATGACATTTAATGACTCACACACACACACACACACACACACACACACACACACACACACACACACACACACACACACGCACACACACACACACACACACACACATACACACACACACACACACACAGCACAGAGGTAGTTTGAGAGGTCAGGCGTCAATCTCTCCGCTGTGTTCTGCTAAATGTCGGTTTGATACCTGTCCTATTATTGACTGATGATGCCTGCTCAGACTAGGTCACACACACACACACACACACACACACACACACACACACACACACACACACACACACACACAGAACAGAGTGCATTAACCCTGGCAGTGCATCTCCTAAATGTCAGCGTTTTATTGGATGCTCAGACCATTCTGATGTTATCCCAAATGACTTATGGTATATTTAAGGTTATAATTACAAATGTACTTTTAGCAAAATGGGTACTTTTACTTTTGGAACTTAAAGTATATATTTTGATACCAGTTATTTTAATTAAGTAATGTTTTAAATGCTAGACTTTTACTTCTTTTACCAGTGGTTATGAGACACCTCTAACTTCCTTTTCCAAATATTTGTCCTCCTTTTTCATTATCCTTTTACCCTTTATTCTTCTTTAACCCCCGTCTCTTCCACTCTGGTATGTTTCCATCAGCAGGTTGCAGATGCTGTGATTGTGTTGTTTAGAACATTTTCTGTGATAGTGATAACCAGCTCTCATTAATCACAGCACTGACACCATGTTGGCCGTGTGTTGAAGGACAATTAAGTCCAGAGAGACAAGATGAGTTCTCCAAATGCGATCCAAATTCATGTTTTTAAAGCACTAAATGGGCTGGCTCCGGCCTATATAGCTGAACTGCTCCAGCGCTACACCCCAGCCAGAGCTTTAAGGTCTGCTGACCAGCTGCTGCTGGTAGTGCCCAAGACCAGGCTTAAAACCCGAGGGCACCGAGCCTTCGCAGCAGCTGGCCCTAGGCTCTGGAACACTCTGCCCCTCGATGTGAGGTCGGCCCAGACCGTAGGGGTTTTTAAATCAACTCTAAAAACACACTTCTTCTCTCTGGCCTTCTAGTTAGAGCGGAGCACTCTCTGGCCTTCTAGTTAGAGCGGAGCACTCTCTGGCCTTCGAGTTAGAGCGGAGCACGACTCCTGACTGTTCCTTGTGTTTTTAATATATATCTGTTGTAATTTATTGTCTTTTATTGTGATTGTAGTAATGTGTTTTTATTACATGTACAGCACTTTGGCTCGACCAAAAATCGCTTTTAAATGTGCTATATAAATAAAACCTGATTTGATTTGATTTGATTTGAAATTCATAACTCAAAAAGCGTTCAAAACTCTGGAGGTTTTCAACCACCTCCTGTCCACTTGATTCACTTTGGGTAATTTAAGAGCGTGCTTCTACAAATTAGTTTGTATAACTTGTATTAGTATGCCATATGTTAGAGCCACTTAAGCATATGTCTATATTTAAGGTTCATCTTTTGAATTAATGCAACCGTTCTTGCATAGTTTAGCATATTGATGGAGGGGTGTGGCGCAGTGGGTAGAGCCTTGGAATGCTATGGTATGGGGATCAGATGGTCACAGGTTCAAACCCCACTGCAGTCAGCATGTCGTTGTGTCCCTGAGACACTTCACCCCAAAATTGCTCCTGTGGGGATTGCCCACAGTATTGAGTATGTAAGTCGCTTTGGATAAAAGCGCCTAACAAGTAACAAGTAACATGTAATGTAATGTAATGATAAAGGTGGAACAGAGAGGTAAAGAGATGAGTCCTAAAACCTAGAATTTAGTCAGCATTTTACCACTTTCCTCGTCTTAAAGTCAATGGTTTTGTGAATGTGTTTCTGGTCAGGAGCCTGAAATAAAGAAAAAACACTGCCCTCAAACTTTACAAGTAATTCTCAATATGCATAAGAAATGTACCCTGAAAGGGCAATGAGCTCTAGTGTCAGTGGTCTCCATGCTTAATGAAGTCATGGGTGCTATTTAAATAAAGAAAATTACAGCCTTGGTTAAAGGTAGAGAACAATGTCTGACACTTGGAGAACGTGTTTTATTCACCTGAAGGCAATTAACCATGAGCTCAACCTCAGCGAACCTGAAGAAGATTCCTCCTAAATCCACTTATATCTGATCTTTGGCATCGGCATCGTTTAATTAGAGAAGCGTCTCTCACAGAACAAAATGTCACAGCTTACAGGCAGCAGTGATGTGTAGAGACCCTAGAAAACTGAGAGGTGATATTTAAGTTTTCCTGACAGCAAAGTGTCGCAGAGAGAAACTGAATCATCGCCAGGTCCATAACGCTGCTCTGAAGGGAAAGGGGCTTGTAACAAAGTGGTTTGAACAAGTTAAACCAGCTGGTAACTGGCTTTTCACTGGTTTCGCTGGTTGTTGGCTTGTTATTGGCTGGTCATTGGCTGGTCATTGGCTGGTCATTGGCTGGCCATTGGCTGGTCATTGGCTGGTTGTTGGCTGGTTACTTGCTGGTCATTGGCTGGTTACTCAAACCAGTTCTTTGGCTGGTTATTGGCTGGTTGTTGGCTGGTCATTGGCTGGTATTTGGCTGTTTATTGGCTGGTTGTTGGCTGGTTGTTGGCTGGTCACTGGCTGGTTACCGGCTGGTCATTGGCTGGTTATTGGCTGGTTATTGGCTGGTCATTGGCTGGTCTCCAACATGTCACTAAAACCAGTCCTCAGCTGAAAATCGGCTGGTTACAACTGGTTTGATTCCTGTACGGACCAACAGTGGGGACTGGTAGATTTGCCAGTTCACTTCCTGGGTCCTGCATTCATTGAGCAAGGCTAACCAATAACCAAATCCCCTAAATACTCCAGGGTGCCGAACAATGAAACCCCCCCTCGCTCTGACACCTCTCCATTACAAATGCATGTTGGTATTTTAGGCCTAATGTGTACAGAAGTGTGCTCTTGTATCAGGTGTACTAAATTACCAAGAAAGGAACAGATACAAGTCCCCTCGTGGGATTAATAACGTCTCTTCATTGGCTCATTAACTCTTAATAGAGTGAAACCTCTGTATTGTCACATCTGCAGGTGTATGTATTGAATAATTTATTCTGGCAATCCCCGCTCGATCAGACCTGCTAATACCGACTTGTTTCATCTGTCGCAGGTAATGACCCGAGTCTGCTGCAGTCCAGAAACACAGAACATTACGTCAGCGTATTCCAGTAAGTGCTACCCCTCCAGAACGTAAACGTCTCCTGCTGTTAAAGTCTGGCTCCACATCTGATCTGTTTACAGGACTTCAGCCGCTGTGACAGACGTCTGAAAAGGTCAGAGTTTGTGCCGAGGCAGCTGTTATAAAAGTTCAACCTCTAACCGTGTGCTTTCTGAACTCTTACAACACTCATCTCTGCACTACAAAACTCGAAATCTTGCCATGTGTCTAATATCTAGTCAGAATATGTCTGTACTCCTGATATAAGACATAATAACTTCAGAAGTAACACTGCAGTGAGATAAAGGGTCTTATTTTCAGACAATGCATCATCTTGTTAAGTCAAAACATCTTATTTTGAGTCGTATCTCAGATGAAACTTATTTGTTTTCACATATGTATTAGAAAATCACCAACTAGCATCAGAAAGCAGAAAACCTTTGAGCATTATTTGCGGCTTAACTTTGTAACACAACATTTCCTGATCCTGGTCAAATATAGTTCAAAATAAGTTCTCCAGCTAATTACAAGATGTGATTTATATAAATATCCCTTCTTATTTCAACAGATCTTACCAAGCTCATTTTCACTTGTTCTATTGGCAGATGTTTGTACTTATTTCAAGTGAAAACACCTTGTTTTTATTATTCTTTCAACTTGTTTTTGGAGCAGCATTTCCACAGAGAACAGATGTGTCCACTTTCTGGTAGAAACTGACATTATGATCCTGAAAATGTCAGAAATGGATTCAGCATCCTCAGTAAATCCCTCCAAAACTGTCCAAACCTGCCAAACCTTTTGTAATGTGCAGAACGATGCGTTCGACACAAAGAGCTCAAGTAGGGAATACATTGAAGACGTAAAGAGGCGGGCTAAAGTATTGATTCAATTGAAGGCATAAAGAAATCAATCAATTGAATACATAAAGAGCTCTATCTACAGGTAGATATCACATCTCTTCTCCAGTATTGGAAATCAAAAATAATAAGTCCGTCTGAATCCAAAACGGTTTGTGGTCTGAATTCTCTGGAATAAAAACAAAGTCCACGGATTAAAAGGTTTCTCTTTTGTGCAGGTTGGATGTGAGGATCAGGGCTTTAGGACTCACTGGACCTCGGATTGTTTGTTTGTTTGGTTTGTCCCACTTTGTCCTCTGAACCGTGGACGTTAGAGAGCTGTGTTCCTCTTTGGAGCCTGCTGCTTTCCTCCCTGACTGGAGCTGCTGTACACACCACCAGCTGTCTGAGTCTGCTTTCTGAGCACTCTCTACCTCACTAGATGGGGACAACTAATACAACTTAAGGTGCTTTTTAACGCCCCTAATGAACAGTAAGATTTAGTGTCTCTCATTTTGTTCGTATTCACTCAAATCAACACCAATATAAACAGAGAGGGTACAAGTACACACATCCTTTACTCAAGTAGAAGTACAGATACTTGTGTTTAAAAATACTAAGTAAAAGTAAAGAAGTATGGACTTTGAAATGTCCTTCAGTAAAAAGTACCCATAACTAGCAGCTGTTTTAAAGAGTACCTGACCTCCCTTTATATTAATAGAACAATAATGTCATTGTTAGCTAATGAATGTTTCCATGCTGAACAACGGCAACATGACAACGTTTTCATTGGTCCCTCTTCTTTAGAGAAGACCAGGAAATGATGGATACACGGATCGTGTTCAAATCAATAGGCACGCAATGACTCTAAATAATAATGATCACGCCACCAAACACACATTCAAACTAAAGGAACCAGCCTGTTTGGAAAATGTGAGAAGTAGAAAGTACAGGTATTTGAGTTCAACATGGAAGAAGTAGAAAGTACAGGTATTTGTGTTCAACATGTAAGAAGTAGAAAGTACAGGTATTTGGGTTCAACATGTAAGAAGTAGAAAGTACAGGTATTTGGGTTCAACATGTAAGAAGTAGAAAGTACAGGTATTTGGGTTCAACATGTAAGAAGTAGAAAGTACAGGTATTTGGGTTCAACATGTAAGAAGTAGAAAGTACAGGTATTTGGGTTCAACATGTAAGAAGTAGAAAGTACAGGTATTTGGGTTCAACATGTAAGAAGTAGAAAGTACAGGTATTTGTGTTCAACATGTAAGAAGTAGAAAGTACAGGTATTTGGGTTCAACATGTAAGAAGTAGAAAGTACAGGTATTTGGGTTCAACATGTAAGAAGTAGAAAGTACAGGTATTTGGGTTCAAAATGTAAGAAGTAGAAAGTACAGGTATTTGTGTTCAACATGTAAGAAGTAGAAAGTACAGGTATTTGGGTTCAAAATGTAAGAAGTAGAAAGTA
>NW_022987660.1:0-15000 GCF_902827165.1 Trematomus bernacchii | reverse complement strand
TTATATTTTGGGGGGTAAAGATGGACGCTCTGAGCTGACTTTGTTTCTTCCTCTCTTCCTGACTGTCTCCTCGCTCTGAGATGAATCTCCTCCCGTCGCCCCGCGGCAGAATAAACCCTCCGCTCTGATCTTAACGCTCGCTTCAGGAAGGATGACACGGCACAAACACATCTGACCTGGAAACACCTCCACAAAGGAAGCAGCCGTTCATTAGGACGTGCAGCTGCTGCTCTCGTGTCACACAGGTGAGTCTCAGACGAAGCCACAGCTCCTTCATTATCTCAGGAAACATCTTTGAGCCTCAGGTGCTTTTTGTGTTCCTCACGCTGCAATATACAACAGATGAAAAAGATTCTCCAAAACATCTCCACTGTGACACTCTCTCGCCTGCTCTGCGCTCAATACGTAGTCATTACAAGTTTGTAGTTTTCTTTATAGCACACTTGGAACACCTCTACAATTCCTCTCAAATATATCTGGTAAAGCAAACTAGAGCTTTATAAAAACACATTGTGTAGGCGACAGCCACCGGCCCAAAAAGAAATACATTGAATATGTGTCTGACTATTTGTCTTTATTAGATCAATCGCCTGAGGTGGGAAGTCACTCAATGCATTTACTCAAGTCCTGTAGTTAAGTACAATATTGAGATACTTGTACTTTACTTGATTATTTCCATTTTGAGATATTGTGTACTTTTCCTCCACTACAGTTCAGAGGTAAATGGTGTACTTCTACTCCACTACATGTATTTAATACCTTTAGTTACTTCACAGATGTGGATGAATGATGTGAAATATAACCAAGTGTTAAATCAGACTTTAGTTCCACCTGGAGTAAATCCACAAGCTACCCTGCAGTATATAAAGTCATTCAAACTAGCTGCACCTTTACCAGCTTTGAGAACACTTTCATGATCAATCATTATAAAACATATCATATATATTATTCTGAAATGGACCAATCTGCACAATGACTACTTTTACTGTCGCTACTTTCACTATATTTTGATGAGAATACTTTTCTACTTTCACTTGAGGAACATTTTGAATGCAGGACTTTTACTGTAACAGAGTATTCCTACACTCTGGTACTTCTACTTTTACTCAAGTACAAGATCTGAGTACAAGCTCTGAGTACTTCTACTTTTACTTTTACTCAAGAACAAGATCTGAGTACTTTTACTTTTACTCAAGTACAAGCTCTGAGTACTTCTACTTTTACTCAAGTACAAGATCTGAGTACTTCTACTTTTACTCAAGTACAAGCTCTGAGTACTTCTACTTTTACTCAAGTACAAGCTCTGAGTACTTCTACTTTTACTCAAGTACAAGCTCTGAGTACTTCTACTTTTACTCAAGTACAAGCTCTGAGTACTCAGTCCCTCTTTGTTTCAGTCCTGACCTGTTTTTGCTGTTTTAATGTGTACATTCTGCAGGTTGGATGAGTTGTCATTTACATTCCCTAAATACATTTGAGCTAAATGTCCCCTGAGTGCAGGTTACTCAGATCACCTGTGTTGTCCTCATTAGGAATTGAGAGCAGCTCGGCTAATCAGAGTGTGACGACACCCTTTCACACACAGCACTTTCTGATCCTTCCTCACACTTTATCTCGTTTCAGAAGTTGTTGTTAGCCAGAAACTCTGGACTTTTTAGTTAACTTCGGGGTCGGCTACAAAACGCGTCCTCACTGCACCACACTACTATCAAAGAGGCCTTTTTTAATTGTTAAAGTTGTTTCTTCAAATGTATTATTTGTATATGTTGTCAGGGAATTGGTCCTCAGGCTTCTTCCTAATCAAGTGAAATCTTGGAGGGTCAGTACCAGCACACTTTTTAATAATCAGTGGAAATAATGGCGTGCACGTTCGACTTCCATGCACAACAAACACTTATTATTCACAGCTACAGTTTTTCATCACTCTCAAGAGGAAGTTAGTCATGATTTCTGCAACATTTTAGCGATTTAATTATCACAATACTGTCGCTCAAAAGACAGGCAAACTATTGCACCACAACAACAGCACTGATAGTCCCCCTCTCTGTTTGATTGACTGTAAATACAAGCTCCTGACTGTGGAAAACAATTCATATCAGCCTCCTGGTGGTCATCATAAATCAGACGAGTGGCATGTTTTTCTTTTCTTGCAGACATCCACTTGAGCTGCAAGGGTTTCAGCAAACACCGAAAAGAGACCAGCCTCTGCAGTTGTTGATTTTAAAGAAGGACTCTTGGATTGGAAACTCCAGCCCTCTAAAGCAAGTATTATTCTACATTTCCCCCAACAATTACACCTCTAATCAGTGAATTTATTGGCGGCCCATAGATACATTCCCAGTCAAGATTCACAACCTTTTCTGCAATCCGAGACGTTTTTTGAAATACTTTATTTCTCCGGCCACACTATTTTATTCAATTGCTCCAGTTCTGTCATTATACGGCACATGTCCTCCACCCATACACTGCTCTTTGGCCAAAAACAAGAGGGAGAGAAAGACCAGGGAAGATGGATTTCAGCACGGATCAGATTCCACCTGGTCGGCGAGGGATCTGAGGTTTGGCGAGCAAGTTGTGTGTTTTACAGCGTTATACTTTAACAGCGCTGAGGAAAGAGACGGATCAAGAATGGGTAACATATAGCACTCTGGTTAGAAGTGCTTTGGAGTGAGTAAAGATGGATGAAACTCAGATGGAGAGGCGCTGGAGCTTCAGTGTATTCCCATGCTGTTCTGAATGAGTTTGTGGAGTGGATGTGAGAGCAGTTATTAGCAGTAGTTCAGAGTACAGGCCATTCTGCTCAGTAGGTGGGATGTAATAATGCAGAAATGTGAAATCTTTACAAAAACTCATCCCGTAAGCCGTCCCCAACCTTTTTCAACTCAGGGCCCACTTAAGAATCACAAATGTTTTTGCGGCCCACATTCAACCATAAACAATACGGAGGCTAAATAAAGTTCTGATTGGTCAATTCAGAACATGTGACACGTTGTTAATCCAGTAGAACAGACCGCTGTCAAGGACTGTAATGACCGTTGCTAAGGACTGTAATGACCGTTGCTAAGGACTGTAATGACCGTTGCTAAGGACTGTAATGACCGTTGCTAAGGACTGTAATGACCGTTGCTGAGGAGGATCAAGAAAGAGAAAGGAAAAGAGGTTACAATACAAAAAAATCGTAATAATGAAAATGTTTCCACACAAATCATAATGTTTTGCAAATTATTTGGCGGCAAATATTGAATTTAAATGTACACCCTTTAATATTTTATTTGGGCTTTTAGACCGCACACAGTTAATAAATACAACTATTCTTCTGGCTAAAATACATATTTTTAAAAGTCAATCAAGGAGTAATCTTAATTTAAGGTGTTTGAAGAGTAGATTCAAAATACAATTTCTTTTGGAAAACATTATTGCCACAAAAAAGGGTGGCTGAACACGCCATGACATGGGAAATAATGAGTTCTAACAAAGAGTGGGATTAAAGGAACAATAAATATGCCGTGTTGTGTTTAAAAATAGCGGACCACTAGGGGGCCGCGGCCCACAGGTTGGGAAACGCTGAACCCATTTAATCCTTATCTGTTTTATTCAAATTCTCTCTTATTTTAGCATCTGTGTTTTGTGCTTCCTTTCTGGGTCAGAGTCATAAACCCAGTGCCTCTAGAAATTACATTCAAGTCAAAGTCAACTTTATTGTTAATCATTCAGTTTGTGTGTACAGACAGAGAGATCGAAATACCGTTTCCCACAATCCCGAATGTAAAAATACAAATGTGTATAAAATAAGTATATCCTATATATACACAATCAACAGACACATGTATACATATGCACACATTAAAGGTGGGGTAGGTAAGTTTGAGAAACCGGCTCGAGATCGCTAGAATTTGAAAATACACAACCGGAGAAACTCTGCCACTTCCTCACAGAGCCCCTCCTCCAACACACACGAACGCGCACATGACCAATGAGGGCACGAGATAAGTTTGTGCACAGATGGAAGGCTGACAGGCAGGTAGGCCATCCAGTTATTTTAGCCGGGCCGGCTAAAATGATTGGTCGTACTTTTTACAGTACTACGGCTTCCACAGATGATATTTTTTTATGGATTTTTTGTCAAAGCACTTCAGATATTCATTGCTATCGGGATGTTAAGAGCATTCCATGGAATATAACAAAAAGTGTATCTCGAGCCGGTTTCTCAAACTTACCTACCCCACCTTTAAGATAAAAACACAACAATCAATATATTCAAAATAACAGTCACTTCAATATCTTTGGGAATATACATTAGTGCAAGATTGTCCATAGCAGCGTAAAAAGTGTGTGGAATTGAGTGTCTGAGTGTGTGTTTATTTAGTATTAAACTGATTCAAACTCAAGCTGAATTGTAAATAAGAAAACAGTATCAGCAGATGGTGAAATAGGTAAACGCTGGTTGAATTTTGCTTTTATCAAATTATTTGACCGTAAAAAAAGGGTGTTCCTTCTCCTGTAGTGTGTTATATTGGTGTCTGTGCATGTAAATGGTCTGCAGAGGCTAAAATCCCAAATGTGCCTCCTGTGGGAGTTTCTTCTACTTCCGTGACATCATTATGGGACACTCGCGCTCCTATTGGCTAATGCTCCAACACATTGTACATGATAGGCTAAGCGGCGGGACATCTCTAAGCGGTTGACCAATCACCAGCCAGCTCAGAGAACGTAAACATGTCACAGTAGAGTATCAGAAAACGAATGTGTTTTTTTTGTCCAAAGCTTTCTTGTAGATACAACTGGACGTGATCCTAAGGTCAGAGCAACCTTCCAAATGGACCAATCAAAATTGAGTATTAATCTAAACTCTGTAGGCTAATAAATGCAGATTGTTTTCACTTTCAAACTAGCTGTACCAAATGCTCTGTACGTGATGACTACTTCCATTCTTGAGAGGATCATAAATACATGGATCCTGATATTGAAGCTCAAGCCGGTGACGAGTGATGTTTTCCCAACAATGTACGTTATCAAATATCTGTACTAGAGCCGATGTTCTCCTCAGTGACACATTTTGGATTGACAGGTTTGAGAAGGTGTTTTGACGATTAACCACAGCTGGAAAAGACTAATTGTTGTGCAAATGAGATTGGAGAACCCAGCTGGATGCAGGTTAATGGGCCAAATAATGGAAAGTAGCATCATGGGCCAACTGAGACCAACCCAGAGTTGTTTCCCTGAGTTACTCCTGCCAAAGAGTGCAGTTTGTCTCCACGCCTGTCCCTGCTGAGGTGTCTCCAGGTGTTTGGCTCTGCAGCGAGATGCATGCTTTAATCAGGACTTAATTAAGCATGGTTAGATGTTTAGAGCAAGGCAAGTTTATTTATACAGCACCTTTCAACACAAGGCAACTCAAGGTGCTTTACAACAATGAAAGATATTATTATAAAATGGCATTTAAAAACACTAATTTAAAAGCAAAGATAATAAAACATGAATAACACAGGAACATGAATTAAAGTCACAAATATTAAATGTAATATTCAAAAGATAAGCCTGTTGGAACATGAAGCTTGTAAAAAAAGGTTTGAGCCAAGGTTTGAATTAGGAAAGATTGTGCTTTGGTTTGACAGTGAAAACAATCTGCATTTATTACACAGTTTAGATTAATACTCAATTTTGATTGGTCCATTTGGAATCTCCTAAGGACGCTCATGACCTTAGGATCACGTCCAGTTAAATCTACAAGAAAGCTTTGGACAAAAAAACACATTGGTTTTCTGATACTCGACTGTGACATGTTTAGCTCTGTTGTGATTGGTCAACAGCTTAGAGATGTCCCGCCCCTTAGCCTATCACAAGTCTATTTCAAGTGCTTCAAGCTAAACGAACCCCCCTTTGAACATTTCAATCTGCAACCCAATATTCAGAAAATTCACTGGATCCTGGCCATATTTGTGTATCATATCAAATGTTGTTGCTCTCAGACATTCATGTGGCTCGCTAGTTTGGAGCAAAGGTCCACCAGGATTCCACGGGGAAGACGGATGCAAAGCGGTTACAGTTAATTAACCAACAGTAATTGGCAATCCCAACTAAAGACATTGTAGAGCTGACACGCTTCAACTGATGCTAAACTTTGGCTCTAAACTCACGAGGAGCTGCTCGGCAAAATCTTCACAGTCACAAGAAGATAAGACGAGTAATTAACGACAAGCTCCATGGAGGCAGCTGGAACGACTATTCAACACCTGAACTCTTTAAAGGACATCCACAAACATGCATCTGTTTGCATCTTGCAACTTAATTATCTAATATATCAGATTCCATTTACTTATATAGACTCTTCTTGCACTATTTCTATTTCATTTGTATTTACTTGCACATCTCAAAACATTCTCTTGCACTATTTTATTTGTTTAACCTCTTAATGCCCTATATATATTCATGTTGCACTGTTGGAGTTTTTCATTGCCATATCTACACTGTAGCTGCTGTGCACAGGTTTATGTAATCAGTAGTGGCGTAACTATCGACGGTGCAGCCCGTGCAAAAAAAAACATGTATATATATTTTCTTTTAAATAAATAAATGGCATTGACCGGTTCACGCAGTCTTCAAAGTAACCAAGCAACCTACATTAATTTGTAATTTGTCTGTCCAATGACCTTGCTCCCTTTCATGTCATGTGATACCTTGCGTGACGAGCGAACCGTTTAATCAACCTGTACTGTACTGTAGCTAGCAGCAGCAAGTTCGGCAGCATTATAAAAAATGTAATAGCTTGCATTTATAATGTACAGCAAACCAAGGCACAAGAGCGGCGCTCAAAAGAGAAAGGACAAGAGAGAGTGTATGTCCGTGCGTGTGTGAGCGCATCAGCGTGCACTTATGTTTGGGGTGATGGGGATGGGGGGGCCCAAAACAATATTTGCACCGGGGCCAATCACAACCTTGTTACGCCACTGGTAATCAGGATACGAAAAAAAATACAAAAAAGATATTCAGATTACAGTTAGATTTCTTAAAATTGGGGATAAGTAGCAGGATTGCAATTTCACTAAAAAAGTTAAAAAGATAATATTGTGTTTGTTGTAAAAGGAGCAGATTTTATCGCAAGAAATACAGCTCTATAGCTCCGCCTACAATGTTACTAACGGTTAGCCCCTCAATGTGGTTTCACCTACAGGTCTGACATTTGGTAGGTATATGTAGCACAGTGAGACGCACCAAAAAGCCTCTTGAAGGATATCGTAAACACAACAGGTAGTCGGATATTGTAAATGTCATGGGCAAGTGCCATTTTAATAACAATTCGTAATTGATCAATATTCTATTTTACACACTTTTCCATTCAGGAAGTTGTTCTAAAATTGTTTTTGATTTGACATTTCCATTTACCTTCATTCTTTTTTCATGGATTATTCTTTTGGAGGAATGTGGGCTCGTCCTGAATTTAAAAAAAAGAGTAGTTTGGGTAATTGATTTTCTTTTGAGATCCTCCCTGGTGGCTCACATTGGTGATTGGATGTCTATGTCTCAAAAGACAATAGTTGTATTTGTTACTGTATTTTTGTCATGGTGCCATGACAACACTCCTTTGATCAAATCCCTGTATCTTACAACCTCTCTCGGCTCATTGCTTGATTTTACCCTTAAAAACAGGAACATGTTCCTCCACTCTGTCTGACAGTGTGACACACGCTTAGCTCATTACATTTGTTCAGACTCTTTATTGAGTGTCTTGACTAGAATTTAAAACAATATTGGTTTCGAAAAATCAATTTAAAAGCGGAGTTTAAGATGTTTAACAGTAAAAGAAAGACATGTTCTTTTCCTGACAGTCAAAGTATTCTGACAGCACAATAAAATGACACTCTTAATGTTTGATAGATAGAGAGAGAGATAGATAGAGAGAGAGATAGATAGATAGATAGATAGATGGATAGATAGATAGATAGATAGATAGATAGATAGATAGATAGATAGATAGATGGATAGATAGATAGATAGATAGATAGATAGATAGATAGATAGATAGATAGATGGATGGATGGATGGATGGATAGATAGATAGATGGATGGATGGATGGATGGATGGATGATAGATAGATAGATAGATAGATAGATAGATAGATAGATAGATAGATAGATAGATAGATAGATAGATAGATAGATAGATAGATAGACAGACAGTCCAAAATATAAATAAAATAGCATTACAAAGTAAAATAGCATTAAAAAGTTAAAGAATATAAAATGAAATAAAAAATATATATATTTACATGTGGAAATTAAATAGAATATGAATGTAAAATATACAGTGGGAGTTTAAGTCCGGTAATCAAGAGACGCTATAATTGATGCTTACATTGACTGAAAAGGCGCTGTAGACATTGTAATAAAGGACGTTTTAACGTTATATACTGTGGCAGAGTGTGTACACAGAGATAAAGCAGATTCTGTCACAGCGAGCCTGAGGCAGCATAGCTCATCTCTGAATGGATTTGATGACGCGTGTCGTTTCTGCAGGCATTAAAGGGTACAGGCTGCAGCGTAAATATGAAATAATCATCTGTCAGGTTCGATGCTGCGGCCTGTCTCCTGTTCTCTGCTCTGATTGACAGGTAACGCTGCAGTAAGCATTTGTGCAAAACTGTGAGGTAATGTGACAGATAATTACCACTCCAGTGTCAAGAAGAAAGAGAAGTGAGTCTGACATGTGTGAGTGTTTGCAATTCATTCAACTCTCATAAATGTCACATAATTGTTCCTTTAATGGTTTTGTTCTTATAAATTATATTCCAGTAGTTTTAGAGGGACACTGCATGCATTTTGAATTTCCAGCCATTTCAAAATGTGCTAGTCATTTTTGCTCATGATAATTTACAAATGTTCACAACTACTAATTATTAAAATTCCCTGTATGGTGTTATTTCCAGTGATATCATACTTCTAAATCATAGTTTAAGAAGTCATTGGTCGGCTAATTCAAGGAGCATAAAGGCGGCATAGGTTATCTATCTATCTATCTATCTATCTATCTATCTATCTATCTATCCATCCATCCATCTCTCTCTCTCTCTATCCATCCATCCATCCATCCATCCATCCATCTATCTATCTATCTATCTCTATCTATCTATCAATCTATCTATCTATCTATCTATCTATCTATCTATCTATCTATCTCTCTCTCTCTCTCTATCCATCCATCCATCCATCTATCTATCTATCTATCTATCTATCTATCTATCTATCTCTATCTATCTATCTATCAATCTATCTATCTATCTATCCATCTATCTATCTATCTATCTATCTATCTATCTATCTATCTCTATCTATCTATCTATCTATCTATCTATCCATCTATCTATCTATCTATCTCCCTCTCTCTCTATCTATCTACCTATCTATCTATCTACCTATCTATCTATCCATCTATCCATCTATCCATCTATCCATCTATCTATCCATCTATCTATCTATATATCTGTAAATCAACATAGCTAAAGTTTGCCATCCATCTAATAGTTAGCTACCTTACAAATAATAGTAATGGTAGTAGTAGTAGTAGTAGTAGTAGTAGTAGTAGTAGTAGTAGTAGTAGTAGTAGTAGTAGTAGTAGTAGTAGTATAAGGCTTTTATTGTCATTCTAGCTACAGTGTAGTTATGTCGATAAAGTTCTGAGGTCACAGGCTCCTCCAACAATGTAACACAATAAAACAGATACAATAGTGCAAGTAAATACAAATAAAATAGAATAGAAATAGTGCAATAAGAGTCTATATACAAGTAATTGGAATATGATATATTAGATAAATCATTTCTAAGTTGCAGGCAGATGTTATGGATGTCCTTTCAAACGTTCAGGTGTTTAGCAGTCTTATTGCCTGTGGGATGAAACTGTCCCTGAGTCTGGTGGTTTTAGTCCGGATGCTGCGGTACCGCCTGCCAGACAGCAGCAGACAGAACAGTTTGTGGCTGGGGTGATGGGGGTCTTTTGTAATCCTGAGGGCCTTCTTCCTGAGCCGCTGGGAGTAAAGGTCCTCCATGGATGGCAGCTCCGTCCTGGTGATGTTCTGTGCCATTTTCACCACCCTCTGTAAAGCCTTACAATTGAGGGCGGTGCAGCTGCCATACCAGGCCGTGATGCAGCCAGTCAGGATGCTCTCTATGGTGCACCTGTAGAAGGTCAGGATGCTCTCTATGGTGCACCTGTAGAAGGTCAGAATCCTCTCTATGGTGCACCTGTAGAAGGTCAGGATGCTCTCTATGGTGCACCTGTAGAAGGTCAGAATCCTCTCTATGGTGCACCTGTAGAAGGTCAGGATGCTCTCTATGGTGCACCTGTAGGAGGTCAGGATCCTCTCTGGTGCACCTGTAGAAGGTCAGGATCCTCTCTATGGTGCACCTGTAGAAGGTCAGGATCCTCTCTATGGTGCACCTGTAGAAGGTCAGGATGCTCTCTATGGTGCACCTGTAGGAGGTCAGGATCCTCTCTGGTGCACCTGTAGGAGGTCAGGATCCTCTCTGGTGCACCTGTAGGAGGTCAGGATCCTCTCTGGTGCACCTGTAGAAGGTCAGGATCCTCTCTATGGTGCACCTGTAGAAGGTCAGGATCCTCTCTATGGTGCACCTGTAGAAGGTCAGGATCCTCTCTATGGAGCACCTGTAGAAGGTCAGGATACTCTCTATGGTGCACCTGTAGAAGTTGCAGAGTATCGTCCATGTTGAACCTCCTCAGCCTGCGGAGGAAGAAGAGCCGCTGTCGAGCTGTTTTGGTGATGGTGTTAGTGTGATGAGTCCATGTCAGGTCCTCAGTGATGTGGACACCTGAAGCTGCTGACTCTCTCCACCGTACTCCCATTGATGGCGAAGGGAGTATGAATTGAAGTAGTAGTAGTAGTAGTAGTTGTGGAGGAAACTTCTGTGTAGTAATGCATGGAGTCACCGACTCAGGAAGGAGACACGGTGAGAGTTGGAGCTTTGATGTCAAACACTGATGGGTTTATTCAGAGTATTCGGCCGGAGGATTCACATCACAAGTCAAAGAGTCAGAGGTTCTGACCACACGGTAGAGTTGCCACGTCAATTCTGAAGAACCTCTCTCTATGCTAGACCTTTTAACAGGTTCACAGAGAATCAACATCTCTGAAGGAGTAGACTAAACACTGAATCATCTGCGTCCAACGCTCATGGCCTCAAGGATTTCACATCCGAGAGCCCACAAACACCGATAAAGAAATGCTTCAGTGTTCTCACAACAATTACCCTACGTGCCAGTCAAGTTGACCGGTCTCACACTGGGGACAACAACACATATGGCACCAAGGCCTTTCCTTAGAGGAGATAACATATGTCAGAGTAAAAGGTTAGATATCTAGAAGAATTATTCCTTAACAGTTCCTCTCTTTTTATCATTTTTGATAACCTTAAAACATTAGTCTAATAATTCTGGTCAATACTTAAATCAATAGGCGTCTTCAGATTCGAGTGTGGTCTCACCTTACATTCAATTACATCACAAAGTAGAGTAAGATTGAAACATTCAATCACAGTGATTGATACAGGCAATCATAATAGGAAAAATTATCTCTCATCAGTGTTTGGAGCATCTTTTGTCAAAAGCATAATAATGAACACACATAAAACACAGATACATAATAGCAAAATATTTGTTTTAAACTAATATCTTTTATCATTTAAACCATTAGTTAATGTCATTTATCAAACTATAAAATCAAAACCAGAAACAGCTTAAAGATTTGCTTTAAGGCAATCACTAGTCAAAAGCATTTCAAACTTAGGATCATCAGAGATCCAGCTAAGGCATAACATTCACAGTGGTGATTTGATCAATCTGTAATCCACAAAGTTGCAGTGTCCTCAATTTTAGGATTACTTTATGTTTACTTCATTACGCTTTAGTCAAGAGTAAGGCACTTAGTCTTAGAAAAATCAATACATTCATTTTAATCAAATACAGTGTTCAAAATCTGAAAAGGAAAAATCAGATATTTGTCGTGTAGTGTAACAACCTGAAAGGGAAAAGTCAAAATATCTTTTCTTTAATCTCAGCATCAATTTTAATTCATTGGTCATTGTAAGGGGGAACCCATGGTTCGGAAACCACGGCAGTGACCCACGGGTCTGGAAGCTCGGCATCGTACATCATCACGGTGTCATCAACGGTGGTGTACCCCACTAGTCTCTGTGGGGCCTGGAGGGCGACTTTGGTAATCTTTCGCAGGACTAGTTTAACTACAGTGACTAGGCATATTATCAGGATTAGCACACCTAGGATAAACACTGAAATGGTAACAATGAATTTTACAATCCCTCCTCCCCATGACCCAAATGTTCCAGTTAAATCCCCAAATGCAAACCCATGAGTTTCGTGCAATTCTTTTATTCCCCTAGCAGTATCATGAGCCATATCCATGACCTCAGGTGTGGCATCAGAGATGAAAGAACAACACTCAGATCCAATCACCTTGCATGTACCCCCCTGTGCTGCTAGTAGAAGATCCAGTGCCATGCGATTCTGTAATGCCACTGTTCTAACTTCCTGCAGTTCTTTGTGTTCAGCTAACATGGCTGTGTTGGACACATTAAGGTGCTTCTCCACAACCTTGGAGAGAGCTATAATTTCCTGCTGGGAAACATAAATACCGTACCAGGGCAGAAATGCGCTAGCCAGCTGCTGACCTGTTGTGATGGTTCTACGAGTTCTGTGTAGGGCAGGGAATATTGCTGCAATCTCCTCAGTCTCTACTTTACGGATCAAAGGGATTAGATAGGCTAGATAACAGGTGCCATCAAAAGTATCATAAGGCATGCAACCGTAGGCTCTGTTCCCACAAACCAAGTAAACCCTCTCTGGAAGGGGAGTTCTGGTTAACTTGATCTTTACTACGGTGTTACAGTCGCTGTGGCCCACATCGTTAGAGGGCGAAAACCCTCCTACGCTCTGGAAACAGATGGACACATTCTTCCACTCATGCACCACAACTGGGGGAACATAAACGGAACAGTCACGTGTAGGGGATTTACCTAAGGGTAATGGCAGTGAACAGTCATGTATTTTAACTTTCACTGAGTTCACTGTTCGGGCGCCAAACCAGGGTACAACTGCTACCATGGCTTCAACCAACAAAGATGGTGTGTGCGGTTGAGGTGAACATGTTGGACTTGTGGAAGTGGCTGAGCAATTAGTCTGGACTAGAGCTAATTGGAATCTGTATTCAAAAGCTAGTTCAACGTATTTCTTCACATATATAAGTTTTAGAACCCTCAATCGTTTGAAACCGTCTGGCAGGTAGTCTTTATTTACTGTGTCAACAATGAGCGAGATTAAGCCATTGTACTTTAAAGGTTGCAAAGTCTATGGGGTAGGAAGGGGTGTAACAATCATCTGCATCCTTGCTAATTCGGGATGCTATATCACTCCAGGTGACTAAACTGTAGTCAGCTTTTGTGAAAGGAATTGGGCTGAACATGGGAGAGTACATGGATTCTGGCATGTTCTGGCACAGCCAACAGTTGCTAACCTTGCGTTCATGTGCATAGTCTAACATTAAACTCATTGCGGAATTGGTTTGAGTTTGTTTAGGTGGAGTAATTAAGGCATTTTTTGAAGAGTCTACATCACTCTCTGGTGACTTAATTACATCTGAACCTGGTTCACTAAATGAACATCTAGTGACCCCTGCACTGGGATCTTTGTAATTTGGTGTCCGTGTGGTACACATGGGATCATCCTTTAATTGTTCCTTAGTGAAACACCACATTTCTGGGGGCACATTTGCAACAGTGTTGAGTGTTATTCTTACCATCCGCTGTGAGACCTGGAACCGCTGGTACCCCGTCTCTGGATAGACGTTCCACGCCCACAAGCCTTTGCTTAAAAACACAGGAAACACAACAACACAGTCATTGGAGTTACATTTTGTAGTCGAACATTCAAAGGAAATATTCTGTGACCCTCTCTTGGGGATGAAAAGGGGTTTGTCACTGAAAAGAGCAGGAAGAGAGAGAAGCCTTCTCTCGGGGCCCATTTTCCTCCTTCTTCTCACTCTTTTTCTCTCTCGCACCATACTGAATGTTTGTGTGGTGCTCGAAAACAACCTGTCTGTGCCCTTAGATAAGAGCACCTTATACTCTCCCTCGGAGTGGCGAGAGCCCTCGCCACCTGTCGTTGGGATTGCCTCAGCGTCGTCCAGCAGGGCTTCCTTGGCCAGGTATAGCAGTACAAGGAGTATGAGGACCGCCTTCACACGCCTACACCCTGACCCTCCCCACTGACCGGTGGAGGAGACAGACGGCATCGTGAAGCGTGGATCCACTCTGTCCTACCTTGGACTTTTAAGGCTGTTCTGGTCACTATTAACACCTGGAAAGGACCTTTCCACCTGGGAGACAAAACATCTTTTTCAAGAGACTTGATTAGCACATTATCTCCGATCTGAAAAGGGTGTGTGGGCTCCTCTCCAGGCTGAGGGAGCCTGTCAGCCACCTGCCTGTGAAACCTTCTCAACATATTGGTTAGATATTTCACATAGTTAGTCATTGAACATGCAAGAATCATATACTCATCAGTCCATAGCAGAGAAATGTTATTGTAAGTTAAAGGTGAGCTTGTCCCTGTGGATATAACCCCTTCTCAATGATTCTAAATGTATATTAATTCACCATTTACCTTTTGATAACATATTAGTTTATCAGAAATATTTAGTCTCTTCCATAAAACATAGGTTTGAGAAATAAATTACCCAATATAAAATCAATTACTCAATATAATTGACTCTTCCCTCCCTTTTCTTACATATGGTACATATGAAATAATAACTTAGGAGTCTATTTAAACATGGTATAGTTTATAATCTATTAATCGAGAAGACTCAGTATCACCTGTGTGCAGCTTACAAAAACCATTGTGATAAACATATATTACGCAGGAAATGGATACATTTGTTGAAAAACAAAGCATATCTGATTTGGGAGGAAAAGTTT
>NW_022987659.1:355000-362498 GCF_902827165.1 Trematomus bernacchii | reverse complement strand
ACACACACACACCACACACACACACACACACACACACACACACACCTTTAGATATCTCAGTGATGTAGAGACGTATTACTGTTCCTGAATCTAAAAAGTCCTATTTAAGTGTTGATTATATTTCACATCATTAATCCAAATATGCCTAGTAACTAAAGGTATTAAATAAATGTAATGGAGTAGAAGTACAAAGTAGCACAATTGAAATACTCAAGTAAAGTACAAGTATCTCACCATTGGACTTAAGAACTGTACTTGAGTAAATATACTTAGTTACTATACACCACTGAGTACAAGTTTAAAGTCAATTAAGTACCTCAAAGTAGTACTTAAACACAGTACTTGAGTAAATGTACTTTTTACCACTGGATATGATTTTAAAATAGCAGTCCTTTTCACATTAATCAATTTAAATTAGCACCGTTTCCTTTAAATAAACCGAATCAGACATGTCGTTAGCTTGCTTTAGCTCATGTCTTTAATGTAGCTTAGCTGTTAGCTCCTACTAATGTATCTCTTATTTATTTATAACTTGGACCGATGCTAACAGTGCAAAGACATTCATTAATCATCATAAAACTAATCTAACTAACTACTTTGTGATGTTTACGACATAGTAAAGCAGTTAAACGTCAACAAAACCACATTAAAAAGCTAAACAAATTAGCATAGCAACATTAGCTGCTAATTTAAACTATCATTTAAGCTAGCGGGTAAATCAACCATAAACTCTTCCAACTGACGTTAGCTTGTTTAAAGTAAGTTTAAATAAAGTATTACCCGATCTGTCTGACGCCATTTGTTCTTCACAGAGTTTACCCTCGATCAGAGACAGTTTATAGAAGATGTCACAATCTTAAATTTAAACTTTATATCAAGAAATAAAAGATTTACCGAAAAACTTCAACGCTACTGAACTCAACTAACAGTCATTTTGATTGTTATGAAGGCGCGCCGCTGAGAGCCAATCAGAGTGTTGCTCTGGGCAAATAAGGCCGGGACTAACGGTCAGAGCGTTTCCACTTGAATATAATTAAATTAATATCATTAAATTAAAACAATTATACAACAATATATATATTTATATAAATAATATAATAAATGATAAAAAATTAAATTACGACATTTCATTAAAAAAATATGAAACTATTTTTTAATTATTTGTATATAAATAAAACTATTACATTAAGTAAAGAAATGTTAAATATAAAATAAATGTAAAAAGAACACATGTTTAAATATAAAATATGTTATGTATAAAATAAATAAAATAATTTAAACAAACAAAAATAGAATGAAAATTAATTGAATATGTAAAGTACAAATAAAAAAAGGATGTATTGATTTGATACAAGCAAGCCAGTGTTTCATGTCATGGTCCGGACCCACCGGTGGGCCCATCAAGTTCAGCATTCACTGTGATGAATATAAAATAAGACACTGATACTGTTTTCCTCAATGAACATTTATTGAAAGAGAAATATACCATATCAGAACATGTGTGTGTGTGTGTGTGTGTGTGTGTGTGTGTGTGTGTTGTGTGTGTGTGTGTGTGTGTGTGTGTGTGTGTGTGTGTGGTGTGTGTGTGTGTGTGTGGTGTGTGTGTGTGTGTGTGTGTGTGTGTGGTGTGTGCGTGCGTGCGTGCGTGCGTCATAATACACTCATACCCGTTCATTTTCTTATGGCGGTCAACCGAAAACATCATGGGTGTTTCACTGTTGAATAAATCACTCACAATCCAATGCAAGTGGTGATCATCAAGTGTGTATGTCCAGAGGCCCTGTGGGTGGAGGATAACATGAGGTATTGAGGCAATTGATGAAAAACACAATATTTATGATTAAAACAAAAGTAATTTGGTCACTTTTGACCCGAAACGCAAGAGAAAGGTTAAAGTCATTATTGGGTTAAAGTCCCCTACGTGTGCCGTTTTGGTTTCAAGACCCTGGTTCGCGTGAGGACACCAAAAAAGTCCTAGAAAGACAAGGTAAACTTAACTAATGTGCATTTCAAAATAAAAGAGAGGAAATAGTTTTGGCGAAAACTAAAAGGTACCATGGGGTCAGATTAGAGTTTTCCAAACGGGGGTTCGTTCAGCACGAAACAACTTGAAATAACTGAAGGATAATGTTAACAAGAAAGTAGAAAGAAAGTGAGGGACCTAAACATTTCAGATGTGTTGTATCTCACACTGCTGTAACTGTGATTCATGTATCTTTGCTTTTAAATGAGTGTTTCTAGATATCATTTTATAATATATTTCTTAAGGTCTTTCATTTTTGTAAAGCACTTTGAATTGCCTTGTGTTGAAAGGTGCTATATGAAATGAACTTGCCTTGCCTTGCCTTGCCTTGCCTTGCCTTGCCTTGCCTTTATGTTTGCACCATGTACACTAAGAGAAATTGCTCGTATGTGTAAACCTGTTTCTGATTCTGATCATTTATTTCAACCAAACACGAGGAAAATTCATCTTAAAACTATTTTTCTTTTTGATTAATTCAAAATTAAATAGCTTCTTATCTACACAAATATATACGTGATCCAGATTATTAAATTGAATATTTTATAATTCACAATTCTTTTTTAAAGTGCATTTTTACATCAATGAAAATCCCTGTTGCCAATATGTTATCATGGTATTTCAAAGAACCACAGTGGGTTTATTTAAAATTCTAAAAGTGATTATCAGGAATAAGTTTGGTTACAAAAAAAGTGAAAGTGGAAAATAATATATATATTTTTAGCTGTAGTGGTTGTAGTAGTGTTCAACAGTCTGCCAGCAGGGGGCGCTGCAGGCCAACACATCACTGAGGAGTGTGATATTATTATTATAACATGATATTATATTTACTGACAATTACACATTTACATACACATTCAAATATACATTAAAATATCTAATAATTATGTTATTAATTAGAAACAACAATATGTGGCAATAAATTAATTGTATTTAATGTTTTATTAGTATTCATAAATATCTGTAAATGTGATTCTACAGTTTGACCCAAAGGTAATTATTATTTATTTCTGGAGAGATTTTCTCGATGTGAAAAAAAAATTGGTACGACAAACAGTGGAAGATTAATTAAAAATGTTTACAAAAACATGAAATGAGGAATTTAAAGTATAAAAACAACCCAGAAATTCATCAAGTCCTTTTTCCTTTATTTACATAGAAAACAGGTCAAAAGAGTTACAGCGTCTTAAAAAATAAATTCTGTACAAAGTTTTAAATGTTGGTCAACAGAGTATCTACAGATATATACAGAGCGGACAGGAAACCACAGAGGAAGACATTTTCTTAATAAAATCTTGAAAAAAGCTAATAATTAAATACATTTACAGGTTTTCCAGGAGTAGAAAGCTGACATTGAATTAAGGCTTTTTAGATTTTAATTTAAGGTTTTTTCCGGCTGTTTTTAAGGGTAAACAATCCTATTGTCAAAATATAGATTTGTTTTCTTTTAAAATCCCCTAAATGGGACTTTCTGGAGATGCAAAGTACATTTTTTCAAAGCAGATATATTCAGAATATTTGATATCTCACTCAAATGTTATTGAAAATATGAAAATATTCTTTATTTCTCCAAAAATAAAAACAAAATCTGGAAACTGGAAAAGGAACCAACAATCGGGACCAAATCCTTCTGACGGTACGTATTAAAGTACACAAATATATTAAATATAAAAACAAATGACTGTTCGCTCTCCACGCTGTGGTTTCCCCGCCGTATATAAAGCTTCAGAAAAACTGCAATTATTGAACAATCTTTGGTCATTTTGGGATAACGTCGGAGCCTTTAGTGATTTTAAAGTTGTCAAACAGAGTTGTAATGCTAATGCTGCTAACGCTAACCACCTTCTTCTTCTTCTACGGTTGATTTGAACCAAAAAGAAAGACTTCCTGTTAGAGCAGCACTTATTGTGAAAGGTACGACAAGTGGGTTTCTTTGCAGACGACTCCCTCCTCCATATTTACTCATCATAATGATATTTATTTATATTTATATATATATATATACATATATATGTATGTATAACATCCTCTAGCTGACCATCCACAGGGTGAAGGGCACGAGGAGCGTTGGAGGAGCGGTGAAGAAGGAAATCCCGAAACAGGCCATGGAGAGGAGTCCGAGGAGCGCCGACAGCAAAATGTTCCTCTGATCCCGGATCAGAGACTTCAGCCACTCGCAGAACTGCAAGAGAACAAGAGACATGTTCAAATATCAAAATAAGTCTGTTTTAAACATCCAGAAAGAAAGGGGTCCCAAAAAGGTTTTCAAATCTGCAGAAAATAATGAATTGTACGTCCAGCTCTTTAAAGGTCCCATGTCATGGCCATTTCTACTGATCATAGTTCCATAGTTGAGGTCTACTAGAATACATTTATATCGTTCAATGTTCCAAACTCACATTGGTTTCTCATACAGCATCTCTGTATAGATATATATGTATATTACTACATCAATGCATCATTTAGATCAGGGGTGTCAAACTCAAGGCCCGGGGGCCAAATCCGGCCCGCGACTTCATTTTATGTGGCCCCATAAGAGCTTGCAAAGAATATAATATGTTTATTATAAGGTTACATGCTACTTTACAGAAGCACGTTGCCCATAAACTACATGTCCCACAATGCATCTCAAATTTGACCTTTTTCTCAGAATTTGACTTTTTTTCTTCAAAAAATGCCGTTTTTCTTAGAATTAGATTTTTTTTTCAAAATGTCACTTTTCTTTTCTCAAAATTTAACTTTTTGTTTTATGTTTTTCCAGAATTTGGCTTTTCTTTTTAAAATCATTTTGTGACATTCTCACTGAAGAGACGTGCAATTATTTGCCCTAGACTTCTGCTTTCAGACGTAGTTAATTATGAAGTTATTACCCTATCCCATAATAATCCAATGCAGAGGCAATGATGTAATATAAAACATTATTTGATATATATTAAATATTTATATATGTATTTTTATATAGTCTTAAAGTTACAACCGGCCCTTTGAGTGCAACCATAATGCTGATGTGGCCCGTGATGAAATTGAGTTTGACCCCCCTGTCATACAGCATCTCTGTATAGTATGTGTATTCACTCTCTGTCCTACACGGCTTGTTGGAGCTCCTGCCCCCCCCCCCCCCCGGGATATGTGTGATCCTAATTGTTGTTGTCCTTTTTCTTCTAAGGTTAACAACCTATTTGGATTTGATTTGTCCATCTTGATTTCACCCATACTGTCGGGAGATAGGCAGTACAGCCAGCGTCCAGGGAGCTCTATGCAAGTCAATGGGACTCCCTGTTAGTCAAGGGATCCTGGTGTGTGAGGGGCTCCGCTGATTGGTCCATTGGGGCAGACACTGGGGCAGACACTGGGGCAGACACTGGGGCAAACACTGGGGCAGACACTGGGGCAGACACTGGGGCAGACACTGGGGCAGACACTGGGGCAGAACACTGGGGCAGAACACTGGGGCAGAACACTGGGGCAGACACTGGGGCAGACACTGGGGCAGACACTGGGGCAGACACTGGGGCAGACACTGGGGCAGACACTGGGGCAGACACTGCGGCAGACACTGGGGCAAACACTGGGGCAGAACACTGGGGCAGACACTGGGGCTGACACTGGGGCAGACACTGGGGCAGAACACTGGGGCAGAACACTGGGGCAGACACTGGGGCAAACACTGTGGCAGACACTGGGGCAGACACTGTGGCAGACACTGGGGCAGACACTGGGGCAAACACTGGAGCAGACACTGGGGCAAACACTGGGGCAGAACACCAGGGAACCAGGGGAATTCGTCCTGACTTAAGGAGCTTTCTTTTCTCCCTGAGCACACGTCTGGTTTAAAAAGCAGGCATATAATTGGGCGGTTGTTTATCTGACCCCGAGGACCCCCGAGGACCCCGAGGACCCCGAGGAGCTCCTGTCGCTCCCATGTTTAGTTTAGAAAACGACAGGAAGTGAAACTGGATCGGGGGAAAGTCTCCGCTGCAGGTTTCACAGGAAAAGGTGGAAAAGAAGGTGAAGCATCAAAGCTGCTGCTCCTTCACAATAAAAGACAATACCGGGAGGCTTTTATTGTGAAGGTGACGCCACAGGAAACTAAACAAGTGACGAGTTATTTTCTTTTTTTAAAGATTTCTTTCACATATATTCACTCCAAATGTTCTGCAGGTTTTTTTCTTATATTTTCAAATATTTTAAGAATATTTTCCAGTTTTTTGCAGATTTATTTAATTTATTTTTACAATAGTTTTGGGATATTTTAAACATTTTGTAAGAATATTTTCCAGATTTCTTTTCAGATTGTTCTCAATTTATTTGTACAAAAGTTTTTAGATATTTTTCACAAAGTTTTACAATTTGTTTCAGACATTTTTTGGATATTTTTTGGCATCAGTTTTGCATTTTTTTGTGGTTGACATTTTGTCAGTTAGTCAACAGTTAATTTAAAGACCCTGGAGATTCTATCAGGAACGTTGTGAGGGTTCTCAAACGAGTTGCCGGGCAACTTTATAATCTTCCTCCTCCTTCCTCCTCCTCCTTCTCTTCCTCTTCTCTCTCTGAATGCCGCTCTTGTTCTCAGGATTTTCCGAGGAGCGACCCACATTTTCCCCTCGCTCTTTAAAGCGTTCACTTCACCTGAATGTAGGAAAGTAACTGTGTCGATTCCCTCCTCTGCGTTCAGACTTTTCTGAACGTTTTTTGAACATAATCCAGATTTCCTTTGCTTCACTTTCTCACACACTTTAAAGAGGATTTATTGAGTGTTTTAAACATTATTTTTTTCATATTTGGGATATTCTTTAGGATTTGTTTTTGCCCCATTTACTTTTTAACATATTGTTGACATTTCACACAGATTTATTTTCTGCCTATTTTTTAACAAGTTTCATTTCGTTGTCACCAATGCGTGACTCTCAGGACATTAGACACGTTCCTCGCGCCCTGCTTTGTTTCCTATTCGCACAAACAGTTGGATTCACTTTCACTTTCCTCCACAAAGCTCCCTTAAACTAAAGTGTGTTTCTAGCTCTGCTGCAGACTGATAAAACCCCTCACAGCATATTAAATACCGGCCGTTCCTCCGCTGTTTTTGAAAGTCTCTGTTGGAGCTCATGGAGGTGAAGGAGGAACCACGAAGCAGAACGTTTGCAGGACAGAAAGATGCGAAGACGTTCCTCAAATGGTATCAGGATAAAAACTCGTCATTAAAACTCTCAGAAAACAAGGCTTTTCTCTTAATAATCTCCATGCATTTGCAGAAAATAGTCCCTAACAAATGCTTAGAAACTAATCCAGCTGCTACGGAAAAACCTGAGGCTTTTTGAACATGAAGTTTCTCCTCATTCAACAGAACAATGAGATGCAGAATGTTCTGAAAGTTGCTCTAATGCATCTCTTTAGGAATGGCACTGATGGGTTTATATTTTGACATTTGTTGTTATACTCTCCATCTGTCTGCAGGACAAACTGCTCTGGCTCTGATTG
>NW_022987659.1:0-350000 GCF_902827165.1 Trematomus bernacchii | reverse complement strand
AGCAAACGTTAGCTATCTAGCTATTTAGCTAGTTGTCGCAAAGTTTGTGTCTCTCGTGATTTAAATGAGGTATTATTGAACACCTGCAGTGCAGACCTGTGTCTTCTCTATTATTAATCTTAAATTAAGTCATTAAGAAGAAATGAACTGTAGCTAATAACATTTCTGAAGATAATCGGGATGAGGTTAGGAAGTTCGGACGGATATTTTAGGATCCTGGCTGATTCAACTTTCCCAAAACGCCTAAAGAAGGAACTTAAAAAGCACTTTCCCAAACACCAGCATCAAACAGTCGTGTTTTTCGGACTAATTACCGCTCCGTCTTGTAAACATTTCTCAGTAATCTTGAGCAATATGCCGAGCAGATGTGGATCCCGAAGCCTTTCTGTCATCATTAAGACATGAGTGTTCTTCCACATCTTGAGCCGCAGTCATTTCAACACGTCTCTGGGACCACTTCAGTCTTTAAAATCACACTAAATGGATTCATACCGTTGTTATTGGTCTGATTTATATTTCTGCAGCTCTGTTTCCAATCCCCGTCTGGAAGGATCTGCATTTCTGTTGTTCTCTGTGGTTTTTATTGTCTTTGTACGTCTGTTTGTTGTTGTTTAAGGCAGACCGTCTGATGTGGAGCGTCTCCGCATGAAATCAGATTAAAAAACGCACATCAGATGTTCACTAAAAGGGTTCAAATCCTGCAAACATGCGTCATGTTTTCTGTATTACTCACTCAATGTTTTTGTGTATAAAATGTCAGAAAAAGGTGAAAGATAGTCGAGAAAACTGGGATGGTGTTTTTACATGTCCTGTTTGGTCGCTTTAATGTTATTTAAAATCGAGAAAATCTTCATATTTGAGCTGAAAGCAGCTTTTAAGGCACTTTTACTTTGATAATATATCAATTATTAAGATATTTATAGAGGTGATTGTTGTTTGCTGTCAAGCAATTATCAATTAGTCACCTGTTTGTAAATGTCTGAAAAATGATATGAAAACTCTGCAAATAATTGGAAACATTTCTGAATATAATGTTAAAAAAAGTCTCAAAATAATAAGAAAAATGTCAGAAAATAAGAAAAAAGTCAAAGAAATATATGAAATGTTTTCAAAAATAGTAAAACAATTTATTGTCTAAAAATAATAAGAAAGAAAAGTCTAATATGATATGAAAAAATAATGTGAAATATTTCCCCAAATATATATGAAAAGAAATTGTAATAATTGGGAAATCAAATGAAAAATATCCCAAAAAGGTGTCGGAAAAACTTCCAAAATGTCCACAAAAATATAATAAATGTCTCATTAATTAAATAACTCTTCATGGCGTGTTTTTTAATTGACTCAGCAGTTCCTCCAGGACTCAGGTTTAGGGTCCGGAGCCTCGGAGGTGATTTTTTTCTCGGTCTGTTAGTGATTACGGATAAACAGCCGGAGTTCTTCGGGGAAACATTCCTGCGGCGGCGGCCGAGGAGTCGGGTCGCAGCGAGGTTCGATTCCTCTGAAGTCTCTTTTTACCTCCAGAGGAACAAAAAGCTCTGAGGAGGTCAGAGGTCAGGAACCCTCGAGCTGCTGCCATTACCCCCCTCACCATTCGAAGAAAGGAACCCTTTTACCCGCTTTTTAAAGGAAGGATACTCTAAGGGAAAAATGTCGGAAAAAAACGTGAACAAATTTAATGAAAAAGGCCTGAAAATAAATTTGAAAGAATGTCAAAAAATTACATGAAATATTGGAAGAAATTAAATGAAAAATGTCAGAAAATTACATGAAAGAAATTATGGAAAATACCAGAAACTAAAATAGAAAAATGATAAAGTGAAACATATCTAAATATGTCAAGATAAATGTCTGAAAATTAAATGAAAAATGTCCATCCCAGTTTCTCAAAAACAGCATTTTCTGACACTCTGAACAGTTACTACATTCTTATAGATAAAGAACAGGGGTCAGAAGAAGCATCAAAAATATCCATCCCAGTTTCTCTAAACTGCATTTTCTTAATTAAAAAACTACATTTCTCTCAATCAAATAATCATTAAGTGCACTTAAGGTTGGACCTCTATAATAACACATGTTTAATTACAGAGTGTTTCGGTTCTTTTGCTCCAAAAATGAATGAAGTTATAGTTAATGCTCATTCTGGGTTTCTGTGGAGGTGAAATGTCTCGAGAGTCCTCTGCTGTTTTTAATGTCCTCTCCTCCTCTTCATCATCCTCTTCCTCCTCACCCTCTTCTTCCTCTCTCAGTCCACCAGGGACTTGAGGTCGGGCAGATTTCTCAGCTTCAGATCGAGCAGCATCTGACCGTAAGCTTTGCCCTGAGAAAACACAAACAACCATCAGAACAACATGTGTGTGTGTCCGCCTCAACGTGTCTGCCTTTACACATCCAGAGTGTGTGTGTGTGTGTGTGTGTGTGTGTGTGTGTGTGTGTGTGTGTGTGTGTCCTTTGATGTGCCTGCGAGGCGGTAAAGCGTCTACAGGAGAGGAAGAGGAGGAGAAAGTGATGTTAACACCAAGAAGAGGAGAGGCTTTTATATTTAAGTCTGTTTTTTTAAATTACATTTCTTTAAAACACACGACTGATTTTTAGTTTTTTTGTATAAAAACAATTAAAATAATTTGTATTTCTTGTTATCATCATTTATACTACTGTTATAATAAAGACCTTACTGAGCTTTCTGAAGAGAAACAGAGATGCAACTTTCTCTACTTCCCTCAACACCAAGAGAGAGGAGGTGATGAGGGAGAGACTTCAGAGAGAGAGGAAGTGTGTGTGTGTCTGTGAGTGAGTGAGTGAGTGAGTGAGTGTGTGTGTGTGTGTGTTACCTGGGGGTCGCTGCGCAGAGACGCCACCCCTCCCCCTCCAAGTGAACTCTGCAGGACGAAGTTCAGACCGTTGATGCCAGGAAGAGTGTACCTACACACACACACACACACACACACACACACACACACACACACACACACACACACACACACACACACACACACACACACACACACACACACACACACACACACACACACACACACACACACACACACACACACACACACACACACACACACACACACACACACACACACACACACACACACACACACACACACACACACACACACACACACACACAATTAAAGGTGGTTTACTGGGAGTCTCACACACAGCCTGGCACCATGTGTTGGTATGCCGGTTTATTGCACACGTAAATATGTGTGTGGTGTTTAAATGTGTGTGTGTGAAGTTTCTTTAACAATGTGTGTGTGTGAAGTGTCTGTGTGTGTGTTCTTTGTGCCTTGAAATCTAAGAATCTGGGGAGGAAAGGGTTAAAAGCTGTGTGTGTCTGTAAGCAGTTAAAGGTGTGTGTGTGTGTGTGTGTGTGTGTGTTTTAACGAGCTCTGGAGGTGCACTAATGAGGCGTTCAGGGGGCGTGGGAGCAGTCGCAGGTCAGCGAGCTTTACGACCTCAAGCCCATTATTACGCTAACCGCTAACACGCTAACCTGCTAACATGCTAACCGCTAACACGCTAACCGCTAACACATAACATCATCTCAATCTCAATCGTTATTTACTTATTTGGCACATTTACAAACAACCTCAGTTGAGCAAAGAGCTGCACAGCGAACACAGAACAACACAATAGGAGTAAAATAATAAAACACTATTATTATATTATTATTATAACTTATAAAAACATATGGAAATGTCACAATGTCATGTTCAACTAGTATTAAATCATCGCTAAATGATGTCTCTGTTTGAACACCTGAGTCTCAATGAAGCCTCTTCTTCTCTTTGTGCTCCACAGCGCCCTCTGTGGCCACTCACGGTAATTACAGGCTAACTGACTTTTGTTTTTATTTGATTGTTTGTTTGTCAACAGAATGACGCAAAAACTACTTGACGGATTTGTATGAAATTTGGTAGAGAGGTGTGACACAACATTCACAACATTTTGGAGCTGATTTGAGACACGGGAGGTTATAAACTATGTATTTGTACGATATCAGGATTAACTTCTTTATTTATTTCAGATTTTTGTTCCATATATTAGCATGAATCTAGTTTCCAGGACTCAAGGCACGAGCAGAACATTTTTATTGCAGAGTTTAGAAAAGGGGTGGGGAACCTCCGGCCCTCGAAGTAATTTATAAACACAGGCAAAAAAGAAAAAAATTAAAGAAATCTAGACCGCAAAATAATTGCGAGAGGCTGTGGCTCAGTGGGTAGTGTGCAGGACTTCAAATCAGGGGATAGCAAGTTCGAGTCCCACTGCAGTCAGCATGTCGTTGTGTCCCTGAGACACTTCACCCCAAATTGCTCCTGTGGGGATTGTCCACAGTACTGAATGTGTGTAAGTCGCTTTGGATAAAAGCGTCTAACAAATTACATGTCATGTAATGTAATGTTATGAATTAAACAAGCGAGTGCCTGTTTTTCCTGGCCAAGGTCAGGGTCCTTGAACACAACACGAGCCTAACGTGTCATCACGTGGTATATGTCTCGTCTGACAGGGGTGCAGTTCTGACGGAGAGCACCGGAACGCTGCTCCGGCACTTCAGAAATGTCAGTACCCATAAGGAGCCGTACGCATGCCGCAGTTTCAGCGTGGCTGTGTCTTTAGCTGAAAGCCCAGTGGCGATCTGTTCATCCAACACAGTCTCACGGCATTTCGTGTTATAGTCACGAAATGAATCTATTGATTCGTGTTCACCAACACGATATCGCCATTTTTTTTCGTGTCACACAGAACGATTTTAAAAGCAATGTAAATCATAACAAATTAGAAGGAAAAAGACATTTAAAGAAATACAGATTTCAGTATTCTGACACAGAACGATTTTAGAAGCAATGTATTTATATTGGTAGCATGTTTCGTGCCTGCACCAAATAATAACAAATTAGAAGGAAAAAAAGATGACATAAAACACAGATGTCAGTATTCTGAGGCTCTGAGACATTTCTTTTCCTCACTGACGGCAAACAAACTCAGACATTATACAATTTAAAATAAAAGGGATAGGGTTAGGCTTAGGGTAAGATATTGAGTAAGAACATGTTTTTATGAACCACACAGCTTCTGGTCTTCCAAGACCCGACCGGACAAAAAGACGTGTTGCAGGCACGAAACATACTACCAATAGAAATACATTGCTTTTAAAATCGTTCTGTGTGACACGAAAAAAAGGGGGAAATCGTGTTGGTGAACACGAATCAATAGATTAAATTAATTTCGTGACTAATAACACGAAATGCCGTGAGACTGGGTTGGTTCATCTGTCATACTGATCATACAGTCAATCACTGTGTTGTTATTAGCATCTGGTTAGCTAGCTATGCTAACGAATATAAGAAGCCTTTTCTCCAACCAGTGAGGCAAAGGCACATCTTTATATGATCATTATAGTTATACAAACACAAGAGAATAAAGTAAACAGGTATAAAATACTATATGACAGTAAAAAAAGTTGTTATTAATAAACAAGAATACAGTTTAAAAAGAGTGATTTGTAAAATATCCATAAAGAAAATCTGCTTCCAGTTCTGTTTCAAATGGGTGTTGAGAGATGTTTCCATAGATCTCCTCATGTTGCTCTCAAAGTGCACCAGATCGATGCTTTCAACTTCAACATTTAAAAACACATCTTCAGGATGAGATTTAAGACACTCCTTCTCTGTGTGACGTTACTGTGAGAGACATTTTTCAATATCAGGATTTCTTCTTAGGTCTGTTTAACAGTCTTTCTCTCCACACATTAAGACATACATCAGTTTAAAGTGGTTCCTACGACTGCATGGGACGACAACATGTGGATAAACCAACATGTGGATAAACCAACATGTGGATAAACCAACATGTGGATAAACCACCACAGACTTCCTCCTGGAGCCTCTGTAATCTCGCAGTTAGAGTTTAAATCTCTTTTTCTCTGGACGTTTCGGAAACAACAACGCGAGGAAGACGAGGGTCAGCCATGTTTACAACGACGTCTCGTTCCTCTCTTCACTTCTGGTTTTACTGCAGCTTAAATGTGTGTGTGGTTTGGAAACACGGAGACACTGACATGGTTCGGATGCTTTAAACGTCCTCTGGTGACCACGAGATCAACAACAGATGGGACGCGTTAGCAAACCAACGAAGAAGAAGAAGAAGTTATTGTGGTTTCCCTACAGTTTGATCTCTGTGTTTCCTGTGTGTGTGTGTGTGTGTGTGTGTGTGTGTGTGTGTGTGTGTGTGTGTGTGTGTGATATTTGTTTTGCCCACAGATTTTGCATCTTGTTTTCCGCTGCGTTGCTTCCTCTGTTACGTCTCGACAGTGATTACGCTAACCAGAACCGCTAATCACCGCTGCTGTGTGTGTGTGTGTGTGTGTGTGTGTGTGTGTGTGTGTGTGTATTAGGTCAAATCAGAACTTGAAATGCACACAAAACACAATTATGTCCCCTCTTTTTGGACCGATATGTACTTTTTTTCCTGATTTCAATACAAATAAAACTGTTATCTTTCCCTTAGATTTGCAGAAATTGTTATTATTATTAACCTGTTCAGCCCTGAGCCTGTTTTTCAGGTCTCAGGCTCGAAAATGACTTTCCCAGAGTCAACAGTCCCCTTAAGCTAAATGCTAACCTTTGCGAGCTAACATGCTAATGCTAAGCAGGTTTTACATTATGCTGCATTCAGGGGGTGCCAAAAGAAATCAGAAAAATCAGTTTCCGGTTAAAAAAAAAAGAAAAAAAACTTGGACGTGTTGTTGCACGACTTGCTGAGTTAGCGTAACATGGCGTATGTATGATGTGAGGTTTTAACGATATAATTAATATATGTTAATATTATTTTAGAGTATAACAACTTAAGAAGAAACTGGATTTTCTCAGGTTTCATTTCAAAAGGTGGATTAAAATCCTTTCTAGATAAAGTAGATCTGGACTTCCTCTCACCGTGTGACGGCGTCCTTCGTCCCCGGTGTGATGAGGTGGGAAAAGTAGTCCTCCACCACAGAAGAAGTCAGGTGTTTCTTCAGGTAAGGGAAGAAGAGAGGATGACGAGCGATCACTCCTGCAGAGAAGAGAGGAGAGGGTCCTTGAGTTTTATACTAAACATTTAATTATTTATTATTATAAGGAGAGAAAAAAATAAAGCAAGAATGAATACAAATGTGAACTGAATGTGCTCTTTCAAGGACACGAGATAACGAAGGTGATAGGATACACGTATTTATTATCTGTTGGGAAAACACTGAATGTCCTCTTCCAATATGAGCGTAACATGATAACAAAGGTATCCCAACTGTAGCTATGAACATGACAGGATGTATGATTACCTAGAAGAGCATCAGGACTGTTTGAGGCATATGATAGCTATGTGATTAACATGATGATTCAGCCTCTATGGAGATAGACATATGACAAGCATGCTCATTTCTGACGTGGAGCTAATCTGAAGTAAACATTGAATACTGCTTTCTATTCCTCCATCTTGTGACTGTGTAACTCCCTCTCTTGGATATCAGCATGTGAAGGACACTGTTCAGGAACTAGTTGATGCTCTGTATGTGATGACTACTTCCATTCTGGAGAGGATCAGAGATACATGGATCCTGAGATTGAAGCTCAAGACGGGGACCAGTGATTATTAAAAATGTTAAGTATTCAGAAAAAGTCATAATTTTGAGAAAAAGTCATAATTTTGAGAAAAAGTCAGAATTTTTAGAAAAAGTCAGAATTTTGAGGAAAAAGTCAGAACTTTTGAGATTTTGAGGAAAAAGTCCACATTTTTGAGATTTTGAGGGAAAAGTCAGAATTTTGAGATTTTGAGGAAAACGGCAGAATTTTTAAGATGTTGAGAAAAAGTCTGATTATTGTGATTTTTGAGAAAAAGTCAGAATTGTTCTAAAAAGTCCGAATTTTTCTAAAAAGTCAGATTATTTTGAAAAAGTCAGAATTTTTAGAAAAAGTCAGATTTTTTAGAAAAAGTCCGAATTTTTAGAAAAAGTCAGAATTTTTAGAAAAAGTCAATTTGTTTTGAAAAAGTCCGAATTTTCAGATTTTTTAGAAAAATACCAAAAATTCTCTTTTTTTGTTTTGACTACTTCCATTCTTGAGAGGATAATAAATACATGGATCCTGAGATTGAGATTTTTCTGCAAAAAACAAATTAATAATAATGCATGGCATTTATTTTAGCGCTTTTTCCAAGTGCTCTAAGCTCTTTACATATTACGTATATCAGACATGTAATACATCAATACTGTGGACAATACCCACAGGAGTGATTTAGGGTGAAGTGAAGCCGCATAATATTACAAAATATATAAAATAAATGAATACATATAAAAATAATACAAGGCAGCAAAACAATAGTGCACAAAATAAATAAAAATAATTGCAAGATGAAAATAAGAAATACAATTTTGCAAAAATGAAATATGCAAGAAGAATTAAATTAGTACAAAGAGGAATTAAACTATAACGTAAAAAAGCACAAGAATAAAAATGTGCAAAAACAAAATAATGCAAGAAAAAAATTGAAAACTACAAAAATAATAAAAATAGTGCAAGACAAATTGAAAAAAGCACAAAAGTAAAAAAAGGTGTGAACCAATAGTAGAAGGATAATTTAAATATAGTTTTTGTAACCCCGCTCAGTAAAGGGTTAAAGATCTCTGTTCCTCACCGATGTTGGCAGAGTCTCCTTTGTCTCCACTCCTCGTGAAGGCCAGCTCCTCCAGTCTGAAGCTGTGGGGGCCGCTGGGAAGCTCTGCACACACACACACACACACACACACACACACACACACACACACACACACACACACACACACACACACACACACACACACACACACACACACACACACACACACACACACACACACACACACACACACACACACACACACACACACACACAGTAAGGTATTATAATGGGAGTAAATGTGACATAGAGAGGTGTCGCCCCCTGTAGGCAGACATCAATACCTTCACATCACAGCAAGTCCTTTATTAACTTTTATTTTAAAGAGTCCTCTCCTGCTGATGTTCAGGTGTATATCAGTATGTAGTGTCTCTACTTTAAAGAGTCCTCTCCTGCTGATGTTCAGGTGTATATCAGTATGTAGTGTCTCTACTTTAAAGAGTCCTCTCCTGCTGATGTTCAGGTGTATATCAGTATGTAGTGTCTCTACTTTAAAGAGTCCTCTCCTGCTGATGTTCAGGTGTATATCAGTATGTAGTGTCTCTACTTTAAAGAGTCCTCTCCTGCTGATGTTCAGGTGTATATCAGTATGTAGTGTCTCTACTTTAAAGAGTCCTCTCCTGCTGATGTTCAGGTGTATATCAGTATGTAGTGTCTCTACTTTAAAGAGTCCTCTCCTGCTGATGTTCAGGTGTATATCAGTATGTAGTGTCTCTACTTTAAAGAGTCCTCTCCTGCTGATGTTCAGGTGTATATCAGTATGTAGTGTCTCTACTTTAAAGAGTCCTCTCCTGCTGATGTTCAGGTGTATTTCAGTATGTAGTGTCTCTACTTTAAAGAGTCCTCTCCTGCTGATGTTCAGGTGTATATCAGTATGTAGTGTCTCTACTTTAAAGAGTCCTCTCCTGCTGATGTTCAGGTGTATATCAGTATGTAGTGTCTCTACTTTAAAGAGTCCTCTCCTGCTGATGTTCAGGTGTATATCAGTATGTAGTGTCTCTACTTTAAAGAGTCCTCTGCTGCTGATGTTCAGGTGTATATCAGTATGTAGTGTCTCTACTTTAAAGAGTCCTCTCCTGCTGATGTTCAGGTGTATATCAGTATGTAGTGTCTCTACTTTAAAGAGTCCTCTCCTGCTGATGTTCAGGTGTATATCAGTATGTAGTGTCTCTACTTTAAAGAGTCCTCTCCTGCTGATGTTCAGTTGTATATCAGTACGTAGTGTCTCTACTTTAAAGAGTCCTCTCCTGCTGATGTTCAGGTGTATATCAGTATGTAGTGTCTCTACTTTAAAGAGTCCTCTCCTGCTGATGTTCAGGTGTATATCGGTATGTAGTGTCTCTACTTTAAAGAGTCCTCTCCTGCTGATGTTCAGGTGTATAACAGTATGTAGTGTCTCTACTTTAAAGAGTCCTCTCCTGCTGATGTTCAGGTGTATAACAGTATGTAGTGTCTCTACTTTAAAGAGTCCTCTCCTGCTGATGTTCAGGTGTATATCAGTATGTAGTGTCTCTACTTTAAAGAGTCCTCTCCTGCTGATGTTCAGGTGTATATCAGTATGTAGTGTCTCTACTTTAAAGAGTCCTCTCCTGCTGATGTTCAGGTGTATATCAGTATGTAGTGTCTCTACTTTAAAGAGTCCTCTCCTGCTGATGTTCAGGTGTATATCAGTATGTAGTGTCTCTACTTTAAAGAGTCCTCTCCTGCTGATGTTCAGGTGTATATCAGTATGTAGTGTCTCTACTTTAAAGAGTCCTCTCCTGCTGATGTTCAGGTGTATATCAGTATGTAGTGTCTCTACTTTAAAGAGTCCTCTCCTGCTGATGTTCAGGTGTATATCGGTATGTAGTGTCTCTACTTTAAAGAGTCCTCTCCTGCTGATGTTCAGGTGTATATCGGTATGTAGTGTCTCTACTTTAAAGAGTCCTCTCCTGCTGATGTTCAGGTGTATAACAGTATGTAGTGTCTCTACTTTAAAGAGTCCTCTCCTGCTGATGTTCAGGTGTATAACAGTATGTAGTGTCTCTACTTTAAAGAGTCCTCTCCTGCTGATGTTCAGGTGTATAACAGTATGTAGTGTCTCTACTTTAAAGAGTCCTCTCCTGCTGATGTTCAGGTGTATATCAGTATGTAGTGTCTCTACTTTAAAGAGTCCTCTCCTGCTGATGTTCAGGTGTATATCAGTATGTAGTGTCTCTACTTTAAAGAGTCCTCTCCTGCTGATGTTCAGGTGTATATCAGTATGTAGTGTCTCTACTTTAAAGAGTCCTCTCCTGCTGATGTTCAGGTGTATATCAGTATGTAGTGTCTCTACTTTAAAGAGTCCTCTCCTGCTGATGTTCAGGTGTATATCAGTATGTAGTGTCTCTACTTTAAAGAGTCCTCTCCTGCTGATGTTCAGGTGTATATCGGTATGTAGTGTCTCTACTTTAAAGAGTCCTCTCCTGCTGATGTTCAGGTGTATAACAGTATGTAGTGTCTCTACTTTAAAGAGTCCTCTCCTGCTGATGTTCAGGTGTATAACAGTATGTAGTGTCTCTACTTTAAAGAGTCCTCTCCTGCTGATGTTCAGGTGTATATCAGTATGTAGTGTCTCTACTTTAAAGAGTCCTCTCCTGCTGATGTTCAGGTGTATATCAGTATGTAGTGTCTCTACTTTAAAGAGTCCTCTCCTGCTCATGTTCAGGTGTATATCAGTATGTAGTGTCTCTACTTTAAAGAGTCCTCTCCTGCTGATGTTCAGGTGTATATCAGTATGTAGTGTCTCTACTTTAAAGAGTCCTCTCCTGCTGATGTTCAGGTGTATATCAGTATGTAGTGTCTCTACTTTAAAGAGTCCTCTCCTGCTGATGTTCAGTTGTATATCAGTACGTAGTGTCTCTACTTTAAAGAGTCCTCTCCTGCTGATGTTCAGGTGTATATCAGTATGTAGTGTCTCTACTTTAAAGAGTCCTCTCCTGCTGATGTTCAGGTGTATATCGGTATGTAGTGTCTCTACTTTAAAGAGTCCTCTCCTGCTGATGTTCAGGTGTATAACAGTATGTAGTGTCTCTACTTTAAAGAGTCCTCTCCTGCTGATGTTCAGGTGTATAACAGTATGTAGTGTCTCTACTTTAAAGAGTCCTCTCCTGCTGATGTTCAGGTGTATATCAGTATGTAGTGTCTCTACTTTAAAGAGTCCTCTCCTGCTGATGTTCAGGTGTATATCAGTATGTAGTGTCTCTACTTTAAAGAGTCCTCTCCTGCTGATGTTCAGGTGTATATCAGTATGTAGTGTCTCTACTTTAAAGAGTCCTCTCCTGCTGATGTTCAGGTGTATATCAGTATGTAGTGTCTCTACTTTAAAGAGTCCTCTCCTGCTGATGTTCAGGTGTATATCAGTATGTAGTGTCTCTACTTTAAAGAGTCCTCTCCTGCTGATGTTCAGGTGTATATCGGTATGTAGTGTCTCTACTTTAAAGAGTCCTCTCCTGCTGATGTTCAGGTGTATATCGGTATGTAGTGTCTCTACTTTAAAGAGTCCTCTCCTGCTGATGTTCAGGTGTATAACAGTATGTAGTGTCTCTACTTTAAAGAGTCCTCTCCTGCTGATGTTCAGGTGTATAACAGTATGTAGTGTCTCTACTTTAAAGAGTCCTCTCCTGCTGATGTTCAGGTGTATAACAGTATGTAGTGTCTCTACTTTAAAGAGTCCTCTCCTGCTGATGTTCAGGTGTATATCAGTATGTAGTGTCTCTACTTTAAAGAGTCCTCTCCTGCTGATGTTCAGGTGTATATCAGTATGTAGTGTCTCTACTTTAAAGAGTCCTCTCCTGCTGATGTTCAGGTGTATATCAGTATGTAGTGTCTCTACTTTAAAGAGTCCTCTCCTGCTGATGTTCAGGTGTATATCAGTATGTAGTGTCTCTACTTTAAAGAGTCCTCTCCTGCTGATGTTCAGGTGTATATCAGTATGTAGTGTCTCTACTTTAAAGAGTCCTCTCCTGCTGATGTTCAGGTGTATATCGGTATGTAGTGTCTCTACTTTTAAAGAGTCCTCTCCTGCTGATGTTCAGGTGTATAACAGTATGTAGTGTCTCTACTTTAAAGAGTCCTCTCCTGCTGATGTTCAGGTGTATAACAGTATGTAGTGTCTCTACTTTAAAGAGTCCTCTCCTGCTGATGTTCAGGTGTATATCAGTATGTAGTTGTCTCTACTTTAAAGAGTCCTCTCCTGCTGATGTTCAGGTGTATATCAGTATGTAGTGTCTCTACTTTAAAGAGTCCTCTCCTGCTGATGTTCAGGTGTATATCAGTATGTAGTGTCTCTACTTTAAAGAGTCCTCTCCTGCTGATGTTCAGGTGTATAACAGTATGTAGTGTCTCTACTTTAAAGAGTCCTCTCCTGCTGATGTTCAGGTGTATAACAGTATGTAGTGTCTCTACTTTAAAGAGTCCTCTCCTGCTGATGTTCAGGTGTATAACAGTATGTAGTGTCTCTACTTTAAAGAGTCCTCTCCTGCTGATGTTCAGGTGTATATCAGGATGTAGTGTCTCTACTTTAAAGAGTCCTCTCCTGCTGATGTTCAGGTGTATATCAGTATGTAGTGTCTCTACTTTAAAGAGTCCTCTCCTGTTGATGTTCAGGTGTATATCAGTATGTAGTGTCTCTACTTTAAAGAGTCCTCTCGTGCTGATGTTCAGGTGTATATCAGTATGTAGTGTCTCTGCTTTAAAGAGTCCTCTCCTGCTGATGTTCAGGTGTATATCAGTATGTAGTGTCTCTACTTTAAAGAGTCCTCTCCTGCTGATGTTCAGGTGTATATCAGGATGTAGTGTCTCTACTTTAAAGAGTCCTCTCCTGCTGATGTTCAGGTGTATATCAGTATGTAGTGTCTCTACTTTAAAGAGTCCTCTCCTGCTGATGTTCAGGTGTATATCAGTTTGTAGGACTCTTTAATAAATGTGTTTACCTGCGTCAGGTTCCTCCTGAGCTGAAGGGGGCGGGACTTCCTGTTCAGATGTGTGTGGCTCCGCCTCCTGAATAGACTCCGCCTCTTGTCCATCAACGTGCACCTCCACCTGTATAAAAGTATCACTATTACTGTGTACAAATACTCTGTTACAGGTAAAAGTAACTCACCCATTAATGTCTATTTCATTAATTAACAACAGTAATAAATCTTACCTTCAGCTCAGATTTGGGATGCATGAAGAAAAATGCCTTCAGGACAGGAGAGCTGCGGAGAAATGTAAATATTAAATATTATTGAGAGACACGTCCAACACTAATATATATATATATTTAATATCCTGAGTATAAATAGATTTAAACTCACACTCTGGGTCGACCACCAACGATACCAGTGAGTCCTGGAGCTGAGAAAATAACAGCAAGAATCAGGAGTCACACAGAGTTCAGAGTGTGTGTGTGTCTGTGTGTGTGTGTGTGTGTGTGTGTGTCTGTGTGTGTGTGTGTGTGTGTCTGTGTGTGTGTGTGTGGTAGATTTGAACTTGTCACCATAAACAAACAATAAAATCACAGCCTCCTTATCTGCAGGATGTCTGTGTGTGTCTGCATGTGTGTGTGTGTGTGTGCGTGTGTGTGTGTGTGTGTGTCTGCATGTGTGTGTGTGTGCGTGTGTGTTATGAGGCAGGAGAGAAGATATCAAAAGAAAGCACTTTTTATTGTTTTTGCCATATTTAAAAAAAAGTTGCAATATGCATTTACTTCGAATTGTTAATAAACAACCAACAACCAGGCTGTATGCACGTTGTGTTGCATTGTGGGAAATGTAGGCTCCGGGTTTCAAATAAGAAAAATGTGAAATGTGGAATAAAAAGTGTGACGTTGCTGTTTTTTTTGCACAGATTTGAAACGCTGAATGTGTTGAGAGTCTTCAGAGCTTATATGTAGACTTTCCTACAGCGTGTTGTGAAATGAAAGGTTTTAAATAAAGTTTATTTTGTAGTTTTTACCCATGCCGGTGCCTGCAGGAGCGACCTCTCTAGCGAAGACCTCCAGAGCTTTCTTCTGTGTGTGATGAACGGCCATCCAGATCACCGCCTCCCTGCAGCCCTGACACACACACACACACACACACACACACACACACACACACACACACACACACACACACACACACACACACACACACACACACACACACACACACACACACACACACACACACACACACACACACACACACACACACACACACACACACACACACACACACACACACACACACACACACACACACACACACACACACACACACACACACACACACACACACACACACACACACACACACACAAATATAACAATTATAAATTATATATTTGTATTGTTATTACTCAAATAATAATGGTCAATAGTATTTATAATAATAATAATAATAATAATAATAATAATAATAATAATAATAATAATATTTGTTATGTATTTATTTAATAAAATAAATATAAAAAATAATAAAAGATAATATATAAAATAAAATATGAAATAATATATAAAATAAAATATAAAATAATTACAATAAATGCCCCAAAAATCCTCCTCTCCATGTTACTGATGTGAACAGGCTGTGGAGTTGCTCTTAAATGGATGTATTTTTAAAAACCATTAATAAAAGACTCTGATGAGGTCAGAGATTCACCTTGCTCTGCGCGTGGGGTCCGTACGTGTCCTCCGCTCCGAGGATCTGAACGTTAACGGAGCTGAAGTCCTCCATCTTTAACTGCTGCAGCATCCCCCTCGTCCTGCACACACACACACACACACACTTAGTAATATGGTAACACAGGAGGTGTGAGGAGAACACACACCTCCTGTGTTGATGACTAGTAATATGGTCATAAGGTTTCCCACGCACACACACACAGAGGAAATGTGTCTTCCTCACACACACACACTTCGTGATGTTCTCCTCACACACACACACACACCGTTTGATGATGCTCTCTGCGGTGCGTCTTGCTTTCTCCGCGGCTCTCGGACCTCCGACCGGACACACAGCTGTCGCTCTGAAACCGTCCAGGTAGGTCGCACACACCTGCAGGAAACACGTAGAATTACACACTAAAACACACCTGGAGGAAACACGTAGAATTACATACTAAAACACACCTGCAGGAAACACGTAGAGTTACATACTAAAACACACCTGCAGGAAACACGTGGAGTTACATACTAAAACACACCTGCAGGAAACACGTAGAATTACACACTAAAACACACCTGGAGGAAACACGTAGAATTACATACTAAAACACACCTGCAGGAAACACGTAGAGTTACATACTAAAACACACCTGCAGGAAACACGTAGAGTTACACACTAAAACACACCTGCAGGAAACACGTAGAATTACACACTAAAACACACCTGCAGGAAACACGTGGAATTACACACTAAAACACACCTGCAGGAAACACGTAGAATTACACACTAAAACACACCTGCAGGAAACACGTAGAGTTACACACTAAAACACACCTGCAGGAAACACGTGGAATTACACACTAAAACACACCTGCAGGAAACACGTAGAATTACACACTAAAACACACCTGCAGGAAACACGTAGAATTACACACTAAAACACACCTGCAGGAAACACGTAGAATTACACACTAAAACACACCTGGAGGAAACACGTGGAATTACACACTAAAACACACCTGCAGGAAACACGTAGAATTACACACTAAAACACACCTGCAGGAAACACGTAGAATTACACACTAAAACACACCTGCAGGAAACACGTGGAATTACACACTAAAACACACCTGCAGGAAACACGTAGAATTACACACTAAAACACACCTGCAGGAAACACGTGGAATTACACACTAAAACACACCTGCAGGAAACACGTAGAATTACACACTAAAACACACCTGCAGGAAACACGTGGAATTACACACTAAAACACACCTGCAGGAAACACGTAGAATTACACACTAAAACACACCTGCAGGAAACACGTAGAATTACACACTAAAACACACCTGCAGGAAACACGTAGAATTACACACTAATTTATTGATGAGTTTACCTTGTATTCCTGAGATGGAGCGGAGCCTTTAGCCCCCGTCACCTTGACAGCACCTCCATCTACACCTGGACACACACACACACACACACACACAGATTTGAGTAGATACAAATTATGATTATTTTTCGTAAATAATTTTTTTTTTTTCCAAATGTATAATATTTAAATGTTCCAGATTTAAGACATTAATATGTAAATGTGTTTTTGCAGGCCCCTCCCCGTGGCTGCTGTGTGACCCTGTTGTCCTTAAAACCACCAGAAAATGACACAACTCAGTTCAACAGTTCATCCTCCCAACAGAACCACCAGCTGGCCACTATTTACATGTTTCTGTTTAAAACACTCTGATAAAAGTTCACGTCCTCTTTTTGAAACGGAGGAGACCCCAGTTTGACCCGAGTCTGAGGAAAGGGTTATTTCACAACTAAATACTGACTCAATCCCCTTCGTTTAATGAAATCAGGGCAAAACATACTGACATCTGAGGTCAAAAAATGGACAAAGATGATTGTGTTTATTAAAACTACACTAAAACTACAGATCAAATGACTATAATGTTTATTTTAAAGTCACTAAATTACAGAAATGCTAAAATTTGCATTCGAGTTTCCAGTAAACACGTTAATATTTAATATAATATTATAATAATATTACTTTTATTTGGGGGATATACTGTATATCCTCTTAGTTTTGCAAACTACACTTCCCATGATGCTTTGGGGCATACTCGATTTGATGGAGAAAATAAATGAATACAAAATAAAATAATGATAATTAGTGTAAGCTACATTTTTACTTAAAATAAAAATATAATATATAAATAAAATAAATATGATATATATTTTCATCTTGTATTTCACCCTGTAGAAGGGACTTGTTATATTTATATTGAGGGCTTTCTCCACATATTATGGAATATATATCACGTATGAAATCTGTAATATAATGTATTGAAACAGAAAGTGTTAAAACCCCCCACTGTGAAAGAGTTCCAGTTTTCAGAGGAGGTTCATGAGAGGTTCAGAAACAGCTGATGGTCCGTGTTTAGATTCAGGAGGAATAAAGTCTGGAACGCTTGATAAAGAGTTCAGGGACACACACACACACACACACACACACACACACACACACACACACACACACACACACACACACACACACACACACACACACACACACACACACACACACACACACACACACACACACACACACACACACACACACACACACACCACACACACACACACACACACACACACACACACACACACACACACACACACACACACACACACACACACACACACACACACACACACACACACACACACACACACACACACACACACACACACACACACACGCCTTGCTAAACGGCTCCGTCTAAAAAACAAAGTTCAGCCGGAGGCCGTGTCCTCATCGTGACTCCATCAGAGTGTGTGTGTGAGTGTGTGAGTGGGTGTGTGTGCATGTGTGTGTCTGAGTGTGTGTGTGTGACTACTTTTTCATGTTGCTGGTGTAGGGACGTACAGGGATTTTGACTGGAACTACTTTATTTTCACGTATGGTGTGTGTGTGTGTGTGTGTCTGTGTCTCTCTCTATGTGTGTGTGTGTGTGTGTCTCTTTCTCTCTGTGTGTGTGTGTGTATGTGTGTGTGTGTGTGTGTGTGTGTGTGTGTGTGTGTGTGTGTGTGTGTGTGTGTGTGTGTGTGTGTGTGTGTGTGTGTGTGTGTGTGTGTGTGTGTGTGTACCTGGTACTTCCTGGATGATCACCTGACTGAAGTCACAGCTCACGTCAGGCAGCAGGTATCTCTTTGGGTCTGAGATCTCGTAGACCAGCTGTTCGGCCACCGATCCAAAAGAAACCAGTCCTCCAGTGAGAGGAGGTTTAGAGAGGAGGAAGGACCCATCGCTGCTCACCTCCACCACCGGGAAACCCATGATGTCCCTGAACGCACCATCAAGTTAGTGAGGTTTAAAGGTCCCCTATTATACTGTTTCTCATCAATATATTACAGGTCTCAGATATATACAGAGCCTGTCTCTGATTGGCTGAAACACCATCAGATCATTGCAGCATTACCCACAATCCCCTCTGTTTCAGCCCTATTTCAAAAGTGCTTCTCTGTCTGTTACTTTAGATGAAAATAAGGAGCCCCTCCCCACGCCCCTCTGAGAGACATTTGGTTACAAAGAACTCAATGGTGCTCTAGGAGGAGATTCAGGTGATAAGGGGGGGGGGGGGGGGTTACCTTGGTTGCTGATTGGCTAATGGTTACACAAGACAAAACATCGTTATGACATCATAAAGTGGCCAAAATCTGATCAGCTCATTTTCAGACAGGTTTTTATAAAAATGGATCAAAAAGAGAGAGAATCTTTGTTCCTGAAACTTTCAGAGTCTCTTTACACAGAGGGGACACATGTTGATGAAGAAGAGACATGAAGAAGAGGGGACACATGTTGATGAAGAAGAGACATGAAGAAGAGGGGACACATGTTGATGAAGAAGAGACATGAAGAAGAGGGGACACATGTGATGTAGAAGAGACATGAAGAAGAGGGGACACATGTTGATGAAGAAGAGACATGAAGAAGAGGGGACACATGTTGATGTAGAAGAGACATGAAGAAGAGGGGACACATGTTGATGTAGAAGAGACATGAAGAAGAGGGGACACATGTTGATGAAGAAGAGACATGAAGAAGAGGGGACACATGTTGATGAAGAAGAGACATGAAGAAGAGGGGACACATGTTGATGTAGAAGAGACATGAAGAAGAGGGGACACATGTTGATGAAGAAGAGACATGAAGAAGAGGGGACACATGTTGATGAAGAAGAGACATGAAGAAAGAGGGGACACATGTTGATGTAGAAGAGACATGAAGAAGAGGGGACACATGTTGATGTAGAAGAGACATGAAGAAGAGGGGACACATGTTGATGTAGAAGAGACATGAAGAAGAGGGGACACGTGTTGATGTAGAAGAGACATGAAGAAGAGGGAGACACATGTTGATGAAGAAGAGACATGAAGAAGAGGGGACACATGTTGATATGAAGAAGAGGACATTGAGAAGAGACTGAAGAAGAGGGGACACATGTTGATGTAGAAGAGACATGAAGAAGAGGGGACACATGTTGATGTAGAAGAGACATGAAGAAGAGGGGACACATGTTGATGAAGAAGAGACATGAAGAAGAGGGGACACATGTTGATGTAGAAGAGACATGAAGAAGAGGGGACACATGTTGATGAAGAAGAGACATGAAGAAGAGGGGACACATGTTGATGTAGAAGAGACATGAAGAAGAGGGGACACATGTTGATGTAGAAGAGACATGAAGAAGAGGGGACACATGTTGATGAAGAAGAGACATGAGAGAGGGGACACATGTTGATGAAGAAGAGACATGAAGAAGAGGGGACACATGTTGATGAAGAAGAGACATGAAGAAGAGGGGACACATGTTGATGTAGAAGAGACATGAAGAAGAGGGGACACATGTTGATGAAGAAGAGACATGAAGAAGAGGGGACACATGTTGATGAAGAAGAGACATGAAGAAGAGGGGACAATGTTGATGAAGAAGAGACATGAAGAAGAGGGGACACATGTTGATGAAGAAGAGACATGAAGAAGAGGGGACACATGTTGATGAGAAGAAGGACATGAAGAAGAGGGGACACATGTTGATGAGAAGAGACATGAAGAAGAGGGGACACATGTTGATGAAGAAGAGACATGAAGAAGAGGGGACACATGTTGATGTAGAAGAGACATGAAGAAGAGGGGACAATGTTGATGTAGAAGAGACATGAAGAAGAGGGGACACATGTTGATGTAAGAAGAGACATGAAGAAGAGGGGACACATGTTGATGAAGAAGAGACATGAAGAAGAGGGGACACATGTTGATGTAGAAGAGACATGAAGAAGAGGGGACACATGTTGATGTAGAAGAGACATGAAGAAGAGGGAAGAGGACACATGTTGATGAAGAAGAGACATGAAGAAGAGGGGACACATGTTGATGAAGAAGAGACATGAAGAAGAGGGGACACATGTTGATGTAGAAGAGACATGAAGAAGAGGGGACACATGTTGATGAAGAAGAGACATGAAGAAGAGGGGACACATGTTGATGAAGAAGAGACATGAAGAAGAGGGGACACATGTTGATGTAGAAGAGACATGAAGAAGAGGGGACACTGTTGATGTAGAAGAGACATGAAGAAGAGGGGACACATGTTGATGTAGAAGAGACATGAAGAAGAGGGGACACATGTTGATGTAGAAGAGACATGAAGAAGAGGGGACACATGTTGATGTAGAAGAGACATGAAGAAGAGGGGACACATGTTGATGTAGAAGAGACATGAAGAAGAGGGGACACATGTTGATGTAGAAGAGACATGAAGAAGAGGGGACACATGGTGATGTAGAAGAGACATGAAGAAGAGGGGACACATGTTGATGTAGAGGAGACATGAAGAAGAGGGGACACATGTTGATGAAGAAGAGACATGAAGAAGAGGGGACACATGTTGATTAGAAGAGACATGGAGAAGAGGGGACACATGTTGAGGTAGAGGAACATGAAGAAGAGGGGACACATGTTGATGTAGAAGAGACATGAGAAGAGGGGACACATGTTTGATGTAGAAGAGACATGAAGAAGAGGGGACACATGTTGATGTAGAAGAGACATGAAGAAGAGGGACACATGTTGATGTAGAAGAGACATGAAGAAGAGGGGACACATGTTGAGTAGAAGAGACATGAAGAAGAGGGGACACATGTTGATGTAGAAGAGACATGAAGAAGAGGGGACACATGTTGATGTAGAAGAGACATGAAGAAGAGGGGACACATGGTGATGTAGAAGAGACATGAAGAAGAGGGGACACATGTTGATGAAGAAGAGACATGAAGAAGAGGGGACACATGTTGATGTAGAAGAGACATGAAGAAGAGGGGACACATGTTGAGGTAGAGGAGACATGAAGAAGAGGGGACACATGTTGATGTAGAAGAGACATGAAGAAGAGGGGACACATGTTGAGGTAGAGGAGACATGAAGAAGAGGGGACACATGTTGATGTAGAAGAGACATGAAGAAGAGGGGACACATGTTGATGTAGAGGAGACATGAAGAAGAGGGGACACATGTTGATGAAGAAGAGACATGAAGAAGAGGGGACACATGTTGAGGTAGAGGAGACATGAAGAAGAGGGGACACATGTGATGTAGAAGAGGACATGAAGAAGAGGGGACACATGTTGATGTATTAGAGACATGGGAAGTGGATTTTGCATAATCGGTGACCTTTAACCCAATCAGAAAACAGCCTCAATAAGGGATCTTGAGAGTGTGGGAGAGAATCTCCTCTGGAGGAACCCAGGGATGTTAGCCTCTGCAGACCATTGACATGCACTACAACCTATAGAACACTACAGGAGAGGAAACACCAAACAATGATCCCAGTCTCACCAGTCAGGGACTTTGTGCCAGTCGGTGAAAACGCCTCCTGTACTCTGAGCTCCACACTCTATCAGGTGACCTGCCAGACTACACACACACACACACACACACACACACACACACACACACACACACACACACACACACACACACACACACACACACACACACACACACACACACACACACACACACACACACACACACACACACACACACACACACACACACACACACACACACACACACACACACACACACACACACACACACACACACACACACACACACACACACACACACACACACAGTAATTATGGTCAATATGTATTTACTTCATTTATTTTACAATGTATAAAATAAAATCTAATCTTCACTGTCTCCCAATGAAGGAGTCCAACAAAAAGGCGAGAGCTCCCCCTGCTGTTTAACATGAGTACTGCAACCGTTTTTTAATTACGTATTTGTGTTGCAAGTTAAACTGTTATTCCTGTTATACATAAATAATGCAAAGTTTGTGTGTGTGTGTGTGTGTGTACCTCCCAGCTGCCAGAAGGTCATACTCGCTCCTCTCCCATCCAAACTGCAACACATTTAAAAAAAAAAGATAGTTAGACTGCGTTCATTTTGTCTTCAAATTAAATGTAATAATAACGTTGTAGATTAATATAGATTTTAGTCGTACGGTGTGCATGAGCGGTGCGAGCGTCACGGCGCTGTCGACGCAGCGACCCGTCACCACGATGTCAGCCCCGAGGTCCAGACAGCGCTTTATAGGGAGGGCCCTGAACACAACACAACAATAACAATAAACATACAAATAATAACAATAGAAACAATTAAAATGGAAAAGTACATAAAAAATATATAAAATTGCAAAAATGTGTCTTAAAATTAGATGAATAATTAAATATTGTCAATATTAATTACATAAATATAATAATAATAAATAATAATAATAGGATAATATATTAAGAAAAAATACGAATTACACAAAAATAATACAAATAATTATAATTATTAAGCGTACATTTATAATAATAATAATACATGTGTTACTGTTAAGAAAATCATCATATAATGGACATAAACTAATTAATAATAGATATGTTTGTACCCGAGGTAAGCGTTCATGCTGTGGAGAGTTTTAGGAAGCTTCTGTCTGCTGCTGCCGTCGGCCATCTTTACTTCAGAGAGGCTGCTCCTCTGAGAGGGGAGGAGACAAGGAGAGGAGACAAGGATAAGAGAGGAGACAAGAGAACAGAGGATATTAAACATGACATGTGAAGAGACAAGGAGAGGAAACAAGATAAGAGAGGAGAGGACACAAGGAGAGGAGACAAGAGAACAGAGGAACAGGATAGGAAACAACCAGAGAGGAGACACCAGAGAGGAGACACTTCTACATCATATTACTTCTTCTAAAGACGACAATAGGAAAGATGATTATGATGAAGATGACGACGATGATGAAGGTGATGCTGTTGCTATGGCGACCTTACATGTGGCATGAGGTCGTCTCCCGTCACCACGGCGACCTTAAGGTTGAGGCCGGCCTTCCTGATGACTTGCTGTATGGCTTCAGCGCAGGAGAGAGGGTTCACTCCTCCAGCGTTACTCACCACCCGGATACCTGAGCACAGGTAGGAGGAGGGGGAGGAGTTATAGAGACAGGGGGTCGTTAAGGAGACTCATTAAGACGACTCGTTAAGAGACTTTAGGAGCTCGTTAAGGAGACTTTAGGAGCTCGTTAAGGATGCTCGATAAGGAGAGAGGATACACGCCTCACCATTACTCACCACCTGCCTGGATACCTGAGCGCAGGTATGAGGAGGGGGAGGAGTTATAGAGACAGGGGGTCGTTAAGGAGACTCGTTAAGGAGACTCGTTAAGGAGGCTCATTAAGGAGACTTTAGGAGTTCGTTAAGGAGACTTTAGGAGTTCGTTAAGGAGATTTTAGGAGCTCGTTAAGGAGACTTTAAGAGCTCGTTAAGGAGACTTGTTAAGGATACTCGTTAAGGAGATTTAAGGAGCTCGTTAAGGAGACTTTAGGAGCTCGTTAAGGAGATTTTAGGAGCTCGTTAAGGAGACTCGTTAAGGGGACTTGTTAAGGAGACTTAAGTTGCTTGTTAAGGAGACTTTAGGAGCTCGTTAAGGAGACTTTAGGAGCTCGTTAAGGAGACTTTAGAGTTTAAATGGGATTTAAAATAAAGGGTTTCTCACCTTTCCTCTGGATGTCGTTGATGAACGGAGCGAGGGCGACGTGGACGAAGTCTGGAGCGTAACCCAGATTCTACAACAACACAGAACATATAATAATGTCTCATGTTGTCCCTATTATTGAATGGATATTGTATCAAAGTATGACTTTAAGATTACCAGAGAGTACAGGTAGTCTGCACAACTAACTCAAATTAACTAGGTAGGTATCCAGTATATTTTATTTATCACAAATTGGGAAATGTTATTGTTCCAGTAGCAATGTCAAGCATTACACGACTTAAAAATGTTTTTAAAAATGCAGTAAGATGCAAATTAAAATGTACATAGGAACAAGTATATAACGAATCACAATATGAAGGACATATGTCCCTAGAGTATCAAAATAATACACAATATATTGAATAAATTGAGGCTACTATATATAAATATACAACAGACACATGAATATATTGAATAAAAGTGTTCTTTTTCTTCTCCATCTATTCTTTGCTCTAACTCTGTAAATGTCGCCTCTGTGTGACGAATAAAGGAACTACAGATCCAGTTTCTTCTGTGCAACATTAAATATAACCTCTGTTACAAAAGGAGTGAATAAAAACAGCACATTAGTCTTTATTATTATTATAAATAAAGAGGTTTAACTCACAGGCGTCTTGGTCTTGGCAGCGGTGAGCAGAGACATTGTGATCTCACTGAGGTAGTCGAACACCAGGAAGTCCAGATTCCCACTGTGCACCAGCTGAGGCACTGGGATTACATACATATATTTTTTTATTTTTTTATACACATTTCTACATTATCAATTATTAATGCGGATACATTAGAATAAGCAGAACATTTGAAAAAATATATTTAAACAATTTTAAAGTGATTTTGATTAAAAGTATCTTTATTATAATTTAATTTGTAATTAAACGTTTATTTAACCCAGTTTAAAAAAAAAAAATTTCCTCATTAATTCTATGTATTTATTTAAATTATTTGTATTGACTAAATGTTTTGATATGAGTGTCATTTTTCGAAATAATTATATTTATTTTAATAATGTGTGTTTTACCTGAGGTCGCGGTGTCCCCCCAGAAACCGGAAGCACAGCCGATCCTCACCGGCTTTGTTTCGGAAGAACTCGTGAACCTTCGGGAACTGGGTGACATATTAGCATTAGAGCTAACCTGTGCTAACCTGGAATTACATCTCAAACTCACGCATTTTCTCCAGTTTCTGCACCGCGACAAACACGACAACGCGTCGTTTGTCTGCCTGAGTAACTGAGGGAAGTTCTGCATGTTTAAAAAAAGGTGTTTTATTAACGTAAAAGAGACCAAATGACGAGAGTTTGAGAGAGGTTGTTATACTTTACTGAGTTCAAGGTGCACCGGTGCAGCCAGAAAAACAGTCCGACCGGGAACACGTCATGGAACGCTTCCCTACATCCGGGCTCTTTGAGTTCATATTAACGGTGTTCACAAGTAAATAAATCATTCACGAATTATTTCCAATTGCAAAAATACATTAATGTGACATATTATTGTTATTATTCAGATTATTGATGATATTAAAAGTGTTTCTGTTGCCTTGAAGGACAGTATTTTGGGAAAGAATAACCCTTTTTTTAGATGATTAAATAAATCTTAATCCTTAAGTGTATTTCATCTCAAGAACTACATGTAATGCACTCTTTACAATATTCCTTAAACAATATTGATATTGAATGTTAAATGTATGTATTAGCCTTTCTTTTTCTTAAGGTTTCCATAAAGTAAAAAATATGGAATAATCAGAGAAATATCCACATAGTGCTGAAAATATTTAGGTTTGAAGAAATACAGTTAAATACATTTAAATATATTTTATTGTCATAAGAAATATGTTAAACACATATTTCAAATACTTCTTAATTACCCTAGGTTTGTTGTCCAATAAAACCAAAATGTGTAGTGTGCAGTGTGTGTGTGTGTGTGTGTGTGTGTGTGTGTGTGTGTGTGTGTGTGTGTGTGTGTGTGTGTGTGTGTGGTGTGGGTGGGTGTATGTGAGTGTGTGTGTGTGTGTGGGTGTGTGTGTGTGTGTGTATGTATGTGTATGTGTGTTTGTGTGTGTGTGTGTGTCTGTGTGTGTGCGTGCGTGCGTGCGTGTGTGTGTGCGTGTGAGATGCAGGTGTTTAGTCCTATTAGTCAAAACATATGGCTTAGTGTATGGATTTGAATATCATGTAATGTATGTGTGTGTGTGTGTGTGTGTGTGTGTGTGTGTGTGTGTGTGTATCTGTGTGTGTATGTGTGTGTGTGTGTGTATGTGTGTGTGTGTATCTGTGAGTGTGTGAGTGTGTGTGTATGTGTGTGTATCTGTGAGTGTGTGTGTGTGTGTACATGTGTGTATCTGTATGTGTGTGTGTGTGTGTGTGTGTGTGTGTGTGTGTGTGAGTGTGTGTACGTGTGTGTATCTGTATGTGTGTGTGTGTGTGTGTGTGTGTGTGTGTGTGTGTGTGTGTGTGTGTGTGTGTGTGTGTGTGTGTGTGTGTGTGTGTGTGGTGTTGGTATAATATCTTTAATAAAATAAACTTGTTGCAAGGAGTATTGGGACTAGATGAAATTAAAAATATTTGTACCACTGCTTCTTCTAAAGATATCTAATTATTATACTTGCAAAATCTACAGTTTTCCATGTTTCCATTTGTTATGATTGTCAGGATATTAAGCTGGAGCAAATGAAAATGAATAATGCGTTATGCAAACAACGTGTCAGATCCCTGCCGAACATAAAACAACAACAACATCCCATCACCATTCAATCAGCGGGACACCTGAGACCTGCACACACCTGTTCCCTCTCAAGGTACGTCTATCTCACTTCTTAAAGGAATAATGTACAATGCAATAACATTTAGATTAAGGCTCTGGTGCAGTATTTGCATTCACAGAATCCAGAACATTGTAAATCAAAGGATTTCATGTATTTTTTAACTGTGGAAAAGTGGGCCAAGTTGTGTTCAATGTTGTCTTATTTTTACAAATGAAAATGAAGGTGTTAGAGTGTATTATATTTCCCTTTTAAAGAGTGTTTCTATCATTTGCTTTCTCTAAACTCGTATTTTTTGCCTCTTACGGTGTTTATTATGAGTTTTCCAATCTCTTTTCCAATTATTTTATAGTATAACCTTCATTGTGGTTTTGTTAAATACTGATCTTAATATATTTATTTGCATTTTTGAGTAAGAATAGGGCCACTCGTCTCATTTGTTTAATCTACATAAGAATGTTGTGGTTACAGAAGGGGTTGTGGTGTTCGGGTGGATGCTGTTTCCTTTCTCACTACTTTTATTTTAAAGGGGACCTATCATGCAAAATGCACTTGTGTACGTCTTTTATACATGAATATGTGTCCCCGGTGTTCCAGGGAACTCACCAAGTGTCAGAAAACACAACCCTCTCTATTTTCCTCCATACCCAAATCTCTAAAAAAGGGGCTGCAACGGATCTGATAAAAACTGATCCAGATTTGAACACTGTCCTGACGTCAGAAACGGGGAGCTCCGCCTATATGGGCCACGGCCATTGCCGCTCGAAAGCGCTGGAGACGCTGTAGTACATATGCCAGGCCTGTAAGTGGCGCTGTAGTCTGCCACAAAAGCAGCGAAGAAGACTTCTCACAGAATCAGCCCTTGCAAAAACGGTGCTGGAAAAGAGCAAATAGAGCGAAATGAGGCATGGCTAAAATGTATGATCTATTTGGTATTTTGAAAAAAAACTTCACAGACATGTTTTATATAGGTATGGCACTACAATATATCATTGAAATATAGCATGACAGGTCCACTTTAAGTAAATTACATTTGAAGTACATTTCCCTAAAATGTAAACAAAACATTTAAATATCTTGTTATGCAGACGACACCCAGTTGTATCTTAAAGTTAAACTTCGGACGTTTTTTGGACCAATTTGGATCCCATGTTATGTTACAGTCCAAATATACATACAATTTATAGCATGGAAAGTTATGCTCAAATTGGTTCTTGAATTGTAAAACACTAAGCTCCACTTAGCTTTGCTTCAAAACTTCTATCAACTCGAGAAAAGTTTGAAAAACTCCGTTCTTCTTCTTGCTAGTAATCTACTGAACGAGTGCTAACGTAAAGCTTAACACGAACTATGAACTCTACGCTATCAAATAGTTTAAATTATAGTTGAAATGCATGAAAGTAACTTGTTTTAAATTCAGATTACAGTTATCCAGATTGTTAAAGTGAAATATATCTGGGTATCCAACAACATCTGATTGGACAATGGGGGAAAAATGGGTTGCTGTTCTGATGTTGTTCCGCTAAGATAAAATATGGTAAACGTGAGGATCAGATTTCTTATTGTCTATTGATTTGAACACGATCCGTGTATCCATCATTTCCTGGTCTTCTCTAAAGAAGAGGGACCAATGAAAACGTTGTCATGTTGCCGTTGTTCAGCATGGAAACATTCATTAGCTAACAATGACATTATTGTTCTATTCATATAAAGGGAGGTCAGGTACTCTTTAAAACAGCTGCTAGTTATGGGTACTTTTTACTTAAAGGTGGGGTATGTAATTCACTTCAGAAACACTTTTTGTTATATTCCATGGAATGCTCTTAACATCCCGATAGCAATGAATATCTTAAATGCTTTGACAATAAATCCATAAAAAAACATCATCTGTGGAAGCTGTAGTACTGTAAAAAGCACGACCAATCATCTGAGCCGGCCCGGCTAAAATAACTGGATGGCCTACCTGCCTGTCAGCCTTCCATCTGGGCACAAACTTATCTCGTGCCCTCATTGGTCATGTGCGCGTACGTGTGTGTTGGAGGAGGGGCTCTGTAAGGAAGTGGCAGATTATTTCCAGTTGTGTATTTTCAAATTCTAGCGATCTCGAGCCGCGTCCATGCTTTCACCAGAGTATTTTTAAACACGAGTATCTGTACTTATACTTGAGTAAAGGATGTGTGTACTTTTGCCATCTCTGATAATTGTCTTTTGATATTTTTCTCCTCAGGCTTTCAACCATCAATCATGTTTTTCAACTCTTCCTCCAATGCCTCCAACGCCTCCAACGCCTCCCTGATTTCCCCTCTTCACTGTTTCTCAAACCCCAAGGCCTACCCTTTCGTCTTCTCGTGCTCCGAAAATCTCTTAAGCTCCGCCATCATCGCCTCCTTCATCGTCACCAACCTCCTCTTCCTCCTGCCCATCTACATCCTCATCTTCTGGATCGGTTTACGACGATGGTGGCGCCAACGCTCCGTTTCATCCGGAATAACGAGCCATTCGGACGCCATCACGTACAACATGGTGACCTTAGAAATCGTCACTGTTTTGGGAATCACCCTCTTCTGTATCGGCATGTTTTCCTGCAGTGTGGGGACGATGACGGCTGGGTATTATATTCTTTCCGTAACTTACCCCGGACTATGTTTCCTGCACTGTATGACTTGCATAGAGCATTATCTGGCTGTCGTTCACCCCGTCACCTACCTGGGCTCGAAGCAGGCGGGCGGTATCCGGATCAGGAACATAGCCATCGGTTTAGTTTGGATTGTGTGCTTCGGAGAAGCAGTTATGATAGTTTTAAGATTCCCGGATTTCCCCATCTTCGTTGTTTTAGCCATCGTAGCCCTATGCTTATCCGTCGTTTCTTTCTGCTGCATTTCCGCACTCCGTGTTCTGATTGGACTCAGGAAAGTGGGCGGGGACAGGGAACGGATCGACCAATCAAAGCAGAGGGCTTTCTTTACCATCTGCGCCATATTGGCTACACTGATGATGAGGTTTACTGGTTTATTGGTTAGCAATTTCTTGATGGACAAAATAACAGAGACACATACATGTTCGTTGCTTATGTCCGGGTTCTGGCTCTATCTGCCAAGCAGTCTAATTCTACCTCTTCTATTTCTACACAGAGCGGGAATGCTAGCATGTTTAAGCCCCAACAGGAATCAACAGTGAAAGCTAGATTTAGATAACAGAATAGAAGTGAGAGTGAGTCAGCTATTAGTTTAGATAACCTGTGAAAACGTGCCTTGTAGAAAATGTAGGTAGGACCGTGTTAGTCTACTGCTAGGACATTCGAGGTTATTGCTCAGGGTTTTAGGAAACTACTAGATCAGTACACACACAGTGAAGCTAAATGAGAATCTTAATGGGACTATAGTCTGTCTTCTGGATCTTGAGCTTGATGAATCCGATGTCTCCGCTGAGGATTAGATTCACAAAAAGTTCTTGAAACTCTTGGAAACTCAAGGCTTTGTCTGAAACTTCTTGTCTTGTCTTGAATCAGGATCTTTCTTTGGAAATCATGACCAGTAAACTTCCTTCTCAAACTTTATGTTAGCCAAGTTACTGCCAAGACATCAGAGGTTATTGCTCGGGCTTCCCTTGACAGTAAAGGGTTGTAGGATATTGCTCAGGCTTATAGGGTTTTAGGATATTACTAGATCAGTACACAAACAGTGAACTTAAAGGTCACCTATTATGCAAAATCCCCTTTTTTCTATGAATCCGATGTCTCTGCTGAGGTTTAGATTCACAAAAAGTTCTTAAAACTCCTGTGGGTTTAAACTTTAGAAACTCAAGGCTTTGTCTGAAAGTTCTTGTCTTGTGAATCAGGATATTTCTTTGGAAACCAGGACCAGAAAACGTCCTTTATCAATCAATCAATCCATCACATTTATTTATAAAGCACATTTAAAAACAACCCACGTTGACCAAAGTGCTGTACAGAACAGAGCAGGTAGCTGACACGACCTTTAGATAAATAGATAAGTAACTACAAATAAAAAAGGACCAACGACATAAACATACATACAGAAAGGTCATATTCACAACAAACATAGGCCCAGGCACAATCAGCCAGATATGGAGGAGTCAAACGCTAGAGGGTAAAAGTGTGTTTTTAACCTGGATTTAAAACAATGGAGGGGGCCGATCTGATGGGGAGGGGGATGCTGTTCCACAGTCTTGGGGCTGCAACAGAAAAGACTCGGTCGCCCCAGAGTTTACGCTTGGAGCGTAGGACAACCAGGAGCCCCAGGTTAGCCGACCGGATGGGCCTGGAGCTAGAATATGGGATAAGGAGGTCTGCAACATAGGAGGGGCCCTGCCCATTTAGGGCTTTATACACAAATAAGAGAAGTCAATTCGGAGCCGTACTGGCAGCCAGTGGAGAGAGGCCAGAATGGGGGTAATATGGACCCTCTTCCGGCTGCCTGTGAGGAGCCTGGCTGCGGCGTTCTGGACCCGTTGCAGGCGGGACAGGGATGACTGACAGGTCCCAGTATACAGGGAGTTGCAGTAGTCTAAGCGGGATGAAATGAAGGCATGGATGACTTTCTCTACATCTTTAGAATACAGAAACTGCTTGATTTTGGCGATGGTTCGAAGCTGGAAAAAACTGGCTTTAACTACTGCATTGTCCTGTTTGTCAAACAGGCAGACTCCAATATAACACCAAGGTTTTTGACATGGGGTTTGACAAGGGCAGACAGGTTGCCAAGACTGTTAGTAAATGCTTTGAGGGATTCAGGGGGGCCGAAAAGGACAACATCCGACTTGCTTTTATTTAGCTGCAAGTCGTTTTTTGCCATACAACCCTTAATTTCCTCAAGGCAGTTCATGAGGTTCTTAATATTGGACTGGTCATTTGTTTTTAGGGCGAGATAGAGCTGTGTGTCATCCGCATAACAGTGGAAGGAAATGTTATATTTTTGCATGACTTAGTCGAGAGGAAGCATGTCAATAGAGAACAGAATAGGACCTAGGATGGAGCCTTGTACAGCACAGCTGACCAGGTCCAGCATCGTCGGGCCGGAAAGAGTAGGCCGGTGCCGAGCGACAGTGGACAGGATTCCTCAACTTAACCGAGGCACCTGCACGCTTACTCCGCCTCCTAACTCGTTTGCTACGGTGATAGCCGGAGGGCCGAGCCCATACATCTTCAGGTGGTTGAGAGAATAGAGAACGGTGAAAGAATCTTTGACCGGCATCCCGGGAGTATAAATCCACGACAGAGGCTTGTATATTCAGAAGTGTTTGACGATCGTAGATGATAGTGGCTTGCACATCATACGTACACAGAGACACAATCAGAGCCAAGACAAACAGGAGACAACAAGCAGCCAAACACAGCGGCAAGGTCATCTTTTTTTTGATGAGTAGACAGAATAACACATTTAGCTAAGTTACTGGCAAGACATTAGAGGATATTGCTCAGGCTTCTTTGACAGTAAAGGGTTGTAGGATTTTGCTATTGCTTGCTAATGTGTGGAGGAATCCTGAAACTCTGATATCACTCAGCATGTTATCACTTTCTGTCCACTGGTCTGGAAATCAATGGTTTTCTGAATGTGTTTGTGGTTGTTAGCCTGAGGTCTGGGGTTAACAAACATGTTCTAGTCAAGGTTTCCTCCAAGATGTTGAACTAGCTGTCTTCAGACTTCCTGTCCCTGCACAGAAATGGACCCAAATGTCCAGAGGAATACCAATAAGGACCAACTTGCATCACAACACAGGTGATAAGACTTTCTTTATAGACTTACTTCTTTTTTTTTTAAGACTGTGACCGAGTAATAATGACAACGAGAAGGTTCTTTGCACATCAGAATAGATGGATAGTTGAAAATGTATTGTAACAAAGCACAGAGTGCATAATGTACTAAGGTTTGTGTGTTGTTTTGGGATGTTCACCCATGTGAGGAACCAGCATCAGCTTTGTTGTTTCTGTAGATTTATAATGGATGCGGTTCTAGACACAGACGTATTGTTGGTTTTGTAAAATGCAAATAACTCCCAGTTCTATTTTCTTCCATATAATCCAGTCACACCTACTCTAACTTTATATTTGTAAACCAGACAGCTGTGTACTGCAGTCAGCGGTGGAAACAGGAAACAGAGCAGAAAACACCATGAAAAAGGTTTGTCGATTTTAATGTGATGTAAATCTAGTACCAATTGTTATTGACAAGGTATTAATTGGTATACACAGTCTTTGTTTACTGGTTTTCACCAATTATGTTACCTTCTGCCTTAACCAAATACTTACTAATGAAGAATGGATTGGTCTTGTCATGCTTTGGTCTTTGGTCACCAGTGGAATATATTGTTGTCTACAGCACATAAGAGTTAGGTGGAGTTTTTCATGTTTAAACCTTATTGTGGCTTGACCAAATAACTACATTATGGGCCTCAAGATGATTGGGCTTTTATCCTAAATCTCTCTTATCTCTATATGTGTTCCAAGATTTAAAAAAACTCTGAGATTTGAGCACAGTTAAACCCTTTAAATCTAAATAAAGATACCGGTTGTGCTCTGTTTGTTCGCAAATTTAAGAGCTTCAAGTCATGGATTCAAAAGTATTAATACCAACAATGTAAGAGAAGTTTGAAGATGGTTAAAGGGGACCTATCATGCAAAATGCACTTGTGTACGTCTTTTCTACATGAATATGTGTCCCCGGTGTTCCAGGGAACTCACCAAGTGTCAGAAAACACAACCCTCTCTATTTTCCTCCATACCCAAATCTCTAAAAAAGGGGCTGCAACGGATCTGATAAAAACTGATCCAGATTTGAACACTGTCCTGACGTCAGGAGACGCTGTAGTACATATGCCAGGCCTCTAGGTGGTGCTGTTCTCACACAATCTGTCCTTGCAAAAACAGAGCTAAAAAATGTCAAATTGAGCTAAATGAGGCATGGCTAAAATGCATGATCTGTTTGGTATTTTGAAAAAAAAAAAAGTATAAATATGCCTTATATAGGTATGGTCCTACGCTATATTATTCAAATATAGCATGATAGGTCCACTTTAAGTAAAGTAAAGATGGGAGTTGTTAATGGCATGCAAAACCAGAAAAAAGCACGTTGGAGATGATTGATGTTTTTAGATTTTCATATTGAGCTGTAGGCTCGAAATCCTAGTTTTGCATTAAGTGAATTTCTGAGGCAAATGCATTCAAATGTGAAAGGTACGAACATCAGGCTTGGTGCATGACGCCCTGTTAATCATCACTTTTGCATATCTGCCCACCCAACAGTTGCATGTCCATATGTTGACTCCCTTTCTTCTCTCCAGGCGATGAACTCATCCTCCTTCAACGCGACCCTCCCCTCCCCCAGCCTTTCCTTTTACACAGCATGCTTTGACTCCTTGGGCAGTTTGATCATCTTTGAAGTTTACACCTTCATCAACGTCCTCTTCCTCCTCCCTCTCTACTTCTTCGTCCTCTACTTGGGTTTCCAACGGCGGAGGAAGGCAACGAGCCACTCGGACTTCTTCACCTACCACATGATGCTCCTGGAGATCGTGGCTGCTTTCGGAAGTTTGGTCTACAGCTCGGCTATGATCACCAGAAACATCACAGCCTTAAATGTCGGGGTGTTTTCAACGTGCATTATTTTACCCGGACAGGCGGCTTTCCACCTCCTGACGTGCATTGAACGCTACCTGGCCGTCGTTCACCCCGTCACCTACATGCGCCTCCGGGAAAAAGGAGGCGTCCGGATCAGGAACGTCAGCATCTTGTGTTCCTGGCTGCTGTGCTTCGGATGGATAGGGATGACAGAATACTCCACTAGTTTCCCCAGCGTCCCGATAACGTGCGTGACGGGCATCTCTGCACTCGGGGCGTGTTTCTGCAGCCTTTCTGTTCTCCGTGTCCTGAAGAGTCCCGGCCCGGGGGAAAAGGTCCGTGTTGACCAATCAAAGCGAAGGGCGTTCCACATCCTCCTGGCCATTTTGGGAACTCTGTTGTTGAGGTGTGCGGGGCTTCTGTTTGGTAGTTGCTTGATCTATTTTCCGTTGAGTGTACAGGATGTATGCATGTTGTTCGATGCCGGCCAATTTATGTCCCTGCCCAGCAGCTCAGTTCTGCCTCTGCTGTTTCTGCACAAGACAGGAAAACTGGGTTGTTGTCGGCACAGCTCCGAATGAGGATAAGGACTGGTGCGGGGATGTTGTGTTTTTGTGTTGGACCCTGAATGCAGCATCTCGCTGGTCAAATGGGATTTCTACATGTGCAGAAAATAATCTCTGTGTCAGTCAAACGTTTATGATACTTACATGTTTTGTCTCCACATATTAACACCACTTTATGATGTTTAGGGTTGTAGAAAATACGTTAAAATCTCTTCACACCACAGACCTTATTTCAGGCTAACAACCAAACACGTTTTAAGAAAACCATTGAAGAGGCTACAGGAAGTGGTAAAATGCTGACTCTCCTCTGTGTTACAGGACTCATTCCTGCAACACTCTACTAGGAAATCAATTAAAAACACACTGACACACCTACAAATGTACCTTAAAACTTTCTCTACAGCAGGGCTAGGTTGTGGCTAGCTTCAAATATATAGATATGGGTTAATGTTGTAATCAAACAGCATGAATAAATCCCCCTCTGAGGTCACATGGAAGGAAAAAGGATATTTAAATCTGTGAAATGGGATTTGTATATTATATATGAATATATTATCTAGGGTTAGGGGTTAGGGTTAGCATTTGTTTTGTTATTCTTATGTTAACTTTAATATTAGGTATTCAGATTTTGTTGTTTGTTATATTGTAGTATTGCTTTTTAAGGCCAATAAAGGATATTGCATCTTCTTCCACAGCTAAAGTCCTCAAAGACAACCCATACAATATTGATTACTTTTGTTTATTCACTATTTCTACCCTTTTTAATGGCATTTAACCAACACTATTTCCCTTCAATCAGAGAATATAGGTAGTGGAAGGGATTGTTGGTGAATATATAAAGAAAATGTGGAATAACAACAAGTTACTATTATGTTAGATTTTCAAAGGAGAAATATGTATTTGTTTACCAATTGAATGGTTCCCAATGAGGTCATAACCAACAGCTTTGATTTCTTTCCCTCTAAACATTTAATTCATTTCCAATATTTAGTGCTTTATATTTATATTTAAAAAAGGGTCTTGTATATTCATATTTTTCAGAGTTGTGTCTCCATATTTTATTTGCTATATTTAAAAATGTTTAACGGTTGCATATAATCAAATGGAAAGCCATCACAAATACATATTAATTTGTCAAATACACTTTTGTCATTTCTGAGTTTATTGTATTATTTTCATTTATTAATATATTATATTTTATTTGTTTGTTTTTTGTAAGTTCCTATATATTTAGGACTGTACACGTGTGGTGATGTTCATTCTTGAATAATACAAAAATAAAGCACTGCAGGATCAAACGGCCTTTCCTCTTTGTTTTTAATTTTCTAAATGATCTTTGTTAAGTTTTATTTATTGCAGTGAATCTGACAGTCGGCGGATGGAAACACGACTTCCCTGCACAATGAGAAACCCGAACAAAGCTAAAGGCATGATGGGATCATGCAAAGAGCCGCAGTATGTTGGTGTATTTACATTCCTGCTGACCATTCGCTGTCAAAGCGCTAGATTTTTGTATTTTTTCCCCATTACCGTTTGTCCTGATCGAATAAGGCTGCAGGAGGTAAACCGTAGACTTGTGCAAACACAACAAGTAAAATAAATCTGCTTTAAATTGGAATATGCTTCAAATTCAAATGTAAAGTTTAGGTTTTATCCTAAAATATGATGCATTAGGTTATATCATTATAGATAAACTAGTTGACATTGGCTCCACCATCCATTATAGAAGTCAAAGGATCTGTTAATAATGTTAATACATTAAAATAAAGGAAAGTTATAACATTCTGCAAAAGATAAGTCACTTTTTTTATTATTAAATAGGGCATTAATGAGTATTACAGTGTGCTCTCAGAGACTTGTACAAATTAGATTTTTTGAGATTTCTAAATTAAATGTTATATATATATATATATCTACATATATTGAGAATATATTTTAAAAGTTTAAATAGAAAACATAAATATTACCTTTTCATTTTGAATTTGATAAATAATACTAATAATACCTCTAATTATTAACTTTCTATCATTGTGTGTCGATATTACAGAACCACTAAACACACGTTTACAATTTAAAGTACATTTTTTCACCTTTATTATTTCATTCAAAAACAGTTGCACCATTGTGCTACAAGAACATGGATTATCACGCAGATACAAATACATCATTGAGTCATTTAATATGATCCTGATGTATTTTTGAGAGGATTCTGATAACATACACACTAAACAAAGCACTACATGTTGTTTAAACTCTTTTGATTGGACAAAACCAACATATTTGAAGACTGTTAGAAATGGTAATGACATTATTTAAGAATTTCTGAAATTTTTACAATAAACAAAACACAAATTACACCCTCACAACTATCGGAAAACACCATACTTTACAACACCCTGATAAAATATTTTATAACCACCTTTGCTAAATGCACAATAGCCATCATTTCAACAAGATGTTCCCAGTAGATAACAGTTAGCATTAGAATAGCAAAGCCCTACATACAAAATTGGAATATAGGCAAAAGTGTGATCCTTCTAGAAATCATAGAATTCCAAGAAATACAGAGACAGCAAAAGGGCATTAAACTCCTCACAAACAACGTGCAGAGAGTCCAGATCGGTCGATAGGAACCCCATACCGATGCAGACGTGCACCAAATACAATATATACAAGCCTCAGATTGATACAGGACCACAAGATTGATGCCTAACCTTTTGTATTTCTCATATTTAATCTAGACAAACTCACATAACGAGCCAAGTCCAATATAATCCAATGCTTATCTTTTATAACAGAACCATGATGGTTTCCGTGCCCTGTGTAGAAACAGCAGAGGTGAATATTATACAATACTAAAGATGACATCATCGCACAGCAGGTTCTCAGTATAGAGTGGGACGCTGTACAAAGCATTGGTGATAGTGGGCCCTAACAACCAGAACCACAGCGCTGCAGTTATAGCAGTGACCGTGTAGAAAGCCCTCTGCTTTGATTGGTCAACCCGCTCCCCGTCCCCCGGCCCCTACACGAATCAGAACACAGAGAACTGAGAGGCTGCAGAAAGATATGACAAGTAAGGCAACGGTCACGAAGAACATTAAAGTGATGTAGGCTAAGGAAGGCTTATCTAACCGAGTGAGAAAGCCCCATACGAGGCTGAGCAGCCAAACGCACACAATGCTGATGTTTCTGATCCTGACCCCCTGCACGTGTTTTAACCTCAGGTAGATGATGGGGTGAACAACAGCCAGGTATCTTTCAGGTGAGGATGTGAAAGAGGCTCTCCCCATATAATGTGATGGATGTAATCCGCTCTCCTGCCCTCTTCATCTCTAGGAGATGAGTGGAGGATCCGCAAATGAATAAAATAGCCCCAAAGCACCAGATCAGCTCTAACACAGCCGCGTGGACGGCGATCATGTCGGAGTGGCTTGTTGAGATGAAGGAGCGCTGCTGCCGCCATTGTTGGTGACCCAGGTACAGGACGAGCACGGAGAGAGGGAGGAGGACGATGTTTCTGGTGGCGCTGCTGGATTCTCTGATTACAATGCTGCTCGTGGAATCTAAGCAAATGAGGAGCAGTGAATCAAAGGTAGAAGAGTTGATAGACATATTTGGTAGATGGATGCCTGCGGGAGAGAAGAACAAAAAGGAGATTTTATGTAAAAAAAAAGGCTGAAAAGTTTCCATCAAACAAAACAACAACGATGCATTGGCTCCTTTAGCAGCTGCACACAACTGATCAAATATTTCAACGTATTCAATTCAAGATCCAAAAGCATATGCACCAGTGACGTGCGGTGAGGTTCATGGCTGGTGAGGCACTGACTCTTTCAGAGTCAGATTTACAAATATTATATTTTGACCTTAATTGAAATATTCGGTTATTTTCAAAAGCTTTTTTAGTCTGATGCTTCGATTCATTTTAAACAGACCGTTCAACAAAAGGATACCCAAAATCTAAATATTGGATTGTTCTTTCTTAGTAAGATACCATGTTCATTACAAATGTGGTCTTACCTTGACTTGAAGATGAAGTCCATGCTATCCTTCTGGACAACAATCTCTATTACTGTTTTGTAAAAGTCCTCCTTATCTTCCTGTAGTTTCAAAAGTCTAGTTTGTTGTTTGCGTCTACCGTCTCTGCGTAGAATAACAGTAGCAAGAAGAACCTGTGGGCTCACGTGCGCCCCCTTCAGTGCGGCAGAGGTTATGGCTGCCTCTCCTGGTGCTTTTTTCATTGCCGTTGTATGATGAGACCAGCGAGCCTAAATATCATATATAAGTGAAATAAGTTATTTAGAGACTATGGATGGCGAGGATAAATGTAATAAAGGGATCTACAAACATTACATGTGTGACCTACAGTGAGATGGTAACAGGCATGCGCTTAGGGCCTGCTTTCCAGACAGTTTCTGTGGGGTGACGCATTCTGAGGTGAGGCAGAGCTCATCTGTGCCTCACCTCACCCCACAGTAAGCAAATGAGCCTGGCTTGAGCGCGCTCACAAAATAAGTGCCCGCGCTACATTAGTGCCCGCGCTCCAGTCAGTTACTGTGGGCTTACGTGAGGCAGAGCTCGTCCCTGCCTCACTCCTCATCGCTCCCATGTAGTTTGTTGAGATCTCCATATCAGGTTGAATAACTAAAACGAAAGTTAATTATAATCAAATATAATCAATCATATTCTTGTATAACCCACAATGAAAATGCTTCATATTTTATGATGTTCTATATTTACAGTATAAACAAAACACAAGTGGTTTGTTAAGTTGAGTGTAAGGTCTATAATGGTTTATGGGTGTCACTGATAAGAAAGAGGCAGTTTCTTGTCTCTCCCCTCACAGCAGTACACAGGGAGGGGGGCTCCTGACTTAAGGAGAAATAGACTGAGGCCTCAAAAAGGTGGTTATGTCATAACCGAGAATAATATTTTGCAAGTCCTGCAGAGTAGGGGTCATGTCCCTTTTACACAAACATGGGAAGGTGTGTCTTATGCCATAGCCATAGAATATGTCTGGTCATGTCCTGTTCTTTACATCAGAGGCCATGCCCAGTTTCCACAAATATGGGTATGGAGGAGGTGTCTTTAGGTTTTTCTATCCTGTTTTCGAGCATAAAGACACTGGCAGATGAGGAGGAACTTTCTTTTTGGAGAGAGGGAGAGAGAGGGGGGGGGGGTTCGCCTGGTAGCTCTCTCTCGGTAACGCTCTCTCCCTGAGAGCTGGGTTTTTGCTCTCTGTAAGGTTCTCTCAAACTGGGTAACTATTGCTTGAATCTCTGTGTATTGAATGCTGAGTGAATGGATGGATGAAAGTTTTTAAACTTAGGATTTCTAACTGATCATTCTGAGGAGCAAAACCTCTTAAATGTGTCAGGCTATAGGATGTGAATGTTAGAACCTTCGATCCACGAGGAGATCCCTCTGGGTTATGTCGGAATTCAAACTGATCATTCTGAGGGGCAAACCTCTTAAATGTGTCAGGCTATAGGCTGTGAATGTTAGAACCTTCGATCCACGAGGAGATCCCTCTGGGTTATGTCGGAATTTCCAACTTATCATTTAAAGGGGATTTCTAACTGATCATTCTGAGGAGCAAAACCTCTTAAATGTGTCAGGCTATAGGCTGTGAATGTTAGCACCTTCGATCCACGAGGAGATCCCTCTGGGTTATGTCGGAATTCAATCTGAACATTCTGAGGAACTGACCTCTTACATGTGTCAGGCCATAGTGTGTGGATGTTAACCCCGTCGATCTGTGAGGAAATTCCTTTTGGATTTTGTCGGGAGACTTTAATGTGTGAACTATGAATTAAGGTTTTAGATTAGAAAATAACCCCTGCATGATATGTTTAGTATGATTATAATGTTGTAACAAGAGAAGGTAAAAACCCTGTATAAGTTTGGACCTATTTTTCTTCAAATAAACTGATCCCACCTTTTGGATTGGGACAACTTAAAAGACATCTGCGCTATCCTCTCCTGCTTGAAAGGTAAGATTGCACACTGCCACATTCACACTTAGGTAGGGCCACACCTCATTTACTGATATCAAAATCCTTCGGGATCGCTTAAACAGATTTAGTGGGTCGTCTGAATTGAAACAGCAGTTAATTGAACCTGGTTCTTCGGGGAGTTAATAGAGGTGAGATCTTGCTGACGTTGGTGGATCTGAGCCAAGCAGTAAACTTACATAGACTCAATAACTTTGGTTAGGTTAATTAGGAGGTCTGAGTAATTTAAGTTCAGAATAAATTATCGGATGACTCCCGACTCTTACAAGTTGTAGCGGAGCTCGGCCAATTTGCTGATTTTGACTATAAAAAGCGATTGGAATCATACATAAATCACACTTACAACACAGATCAGTGGAGACATTTTATTATTATTACTACTTAGTTTTTCTTTAGTTGTTTTTCTGTTACATTGGAGTATGACAGGTGAGGCTCTGCCTCCCCTGCCTCCCCTGACTGCACATCGCTGATATGCACAATAATCGCTTTAGCGTAGTTTTGCCAATGAAAATCTAAGGTACAAGGGTCCTTCAACAATATATGTACAATATACATAGGATAAATAAAAATAAAAACACAAAATAACAATTAGCAAATTTGGGGTCCAGTATCTTAATCAGTTTACATTTGGGGTTCAGTGGGGTTTTCAGGTTTGCATATTAAATAACAAACTTCTTCTATTTGTTATTAATAGGGATACAAAGAAAATGGATAGTTATTTCACAAACTTATACCAATAACCATTAAAAACCTTAGGATTTCCTGACTCTACATCTCTTGTCCAAAGCTTTGGTTAATGAATAAATACCCTATCAACCATTGACATTCCCATGAGCTTCAGCTACAAACTTACCAGAAGTTAACACAATAAATGCAAAACTATGGGAATGAACTTAACCTGCTAGAAATGAGCTTGTTATTGACTTTCATTTGAATTTTACAACATGAACTTTGCTGATGTACCGACATTTAGATTTAAAAACATGTGTCATGTTTAGCCTAACTTAGCACATCAGGCAACAACAACATCCAGCGATAAAAATAAAAAAGACAAATTCAAAGCCGCTTGTAATCTCTTAACCTTTTTATTAGACATTCAAGACAACAACTTTTTCATTTTATGGGAGTTTATTATACAGTTTATAGGAAACTGGCTGTTAGCTTTATGGCTTATACAGGTAGAGCTAACACATTAGCTGTGGGATTCATAGATTCAAGTGCCTTCTGTATACATTCAGAAAGAGACAAACAAAAAATCCCATTCAAATATCATTAGCTCTGATGGTATTGTATGTAAAGCAGCTGTGGTGTTGACATTTAATGATCCATCCCTCTGTTAAAGTCGATGCTTGACGGGATTCAAATGAGCTGTGAGCTAAAACTGCTGCTCAGTCAAATCAGATAGTATAATGTGACCCAGAACACCTGTGTGTCCTCGCTGTCTTCAGGTGTGTTCAAGCTGTTTAAAAAGACAATAGACTATTGCTGTTTGAGGACCAAGAAAATAAAACACTTCGTACACAAGTTTCTAGTTTCTACATTTTAAAGTTACATAACGTTTCACAATCATTAAGTAATAGCCACGGATAGGTCTACATACTACATTACCCATGAGCCTCAGCTGAATCAGATTCAAGCAAAACCAAATGGATTAAAAACTCTACTCAAATCTCAAAAAATGAAAAGATGATATGACATTTCTGTTGGTTTCATGTAAACACGTTTTTCAGGTTCTTCTTCAGGTGTGTTCAAGCTGTTCAAAAGACAATCATTGTGAATTCTGGAAGAAGAGCACTTGCACAACTTAATAAGAAAATATAAAAAGGTGAATAAAAACTCCCAAAATCTACTTTTACTACAGAACTTTAACTGCTCACACACCATAGAAGGTTCCAATTGAATGCAAACAAAAGGAATGTATTCCACTAAGAGATAAATATGATTTTAATCAATGCTGCACTTTCATATAAGACTGTTTGCTTTAATTCTCAAACTGCCTCAGTGTTTGCAGCCTGGTAGTTTCCCCGCTCTCTGTAGGAAGAGCAGAGGTAAAACTAAACTGCTGGGAACATCGAACCAGAAAAGAGACCAGATGTTTGGACACTTGATCGATTTTCATTTGGGGGTGAGTATCTTGGCCAATATATAATTTGGGGTTCCATATATTTACCAATTTGCAATTTGAGGTTCATTATCTAGTTATATTTGGAATTTGGGGTTGAGTATCCTGACCAATTTACAATTTGGGGTTCATTATCTAGTCATATTTGGGATTTGGGGTTGAGTATCCTGGCCAATTTGCAATTTGGTGTTTGGGCACTTGATCGATTTTAATTTGGGGGTCAGTATCTTGCCCAATATATAATTTGGGGTTCCATACCTTTACCAATTTGCAATAGGGGGTTCATTATATTGTCCTATTTGTAATTTGGGGTTGAGTATCCTGAGAAATGTGTAATTTGGGGTTCAGAAACTTGATCGATTTTCATTTGGGGTTCAGTATCTTGCCCAATATATAATGTGTGGTTCAATTTATTTACCAATTTGCAATTTGGCGTTCTTTATCTACTTATTTGGAATTTGGGGTTGAGTATCCTGACCAATTTGGAATTTGGAGTTCAGAAACTTGACCGATTTTCATTTGGGGTTAAGTATCTTGGCCAATATATAATTTGGGTTTCCATATCTTTACCAATTTGCAATTTGGGGCTAATTATCCAATCATATTTGGAATTTGGGGTTGAGTATCCTGACCAATGTGCAAGTTGGGGTTCAGTATCTTGACCAGTTTGGATTTGGAATTCAAAATCTTGACAGATTTTTCATTTGGGGTTCAGTGTCTTGCCCAATTTGCATGGCCCTTAAATTGAGTAGTCTGTTAACCTGTTAAGCCCGAGAGACCCCGGTACCGGGGTACTGCCGCAACATCTTGCAGGAAACAGTGTCTGAGGGCATGTTCATTTAATAAAACGATGAATGTTGTATATCCCAGTTCACCTCCTGCCCTGCCGTGGTGCCCTTGAGCAAGGCACCGGACACCCCCCTTCCCCCCCACTCCCATTGCTCCCCGGGCGCTGTACAATAGCTGCCCACTGCTCCTAGTACTAGACTCCTTGTACTAGGATGGGTTAAAAGCAGAGGCCAAATTTCACTGTGTGCTGTGTGCTCTGCATGTGTGACCATTAAAGAGGGTTTCATCCCTCCCTATTCTATATCCATGTAATGGGAAGAAACTCGTTTAACCTCTTAAGCACGGCGGTCCCCCCATTGGACCCCTCCCACCGTTTTGTTTTCGAGATAATGTCTCAGGGCTTCTTAACATTTATGAAACTATTAATGTGTAGCACCAGATTAACGGGAAGAATCTCAGCTAACTGAAGATATGAACCATTTTTACCAAAACAAAACACAAGTCTCATAAGAAGGGTCTAAATGACCCCTGAGCGAAAAAATTCTAACGCACTGCGGCACAGAATTCAAGATAAAGATACCCTTATTACTTATCGTAGCTGCACATACAATATAGCCTATTGAAGCTGAGACTCCACTGATTATTTAGGTATAGTATCATCACTGAGCGATCCGAACTTGCGACAGGGGAAGCAAACACAGACATCACAACACGTACCTTTACGGAGCTTTTACGGCAGATCGTCTCACCGTAGCTGTCAATTAGGTCAAAAGACGTGTTCAATGGCATTAAAACGAAAAAAATCTACAACTGTTGATCCATAGGTTGATAATGTACCTGTGCCTTTTAAATAATTATTTATAATCCATAATTCCATTTTTTATGTAAAAATCGGAGCGGAAAAGTTAGCTGCTAATGGTAGCCACCAGAGTGTATGCAGCTTCCGGTTTTGGTAACGCGTCACTCTCACTCCTTATTTGTTAACGTGTTGGTGTGTATATAACTTTCCCTCGATTCCATTGGCTCTAGCGGTTATAAAGAGATTTCATTCATCAAAATCGAGTAAGGGGGGCCAGAGATAGGTCAAATCCACCCAAATTACCCCAGAAGTGGGGTTTTTTGGCTAAATCTCTCTAAAAAGGTCACATTTCACTTGTTTTGCATCAATCTTGATACAGGGTACTTATTATATGTTGTACTTTGGATTCCTAAAGCTTTTAGACTACTAACCCTAACTAAGTGTGTTTGAGGACAATAACATCAACACACACACGGACACTGTCATCTGCTACATTGGGAAATGCATCGATGACGTGGTACCGAAGGTTTCTGTACGGACATTCCCAAATCAAAAGCCCTGGGTAAACGGTGAGGTGCGCGGCAAACTGAAAGCGCGCACTCTCGCGCACACAGCGGGAGATTTGGAGGAGTACAGGAAGTCTAGGTATGATCTCCGGAGAGCAATAAAAAATGCAAAGAGACAGTACAAAGAGAAGGTGGAATCTGACTTCAAAGGCTGTAACACTAGGAATATGTGGGCGGGACTAAGGACAATGACTGACTACAAAGGAGCAGCGGGGGGTGCTGCGGGAGTGTCTGCGTGCGCATCTCTCCCAGATGAGCTAAACAGTTTTTTTGCACGCTTTGAGAGCAGCCAGGCTGTGGAGGTACAGAGGGACCAGGAGCTACACTGCCCTTTTGTTTTAAATAGGGCAGATGTGTGTAAATCCTTTAAAAGGGTTAACCCACACAAGGCTCCTGGACCTGATGGCATCCCTGGCCGTGTTCTCAGCGTGTGTGCAGTTCAGCTGGCAGAGGTGTTCACAGACATCTTCAACAGGTCCCTGCTGCAGTCTGTAGTCCCCACATGTCTTAAACACTCCACCATCATTCCTGTCCCCAAAAAGACAATCATCACCTGCCCCAACGACTACCGCCCAGTAGCACTCACCTCCATCATAATGAAGTGCTTTGAGCGGTTAGTCAAATTATTCATCACCTCCTCCCTCCCTGAATCTCTGGACCCCCTGCAGTTTGCCTACAGAGCAAACAGGTCCACAGACGACGCCATAGCCCTCACCCTCCACACTGCCCTCTCACACCTGGACCCGAAGAACAGGAACACATATGTGAGAATGCTGTTCATTGACTACAGTTCAGCATTCAACACCATTGTGCCCTCCAAGCTGGCCATCAAGCTCAGAGACCTCGGGCTCAACAGCGCCCTCTGCGACTGGATCCTGAACTTCCTGACGGGCAGACCCCAGGCAGTGCGGGTGGGAAACATCACATCCTCCACCCTGATTCTTAACACCGGTGCCCCTCAAGGCTGCGTGCTCAGCCCTCTCCTCTACTCCCTGTTCACCCACGACTGCGTGGCCACACACAGCTCCAACACCATCGTGAAGTTTGCTGATGACACGACCGTCATCGGCCAGATCACAGACGATGACGAGACGGCATACAGAGAGGAGGTCGAAAACCTGACATCTTGGTGCCAGGAGAACAACCTCCATCTCAACATCAGCAAAACAAAGGAGCTGATTGTGGATTACAGGAAGCAGCAGGGAGAGGGACACGCCCCCATCGCCATCAATGGGACTACGGTGGAGAGAGTCAAAAGCTTCAGGTTCCTTGGGGTCCACATCACTGAGGACCTGACATGGTCTCTTCACACCACCACCATCACCAAGAAAGCTCGACAGCGGCTCTTCTTCCTCCGCAGGTTGAGGAGGTTCAAAATGGATCCCAGGATACTCTGCAACTTCTACAGGTGCACGATAGAGAGTATCCTCACTGGCAGCATGACGGCCTGGTACGGCAGCTGCACCGACCTCGATCGTAAGGCTTTACAGAGGGTGGTGAAAACTGCACAGCACATCACCAGGACGGAGCTGCCATCCATGGAGGACCTTTACTCCCAGCGGCTCAGGAAGAAATCACTACGGATTATCAAAGACCCCCATCACCCCAGCCACAAACTGTTCTTTCTGTTGCCGTCTGGCAGACGTTACCGCAGCATCCGGGTAAGGACAAGAAGATTCGGAGACAGTTTCTTCCCGCGGGCAGTGAGACTGTTAAAACATTGAACTGTTGAAACAACTTCAAACATTCAACTGCTACTCAGTAGTATGTATCTAATACCTAATATATATATATCATTCCAATAACTTGTATATAGACTCATACTGCACTATTCCACATCATAACTTTATTTCATTTTTATAACTATTATTATTTTTGTATTGCTCTTGCTCTTATTGTTATTATGTTATGTTATTATGTTGCATTGTTGGATAAGCCTGTGACATAAGATTTTCAACTGCATAATTACTCTGTAGCTATGTCAGATTGACAATAAAGAACCTTGAACCTTGAACCCATCATCCAAGGGTAGTTTTCACTATCTGTAAAAAAGAATTTTTGGACGGACACTATAATTTACAGTTTTTTACTATGTAAAATCTGAAATGTCTTTAAAATAAAAAACATCTATATTGATTCTGACTTTTCTACATCCAACTCACAGGTTTATCATTACTTTGAGAATAAAGATTATTAATTTAACCCTTTTAGAAGGGAAGATATGGTCATTTGTTCTGGGAATGTCATTTTCGAGCCTGAGACCTGGAAAAACAGGCTCAGGGCTTAAGAGGTTAACTGATCATTTTTTTTTTTTTTCAAAAGAAAACCCACAATGCTAACACTGAGCCTCTGAATTAGCAACGAGCGAAAAATGCTAACACCTTACTGCACCGAAAATCACTCACAAAACCTTATTATTTATCCAACACATCGTTTCACATTGTGAGGTGACACAGAATCTAACGACACCGACATTACCACTGAATTATACGTATTTGTGACGTTATAAGCAAAAACGGACATCAAAACAGTGACGCTAGGTAGCTAAAAATGCTAACATTTTTACCTTGGCTCTGTAGTCTCTCCAAAGTGGTCTTCAATGGCATTAAAATGATAAAAACGCTGCTGAAGTTAATCCATAGGTTAATCTAATGTGTCTGTGTCCCTTTGAAATGATTTCTGATAATCCATAAGCATTAAAACTGCTTTTCCGTTTCCAGATGTCAAAGCTAGAGATAGGTCCACTCTGATGCAAAATTACATGCGCGAAGCCCCCACCTCTTCTCTTCACAACGTGTGTGTGTGGGGGACTCCCCCTTCGATTCTATTGGCTCTAACGGTCAGAAAGAGGTGTCAACCATCAAAATCGAGCAAGGGGGGCCAGAGATATGGAAAATCCACCCAAATGACCCCAGAAGTGGTTTCTTTTTGCTAAATCTCTCTAAAAAGGTCAAATGACACTTGTTTTGCATCAATCTTGATACAGGGTACTTATTATATGTTGTACTTTGGATTCCTAAAGCTTTTAGTCTACTAACCCATCATCCAAGGGTGGTTTTCACTATAAGTAAAAAAGAATTTGTGGACGGACACTATAATTTAGTTTTTTACTATGTTCAATCTGAATTTTCTTTAAAATAAAAAACATCTATATTGTTCTGACTTTTCTACATCCAACTCACAGGTTTATCATTACTTTGAGAAAAAAGATTATTGATTTAACCCTTTTAGAAGGGAAGATATGGTCATTTGTTCTGGGAATGTCATTTTCGAGCCTGAGACCTGAAAAACAGGCTCAGGGCTTAACAGGTTAAGGCTCTTATATACTCAAAATCAGTATCGGCCCGTCCACACAGCAGCGTTAAAAAAATCTTGGAGGTGGGCGTATCTGAAGCTTGGGGATTTTTTGCGAGCAAGGAACCAACAACCAATCACATGAATCTCCCGCCCCCGACATACGAAGCAAAAAAACCCGAAGTAAACTATAAACTCCCCAAACAGGCGAAAACCTACCACTGTCTCTGCCACCTCCCTCCATGCCTGGCTCCTCCGGTTTATATCCCGGTAGGTAAATAGGGACTGGTCATAAAGCACCGGGTGATTCCCAACCGCTAATTTCTCCTCCATTTTTTGGAATATGAGGAAATGACCTGCGGTATGTCTCTCCCAGCATACACGCGGTTTGATTGGCTAGCGCTTGAACTGTCAGATTTGCATACACGGGATTTGATTGGCTGACGCTTCCACCTCAGCTTCAAAAGTTGAACATTGCTCAACTTTGAATCCTGAAAATCCTGAAAATCTCTGCTCTGCTTCCCACAATGCAGTTCGGAGAAAAGTGATGCAAAGTGACGTCACCCCATTCAAAGTGAATGGGCAGAAGCGTTCCAAAATGTTTTAACGCTGCTGTGTGGACGCTCCGTATTGGTGGAAAATACAGCCGATAAAAACAATAAATTTTTAAGTACATGATATATTTAGATATGCTGTCAGCAGCTTGCCATGCAATGCATCCTGGTCATTTATAGCACGTATTGACTAACTTTCATATCCCTGACCTCTTATAACCTGTTATTTCTGTCAGATCAATAGTTTTACCTTTGGTTGTCATCATTGGACGCATCCCTGCTGTGCTAAAGCATATATAACGTTTTGCTGTCGAAATGACTTATTGAGATATTGCCAGATGTTTGCTATAACATGATATGATATCTTTCTGCATTGTTACGATGTCTTCTACCTTTTCCTGCACTTTTGAAGTTACTGAACTTTGAAGGCAATATAATACCTATTTAACAATTGAAAGTTTACAACATTTAAAGTGGACCTATCATGCTATATTTGAATAATATAGTGTAGGACCATACCTATATAAGGCATATTTATACTTTTTTTTTTTTCCAAAATACCAAACAGATCATGCATTTTAGCCATGCCTCATTTTGCTCAATTTGCACTTTTTTACCCCTGTTTTTGCAAGGGCTGATTCAGTGAGAACAGCACCACCTACAGGCCTGGCATATGTACTACAGCGTCTCCAGCGCTTTCGAACGGCAATAGCCGTGGCTGTCTCCTCCTGATTGGTGGAGTTGGCCCAATAGCCGTAGCGCCACCGTCCTGACGTCAGGACAGTGTTCAAATCTGGATCAGTTTTTATCAGATCCGTTGCAGCCCCTTTTTTAGAGATTTGGGTATGGAGGAAAATAGAGAGGGTTGTGTTTTCTGACACTTGGTGAGTTCCCTGGAACACCGGGGACACATATTCATGTATAAAAGACGTACCAAAGTGCATTTTGCATGATAGGTCCCCTTTAAATAAAATGTTTTAATAAACAACGTTATTAAAAGTAGACCCACCTTGTAAGAGATTTTGTTTCTGACCGTTCTCCTCCTGCGTCGCCAAGTCTTTGACTGCCTATCAATGCTTTGTGGTCCGGGTATATCCTATGTGTGTGTGTGTGTGTGTGTGTGTGTGTGTGTGTGTGTGTGTGTGTGTGTGTGTGTGTGTGTGTGTGTGTGTGTGTGTGTGTGTGTGTGTGTGTGTGTGTGTGCAGACATTTGCATATATCACAACAGACGTCGGACTTTGCCCATCAATTAAGGTAGGCAAATGTTGTTAATGCGTTCTAGTGTTCAGAAAGCGCAGGGTCAGTCCTAGTCGTTTTTAAAGAGATAGTTCAACATTTTGGAAATAAAGCAACTCCAAAGCTAGTTTGTTGGCTTTATCTACGTTTTTATTAATAAAAGATGTACAAAAACAAAGTGTCAATTGTTAGACGTTGACTTTGTAACCTCAACCCAGAACACCAGCATGTCCTCGGAGTCTTCAGGTGTGTAGACGCTGTTTAAAACACAACCATTTTGAAGTTTGGAAGAAGAGCATTGACAAAAAAACAACACATATTATAAAAGCAGCTTGAAACCATATGTTTATAAAACTTTAAGATTAAAAGAGTTGCTCAATTTTTTTTTAATTCAAGATAATTATTTTACAATTTTAACTTTTTGCAGAATGTCAACCTTTTGTTTGCATTTCGAAGCAAAGCAACAACAGGAGTATAAAAACACACAAAATCAACTTTGAACAACAGAACCCTGACTACTCACACACCATTAAAGGCTCAAATTGAATTTAAACATATGGAATCTACTCCACTAATAGATGATTATGCACTAATTAAGCTCTCTCTGTCGTATAAGACTGTTTGCTTTAACTCTCAAACTGCCTCAGTGTTTGCAGCCTGGTAGTTTCCCCGCTCTCTGTAGAAACAGCAGAGGTAAAACTAAACTGCTGGGAACATTGAACCAGAAAAGAGACCAGATCAATACATAATCATGACATGTAACTGACGATCTTAAAACAAAGAACGCATTGTTAACAATGCTGCTCAGGAACCTCAACAACAGGGCAGCCATGATGGCCATGATGGTGTAGAAAGCCCTCTGCTTTGATTGGTCAACCCGCTCCCTGTTCCCGCCCCCTTCCCCCGGCCCTGGGCGAATCAGAACAAGGAGAACTGAAATGCTGCAGAAACAGACGACAATTGATGAAAACACCACTAAAACAAAATGTGAAATGACCGTGCCAAGAATAATAACTTGGAGACCTGCTGATATGAAGCAAATACACCAAACACACCCAATGCTGATGTTCCTGATCCTGACTCCGCCCCCCTGCCTCAGCCTCAGGTAGATGACGGGGTGAACAACAGCCAGGTAGCGCTCCACACAGGTGAGCAGGTGGAACAGAGTCAGTCCGGGGAAGACTACGGTAAAGATGCCTGATCCTACTTCAATTATAAACTGTCCATCAGTGTAGATACCGTAACAGTAGATGGTGTCCCCCACAACTCCAATTAACTCCAGGGCGACAATGTGAAAGGTGAAGACGTCGGTGTGGCTCGTTGTTGCTGCAGAGCCTCGTTTCCTCCATCGTTGGAAGCCAATGTAGAGGACGAAGATGAAGAGAGGGATGAGGAGGATTTCGACGACGTAGAGGGCTGTGAAGATGAAAATGGGGTTTTGGCAATCAGCCGGATGGAGGGTGGAGTTAGAGGAAGAATTGGGTGCCATGACTATTAGAAACGACGACTGGAGAAAGAGAAGAATGTTAGTTCATGTATATTTGAAATAGTTACATTTGGGTTTGAGTACCCCAACCCATTTAGGGTTTGGGGATGAGTGTCTTGACCAATCTGAATTTGGGGTTCAGTGTCTTGCACTTGTCGATATGCAGGGGCTTGGGAGCAAACCACCACCCTTCTGATTGGTGGATGACCGCGCCATCATTTCAAGAATATTTACAAAGTTGCAGGCAAAGAAGAGTGAGGTAAAGATGAACATAGAAGATGACACATTTGCCCTTTAACATAGATTCAGATCTATATTTAACAAGATCTCTTTATAATTCTGTCAGATCATGAACTATATCTTTGACTGTAATTGTTGGTTGCATTGCTGTTGTGCTTAAGCAAAGATACTTTAAGGACCTACAAGTCTCACATGCAGTGGAATTTATTTGAAGTAGACTATACTAAAATGCTTTACCGTTATTATATTACAAATCTAAATGGTAAACTGAATAAAAACATACAAAAGAAAGCCAACCTTGAAAGAGTTCTTGTTTCTGACCGTCCTTCTGCTGCAAATCAATAACTTCCTTTCAAAGCAACCTGGTCCATATATGTGCTTGTGTGCTCAATTGTGTGTGTGTGCATTGTATGATATGTGAGGATGACAAATGGCAGCAGAGTTTTACACATTACCAAACAAACTTCAGATTTGGCCGATCAATCAAAGTAAGCAAATGTTCCTAATGGTGTTATAGATTCCCAAAGGGGAAAGGCCTTTGAGGATTTTGCATTTCAAATCCCTAGCCAACAGAAACACAAATGCTTTACATCTCGCTCCTGATGTATGAGCTATTCATCATAATCTTCTGACATTACAACTATCGGACATTTTTTTATTTAAAATGTGTCAAGTTAGGCCTAATTTAGCACATAAAGCAAAGCTGGTGGGAAACTAACATTCGGCTAATAACATCTAACTATTATTCTGTTTTCTCTGCAAAGTTTACACAAAGTAAAAAATGCTCATATAGAACACCTCTGCCCACCTTTTTGGAAGAAATACAACACAATAAATTCTGCACGTTTTCTTCTTTAGGCGCTTTCACACCGGAGTACTTTTACCCGTACTTTTCCCGTTTAGTTCCGTTAGTGCCTGGAATGTTGCGTTTACACCAAAAAGAGAACTTAGTTCAGAGAACCTTTACCCCCATTTGTAGTGCCTGCTAGAGAGGTGGTACTATCCTGGGCGAAAAAGTACCAATTTCTGATTGGCTGGGCGAATTGCAATCCACGCCCCGTAAAACTCTGAAAAGTTTTTTGAACCCGCCATTGTATTTGCTGGCATTAGCATTATTAGCATTAGCATTAGCCCCGCGCACCAACGGAGAGAGAATAACTTATGGCAACACAAAAAAAAACATGGGAGCGGTGGAGATGAGGAGGTGTCGGCGTTCTGGCGATTTACTCGGAAGGCTTCAGTAGAAGCTGCTGGGAGGCAGCAGCTTCTACTGAAGCCAGTCCCCAACTCCGGGGCCTTCTGACCGGGGGCTTCGGGTGGCAGTATACGCCGTGAAGTTGTTTGCGGCTTGCCAGTAAACCCAAAGCAGAAGAAGTGACGTCAGGGGCTTCATTTGCCTAATCCTCCCTCAGAGAACTTATTCCGGTGTGAACGCAATCGGCTCTTAGTTCCACGGGGGTACTAAGTGCTGGGAACTAAGTACGGCAAAGTACTTGGTGTCAAAGCGGCTCTTGGGGTTTATTTTCCAACTTATAAAAATACCTCAATGCTTGCTTTATAACGTTTACAGACAGAGCTTAAACATTAGCTGTTGGATTCATAGATTTAAAGTACTTTTCATATACATTCAGAAATCCCATTCCCATATCCCATTCTGATGGTACTCTATGGAAAGCAGCTGTGAGGTTGATTCTGATCCATCCCTCTGTTAAAGCAGATGCTTGACAGGATTCAAATGAGCTGTGAGCTAAAACTGCTGCTCAGTCAAATCAGATAGTATAATGTGACCCAGAACACCTGTGTGTCCTCACTGTCTTCAGGTGAGTTCAAGCTTTTTAAAAAGACAATAGACTATTGCTGTTTGAGGACAAAGAAAATAAAACACTTTGTACACAAGGAGTATAAAACTAGTTTCTATATTTTAAAGATACATAAAGTTTCACAATTGTGAAGTAATAGCCACAAATAGGTCTACATACTACATTACCCAGAAGCCTCAGCTGAATCAGATTCTAGCAAAACCAAATGGATAAAAAATCTGACATATGATATTTCTGTTGGTTTCATGTAAAGACGTTTTTTGGGTTCTTCTTCAGGTGTGACAATCATTGTGAATTCTGGAAGAAGAGCACTTGCACAACTTAATAAGAAAATATAAAAATTGTGAATAGAAACTCCCCAAATCAACTTTTATTACAGAACTTTAACTGCTCACACACCATAGAAGGTTCCAATTGAATGCAAACAAAAGGAATGTATTCCACTAAGAGATAAATATGATTTTAATGAATGCTGCACTTTCATATAAGACTGTTTGCTTTAATTCTCAAACTGCCTCAGTGTTTGCAGCCTGGTAGTTTCCCTGCTCTCTGTAGGAAGAGCAGAGGTAAAACTAAACTGCTGGGAACATTGAACCAGTATAGAGACCAGATCAATACATAATCCTGACATGTACCTGACATTAAAACATACAACGAAGTGTTTATAATGCTGCTCAGGAACCTCAACAACAGAGCAGCCATGATGGCCATGATGGTGTAGAAAGCCCTCTGCTTTGATTGGTCAACCCGCTCCCTCTTCCCGCCCCCTTCCCCCGGCCCTGGGCGAATCAGAACAAAGAGAACTGAAATGCTGCAGAAACAAACGACAATCGATGAAAACACCAATAAAACAAAATCTGAAATGACCGTGCCAAGAATACAAACTTTGAGACCTGCTGATATGAAGCAAATACACCAAACACATCCAATGCTGATGTTTCGGATCCTGACTCCGCCCCCCTGCCTCAGCCTCAGGTAAATGACGGGGGGAACAACAGCCAGGTAGCGCTCCACACAGGTGAGCAGGTGAAACAAAGTCTGTCCGGGTGAGGTTACGGCAAAGATGCCTGACCCTACTTCAATTATATATTGTCCATCAGTGTAGATACCATAGAAGTAAAAGGTAAACCCCAGAACTCCAATTAAATCCAGGGCGACCATGTGACAGGTGACGACGGGGGTGTGGCTCGTTGTTGCTGCAGAGCCAGGTTTCCTCCATCGTTGGAAGCCAGGACGAAGGACGAAGATGAAGACAGGGATGAGGAGGATGTAGACGATGTAAAGGGCTGTGAAAATGAAAATGGGGTTTTGGCAATCAGCCGGATAGAGGGAGGAGTTGGAGGAGGAATTGGCTGCCATGTCTATTAGAATCGAGGACAAAGAGAATAATTAAAGTTAATATATAAATCAGGATATGTGAAATGGTATTTGGCTTTTAGGACAATTGAAAGCACTTGAAAGCATGGTAACATTCATCCATTTACATGTAGGCAATTTGAGGTTCAGTATCTCACCCTATTTGTAATTTGGTGTTCAGAAACTTGATCGATTTTCATTTGGGGTTCAGTGTCCTGACCAATTTGCAATTTGGTGTTTGGACACTTGATCGATTTTCATTTGAGGTTAAGTGTCTTGACCAATATATCATTTGGGGTTCCATATCTTTACCAATTTGCAATTTGGGGCTAATTATCCAATCATATTTGGAATTTGGGGTTGAGTATCCTGACCAATGTGCAAGTTGGGGTTCAGTATCTTGACCAGTTTGGATTTGGAATTCAAAATCTTGACAGATTTTTCATTTGGGGTTCAGTGTCTTGCCCAATTTGCATGGCCCTTAAAGTGAGTAGTCTGTTAAGGTTCTTATATACTCAAAATCAGTATTGGTGGTAAATACAGCCGATAAAAACAATACATTTTTAAGTACATGATATATTTAGATATGCTGTCAGCAGCTTGCCATGCAATGCATCCTGGTCATTTATAGTACGCATTGACTAACTTTCATATCCCTGACCTCTTAAAACCTGTTATTTCTGTCAGATCAATAGTTTTACCTTGGGTTGTCATCATTGGACGCATCCCTGCTGTGCTAAAGCATATATAACGTTTTGCTGTTGAAATGACTTATCGAGATATTGCCAGATGTTTGCTATAACATGATATGATATTTTTCTGCATTGTTACGATGTCTTCTACCTTTTCCTGCACTTTTGAAGTTATTGAACTTTGAAGGCAATATCATACCTATTTAACAATTGAAAGTTTACAACATTTAAAGTGGACCTATCATGCTATATTTGAATAATATAGTGTAGGACCATACCTATATAAGGCATATTTATACTTCTTTTTTTTTCAAAATACCAAACAGATCATGCATTTTAGCCATGCCTCATTTTGCTCAATTTGAACTTTTTTACCCCTGTTTTTGCAAGGGCTGATTCTGTGAGAACAGCACCACCTACAGGCCTGGCATATGTACTACAGCGTCTCCAGCGCTTTCGAACGGCAATGGCCGTGGCTGTCTCCTCCTGATTGGTGGAGTTGGCCCAATAGCCGTAGCGCCACCGTCCTGACGTCAGGACAGTGTTCAAATCTGGATCAGTTTTTATCAGATCCGTTGCAGCCCCTTTTTTAGAGATTTGGGTATGGAGGAAAATAGAGAGGGTTGTGTTTTCTGACACTTGTCCCTGGAACACCGGGGACACATATTCATGTATAAAAGACGTACAAAAGTGCATTTTGCATGATAGGTCCCCTTTAAATAAAATGTTTTAATAAACAACGTTATTAAAAGTAGACCCACCTTGTAAGAGTTTTTGTTTCTGACCGTTCTCCTCCTGCGTCGCCAAGTCTTTGACTGCCTATCAATAGCCGCGTTCACACCGTAGTACTTTTTTGAGGATCTGCAGTACTTCCTCCTTCTTTTCCCCTTCTATGTTTGTCTGTCTTCCTGGCTGGGCGTGGCTGACCTACATTCTGATTCCCGCCAACTTACCTCCACTGCTGTTGTTCATCTCACTGATTGCCACTACTCACCTGCACCTGCTTAAAACCCTGGTTCCCATCCTCAGACTTCGCCAGTTCTTCGTTTATTCTTCAGTGGTAAACTATCGTCCAGGCCTACTAGCAGTATTCTAGTAAACCTTTTGATACTCCTAGTGAAAGGTTATTCCTTTCTAACCCTGCATCTTTCCTGTTCCAGATCTACACACACCTGCCGCTCTGCTTGCCACGTCCAGCCTCCGACTCCTCGTCTGTGTTTCCTCCGTGCCTCCATGCACACCAGCTCATCCAGTCTACATTCGCCAGCTCTGGATCTCCGGCTCTCCACGCCGGTGCTCCCTCCGTGCATCTCCGCACCTCCGTCTCCCCCTGAGCTATCCAGCTCCACGTCTGTCTTCTCTGAGCTCCTCTCTACACCTTGCCTGTGCCGTGGTCAAATAAAGACTATTGTTTGACACTTCACCACTGTCTCCGTCTAGTGTTTGCGTAGCGGGTTCTCATCTCCAGTCACTTCTCGGGAAGCGTAACAGAAGAACTGGCCAACAATGAACCCCGCAGGCACTGGAGCGGATCCCGCCACAGTCCATCATGCCCTGTCTAGTCAGGGTTCCCTTCTGGGTCAACACGACCAGCTCATTCGGGCGTTAGTCGAGAGCAATCAATCCATGAGACGCACTACACCTTCGGCAAGCCTTTGCATGGCTTTGCTAAATGCTAGGTCGATAGCAAACAAAACGTTCCTGCTAAACGACTTCTTCACCTCTCGGGAACTGGATTTTATGTTCCTGACGGAGACCTGGGCTCACGCTGGCGAGTATACACCGTTCTCTGAACTTCTTCCTCCTGACTGTACATTCTTCAGCTCCCCCCGTGCCACTGGCCATGGTGGGGGCATAGCATCAGTGTTTAGAGCTAACCTCCAATGCCGATTGCTTCACCCTGTATCTAGCTATGCCAGCTTTGAGTTGCAGCTCTTTGAACTGAACCCGGCCTCGCCTATACTCTGCGCAGTCGTGTATCGTCCGCCAAAGTGTAATAAGGATTTCATAAATGACTTTTCTGACTTTCTGTCCGGGATCATGGTGAAATATGATCGTGTTTTGATTTCCGGAGACTTCAATGTCCATGTGTGTTGCGAGTCCAAACCTCTGGTTAGGGACTTTTTAAATCTCCTTGATTCCTTTGGTCTCGTTCAGTCCGTGGCTGGCCCAACACACGAAAAAGGACACACTTTGGACTTAGTATTATCGTTTGGACTGTCTGTATCTGTGGATGAAATATGTGCAGCAACGCGTATCTCAGACCATTTACCGGTTCTGTTTACAACCTCCATCCCTTCCGCAGGAGTCGAATCACGTGCCCCGGCGCGTCGTCTGCGTTCGATTAACCCCTTGACTGCCTCACAGTTCTCTGATGCTTTTAATGCTTCTCCAATCTGTAAATTAGATGTGAACTGTGCTTTTAATGCTGATGAGCTTATCTCCATGTTTGATTCGACATGTACACTAATACTGGATTCTGTTGCTCCTTTTACGCTTAGACGCGCCAAAGTTCTATCAGAGCCGTGGCTCAATGACTGTACTCGTGCTCTCAGACGCGCTTGCAGGCGTGCAGAGAGAAAATGGAAAAAGGATAAACTCCATGTCTCCCTAGAAATCCTTCGTGCTTGCCTTTCCGACTACCAGACGGCAGTCAAAGCAGCCAAAACAGAGCACATTTCTCTGTTAATCTCCAAAAACAGCCATAAACCTCAGGTTCTTTTTAATGTCCTCAACTCTATCATTAATCCCTGTGATGTTTCTTCTATTGTCCCATCGACTACTCTCTGTGATAAGTTTCTTACATTTTTTATTGAAAAGGTATCTGCTCTTAGGCTAGCCCACACTAGTGCTATCCCAGATCCTGCTCCTTTTCTGTGCCCTGCTGTCCTCGACCACTTTGACCCTGTATCCCTCTCTTCTCTCTCGGATGTAGTCAAGCACCTGCGGCCGACAAACTGCACCTCAGACAGCATTCCCTCTCGCCTTCTCAGGGATGTTTTTGATTCAGTTGGAGCAAGTATTTTATTACTTTTAAACACCTCTCTTAGCTCAGGATGTGTCCCAGCTGCCTTCAAACATGCCGTGGTTAAGCCACTCCTTAAAAAGAAAAATCTCGACCCCTCCATTCTCGCAAATTTTAGGCCCATCTCCTAGCTACCTTTTTTATCAAAAGCCCTGGAGCGAGTAGTCGACGCCCAGCTGCAGTCTTTTTTAACCACGCATGGAATCCATGAAAAGTTCCAGTCTGGCTTCAAACCCATGCACAGCACTGAAACAGCCCTTTTAAGAGTTTTTAATGATCTGCTCCTAGCCGCCGACTCAGGTAGCCCAGCTGTCTTGGTGCTGTTAGACCTGACAGCTGCCTTTGACACTGTGGACCATAGCATCCTGCTGTCACGGCTTGAACAGTCCGCTGGCATCACAGGCTCTGCCCTTGCATGGTTCAGGTCCTACCTGACAGACCGTAGCTTCTCGGTACAGCTAGGTGCCTTCTCCTCTGCCAAAGCCCCTCTTACCTGTGGGGTTCCCCAAGGCTCGATTCTGGGCCCCATCCTTTTCCTACTGTACATACTGCCCCTAGGTTCAATACTCACAAAACATAACATTCCCTTCCACTGCTACGCCGATGATGTACAGATCTATCTGCCTCTCAAAGCAAATGTCACACACTCACTACAGCAGCTGATGAACTGCTTAGCAGAGATTAAATCCTGGCTGAGCAAAAACTTCCTCAACCTCAACGAGAGCAAGACCGAGGTCATCTTTTTTGGACCGCAACCTCCAGCCTCTGCGGTTGATATTCTGGGCTCTATCAAAAAAAACATCCTCCCCTCGGTCATGAACCTTGGAGTGACATTCACCAGCACTTTTAAATTTGACAAGCAGGTCAGCACCGTAGTAAAATCCTGCTTTTTTAAAATAAGACTATTGGCCAAAACCAAGTCGTATTTATCTTTTAAAGACTTAGAAAGGGTTATTAACGCCTTTGTAACCTCGAGACTGGACTATTGTAACGCTCTGTATGTGGGTATGGACCAGGCCTCAATCAAACGCTTACAGCTAGTCCAAAACGCTGCTGCACGTTTGCTGACTGGTCACAAAAAGCGCGACCACATCACCCCTATTCTGGCCTCACTACACTGGCTTCCAGTTCGGTTCAGAATTGATTTTAAAATCCTTTTATTTGTTTTTAAAGCCCTAAATGGGCTGGCTCCGGCCTATATAACTGAACTCCTCCAGCGCTACACCCCAGCCAGAGCTTTAAGGTCTGCTGACCAGCTGCTGCTGGTAGTGCCCAAGACCAGGCTTAAAACCAGAGGGCACCGAGCCTTCGCAGCAGCTGGCCCTAGGCTCTGGAACACTCTGCCCCTCCATGTGAGGTCGGCCCAGACCCTAGGGGTTTTTAAATCTAAACTAAAAACACACTTCTTCTCTCTGGCTTTCTAGTTAGAGCGGAGCACGACTCCTGACTTTTCCGTGTGTTTTATTCTTATTTTGTTTTTTAAGATATATCTGTTGTAATTTATTGTAGTTTATTGTGTTTTGTAGTAATGTGTTTTTATTACATCTCGACCAAAAATCGCTTTTAAATGTGCTATATAAATAAAACCTGATTTGATTTGATTTGATTTGATGGCTCATCATGTCTCTGAGTTAGCTTGCCAGATCTCAGCTCTAACTACCTCGGCTGCAGTTTCTCTTGCCACTCCCAATCCAGCTTTTTCTCCTACTCCACGCCAGGATTTCCCCATCACCGACCCTGAGCCATTCCACGGTGAGGTGGAGAAATGCAGAGGATTTCTTTTCCAATGTAACAAGGTTTTTCGCCAGCGTCCTGTTTAGTTTGCAGCTGATGTTACCCGGATTAATTATGTTCTGAGTTTGCTCCGTGGCAAGGCTTTAACCTGGGCAGAGGCTTTGAGCTCTTCAGTGGACTATGACAATCTGCGTTTTGAATGCTTCTCTGAGCGTTTTTCTGCTGTCTTTGATCATCCCAATTATTCTGGCTCCGCCGAGAATCAGCTGCTCGGTTTACAACAGGGAAACCGGAGTGTGGCCGAATATTCCATCGAGTTTCACACACTCGCTGCAGAGGCTCGATGGGACGAGGCGGCTCTCAAGGCGGTGTTTTTGAGAGGATTAAAGGATCAGCTCCGGGATGAATTAGTTGCACGAGACGTTCCAGCGGATCTCCAAGATCTGATTTCCTTGGTGTCCCGTCTGGACTGTCGTTTGCGGGAGCGCAGAGCTGAGCGGACACAGCGGAATCCACCTGTCTCACACAGTAAGCCCAGTTTTTCCACCTACCCTGTTCCCTCTGTGTTTAAGTCTCCCTCCGTTTTCTCGCCGCCCAGCGGGCGCACCTCTTCTCACGAGGAGGCTATGCAACTGGGTCGCGCTAGACTATCTCCGGAGGAGCGTCAACGTCGGGCGTGTGCTGGCCAATGCATGTATTGTGGCAACGCTGGGCATGTCATTGCCAACTGTCCTGTACGCCCAAACGTGGGAGCTCGTCAGTGAGATTGGGGGTCCTGACGAGTCCACAGCCATCTTCTCTACCTCCTTCTTTGTGCCGTTTTCTAATACCCGCCAAGATTTGTGTTAATACTATGACTTTGCCTATCCAAGCTCTCATTGATTCTGGTGCTGAGGATAGTTTTTTGGACCGTGAGCTAGCTGAACAGCTGGGACTCTGCCTGGAGCCGTTAGATGAACCTCTAACAGCCTATGCACTTAATGGACAAATAATCTCCTCTGTAACAGCACAGTCAGCCCCTTTGACATTGATCACCTCCGGCAACCACAGAGAGCTCATCCAGTTAAAGGTAATCTCTGCACCTTCCACACCTCTGGTATTGGGTTATCCGTGGCTTCGCACCCACAACCCACACATTGATTGGGTCAAGGGAAAGATCATTGAATGGGATCAGCACTGTCTCGCTAACTGTCTGTTATCTGCCGTACCTCCTGTCTCTGTCTCCCCAAACTCTGCTGCTTCTGTAGACTTAACTGGAGTTCCTGCGACCTACCACGACCTGAGATTGGTCTTCAGCAAGGAGAGGGCTCTCTCTCTTCCTCTTCATCGGCCCTACGACTGCTGTATAGATCTGTTTCCTGGGGCTCCTCTACCCACCAGCCGCCTCTACAACCTGTCCCGTCCTGAGAAGGAGGCTATGGAGCTATATATCACTGACTCAGTGGCTGCTGGGATTATTCGTTCTTCCTCCTCTCCCGTGGGTGCCGGTTTCTTCTTCGTTGGCAAAAAGGATAAGTCACTGCGACCTTGCATTGACTTTCGTGGGTTAAACAACATTACTGTTAAGAACAAGTACCCATTACCCCTTCTCACCTCTGCTTTTGAACCTCTCCATGAGGCAACCCTGTTCACCAAGCTTGACCTTAGGAACGCCTATCATCTGGTCCGTATCCGTCAAGGGGATGAATGGAAGACGGCTTTCAACACTCCCTTAGGTCATTTTGAATACCTAGTCATGCCCTTTGGACTCACTAACGCTCCAGCAGTATTTCAGGCTCTGGTCAACGATGTTCTGCGTGATTTTCTTAACCGCTTTGTCTTTGTATACATAGACGACATCCTGATTTTCTCCAAAGACCAGGAGGAACACGAGAACCATGTCCGCCTGGTGCTTCAGAGACTGCTGGAGAACAAGCTCTATGTCAAGGCTGAGAAGTGTGAGTTCCACCAGAACCGGATCAGCTTCCTGGGCTATATCATTAGTCAGGGCAGAGTGGAGGCAGATTCTGGAAAGATCGAGGCTGTGGTCGAGTGGCCAGCCCCTACTACGAGGAGGGAGCTTCAGAGGTTTCTGGGCTTCGCCAACTTTTACCGCCGCTTCATCAGGAACTTCAGTAAGGTTGCTGCACCTCTCTCAAGACTCACCTCTGTCAACATTAAGTTCTTCTGGACCCCAGAGGCTAATGAGGCTTTTCTCAAACTCAAGTCCCTGTTCACCTCTGCTCCCATCCTCATCCAGCCAGACTCTGAGAAGCAGTTTATTGTGGAGGTTGATGCGTCAGACACTGGAGTGGGAGCTGTCTTGTCACAAACTGCTGGTTCTAATAACATCCTTCATCCTTGTGCTTTCTTTTCACGCCGCCTCTCTCCTGCTGAGCGCAATTATGATGTTGGAAACAGGGAGCTTCTGGGAGTAAAGTTGGCGTTAGAGGAGTGGAGACACTGGCTCGAGGGCAGCAAGCAGTCATTCCTGGTCTGGACAGACCACAAGAACCTCGCCTACATCCAGTCTGCGTGACGGCTGAACTCTCGACAGGCCAGATGGGCTCTCTTCTTCAGTCGCTTCAATTTTAGTCTCACATACCGTCCAGGTTCCCGGAATGTTAAGCCCGATGCTCTATCCAGACTGTACTCTTCTGACTCTCCCGAGCCCTCTGCTGGTTCAATCCTGCCCAAGAGTTGTGTTGTAGGCGCCCTCTCTTGGGAGATTAATTACACCATCCAGGAGGCTTTGAGAGAGCAACCAGATCCTGGTAACGGTCCTCCGAACCGTCAGTTCGTTCCCGATGCTGATCGCTCCAAGGTTCTACAGTGGGTCCACAGTTCCCGGTTCTCCATCCATCCCGGAGTAAACCGCACACGCTCTCTTCTTAAGAGACACTTCTGGTGGCCAACTGTCAACAAGGACACTCAGGAGTTTGTTTCTTCCTGTCCCACGTGTGCTAGGAGTAAGTCCTCCCACCAAACACCTGCAGGATTGCTTCAGCCTCTACCCATCCCTAGTCGTCCCTGGTCACATATCGCCTTGGACTTTGTTACCGGTCTGCCTCCCTCCCAGGGTAACACCACAATTCTCACCATTGTTGATAGATTCTCTAAGTCTGCCCACTTTGTAGCTCTTCCTAAGCTCCCTTCAGCCCTGGAGACCTCCCAACTCCTCTCTGTACACGTTTTCCGGCTACATGGAATTCCTTCAGACATAGTTTCTGACCGCGGTCCTCAATTCACCTCTCGAGTGTGGAAGGAGTTCTGTCAATCCCTGGGAGCTTCTGTCAGTTTAACATCCGGATATCATCCCCAGTCAAATGGTCAAACTGAGCGAACCAACCAGGACCTGGAGTCAGCCCTCCGCTGCATCGTTGACCGTAACCCCTCTACCTGGAGCTCCCATCTTCCCTGGGTAGAGTACTCTCATAATTCCCTAACCTGTTCTGCTACTGGTCTCTCCCCGTTTGAGGCTTCTTTAGGGTACCAGCCGCCCCTGTTCCCTGAAGAGGAGAGAGAACTAGCAGTTCCCTCGGTCCAGCAGCATGTTCGTCGTTGTCAGAAGATCTGGAGAGACACTCGCTCTGCTCTTCTCCTGACTTCAGCTCGGAATCAACAGTCGGCCAACCGCCACAGACAGGCCCCTCCTTACGTCCCAGGTCAGTCTGTCTGGTTATCTTCCAGGAACATTCCTCTCCTCACAGAATCTAAGAAGTTGTCTCCACGCTTTATTGGTCCCTTCCCCATTCAAAGGATTATTAACCCCTCTGCAGTCCGGCTGAAGCTTCCCAGAACATTGAGAATCCATCCTACTTTTCATGTCTCCCAGATTAAGCCTGTTCACACCAGTGATCTGAGCCCTCCAACCGTTCCCCCTCCTCCTCCCAGAATCATTGATGACCATCCTGCATACACAGTGCACCGTCTCATGGACGTCAGGCGCCGGGGCAGGGGCTTACAGTATCTGGTGGACTGGGAGGGTTACGGCCTCGAGGAGCGATGCTGGGTCCCTCGCTCCCGAGTTCTGGACCCTGTAATGATAAGGGCCTTTCACAGGGCTCATCCAGACAAGCCTGGTGGTCGCCAGGAGGCTCCCGTTGAGGGGGGGGGGTACTGTGAGGATCTGCAGTACTTCCTCCTTCTTTTCCCCTTCTATGTTTGTCTGTCTTCCTGGCTGGGCGTGGCTGACCTACATTCTGATTCCCGCCAACTCACCTCCACTGCTGTTGTTCATCTCACTGATTGCCACTACTCACCTGCACCTGCTTAAAACCCTGGTTCCCATCCTCAGACTTCGCCAGTTCTTCGTTTATTCTTCAGTGGTAAACTATCGTCCAGGCCTACTAGCAGTATTCTAGTAAACCTTTTGATACTCCTAGTGAAAGGTTATTCCTTTCTAACCCTGCATCTTTCCTGTTCCAGATCTACACACACCTGCCGCTCTGCTTGCCACGTCCAGCCTCCGACTCCTCGTCTGAGTTCCCTCCGTGCTTCCACGCACACCAGCTCATCCAGACTACATTCGCCAGCTCTGGATTCCCGGCTCTCCTCGTCGGTGTTTCCTCCGTGCCTCCACGCACACCAGCTCATCCAGTCTACATTCGCCAGCTCTGGATCTCCGGCTCTCCACGCCGGTGCTCCCTCCGTGCATCTCCGCACCTCCGTCTCCCCCTGAGCTATCCAGCTCCACGTCTGTCTTCTCTGAGCTCCTCTCTACACCTTGCCTGTGCCGTGGTCAAATAAAGACTATTGTTTGACACTTCACCACTGTCTCCGTCTAGTGTTTGCGTAGCGGGTTCTCATCTCCAGTCACTTCTCGGGAAGCGTAACAACTTTTCACCGTACTTTTCGCGTTTAGTTCCGTGAGTACCCCTTATGTCGCGTTCACACCAAAAATCGTACTTAATCTCGGGTACTTTTACCCCCATTTTTAGAGCCGGCTGGGAGAGCGTACTTTTCTGTGGGTGAAAAGTGCCCCAAAAGTGCCCCAGTGCTGATAGGCTGGGCGAATTGCAAACCACGCCCGTACAACTCTGAAAATGTTGTGTGGAGACGCCATTGTTTTCCCTCGCTACAAAAATTTGTTTTTTGAAAGCAGTTATGGCAAGCATCAAGAAATGATGAGGAGGTGTCGGCGCTTCTGGAGATCTACGCCGAGGACGCGACCCAGGGAATGCTACTGAAGCCAGTTCAGTAGCTTTCACTCGACCTGGGAATCGTGCACAGCGCCACGGCATACCGGCTAAAAATAAAGAAACTCAGGCAGGACTACAAACGGCGGATTCAGTGGCCAACGATGACGACCACGACGAAGGTAAAATCAACTACATGCACTGGGGTTTTAATCTGCACAATAATGGTCTCAGATGTACTTTTATTTGCTCAGTAGATCAAGCTAGCCATGCTTGGCTGAATAGGCTAACACCGGCCCCGAGCTAGCTACATCTAGCTAGCTAGATATTCTCGGATATTGAAACGTTTTGACTTGTGAATAACTGTGTAGTGTTTCTGTAATTTGCTTCACTAACTCATGGCACTAATCGTCTGTTTCAGGCGAGGATGGACAACTCTCAGGATTGGAAACAAGCGAGCTTTCCCCTCCAGATCACAGCGCTTGCTCGTCCTCCTTACCAGCAACCAAACGCAAAGGTACACACACTGTAACTTTGTCTTGAAAGAACGTTACGCATCGAACTGATGTTCACAATCATGTTTATTTCCTTCTTGGTACAATTATGAAACAGCGTGAAAACGTATTCGCCTAGACCGGAATTTACAAATGTCTCACACAAACATTGTAAACATCAGGGCTAGAGGTCACATGACTTCCGGTACGAAAACTTGCCTCAACAACATTAAACAAAATTCAAGCATACATGAAGCACAATGCTCCGTGTTTGAACCTCTTAAATCGCTGCATAGCCGATTTATTTGGACTGGATTATCCCAGAGAGGCTAAACATTCTTTATAACACAGTTTGAGATTTGTGAAACCTTAATTCTATTTGTAAAAATACAAAAAAGGGAGATTTCAGTGCTTTCTTTTTACATGTAGACCACATTAGACCAGAGGCCTGTACTACGAAGCTGGATTTTCGCTTAGCCGGCTAAATTCAGGGAAATCTCGGGCTTTCCGGTCCTACGACGCTGGTTCTCTTTTTAGCAGGCTAGATTTCCATGGTAACTTATGCTGAGCGAATATCCCCTCCCATCTTCAGAGCAATCAAACTATTATAATATTAGCGTTAAGAAAGCTTACTTAAATATCTGCCACGACATAAGTAACCGGATCAGAGTAACATTAAGTACAGTCCGCGGCACTGTGAGTGCAGACGTCGATGTGTCCAATTATCATTCATATCATATCACATCATAATGTATCATATATTTCCTTATTTGAGTCAGCTTCTTGAGCCGTATCTGGCCGTGCAACACTCACAGTGTCACATACTGTATGCAGAAGTATTATTTTAAGCAACACATTAAGTTGACGAAACACTCGAGTCAAATGTAATTAAAGTCAGATCGTGTCTTGGACGGGGCAGTGATTTCATAAACCTGTTAATGTACGCATTCAAACACTTTTTCTTTTACCAGCTGTATTCACCTTGCAGGTGCAGCTATGTGGCTTTTATCCTGGATAAAGTGTTTAAGTCATGGATGTTTAAAGTTTAACTTCTTCATATTTGACTAATATTAAAGTTCATTTTTCATTCAGGAAGTATGACGCTGCGCTGTCAGTACGCTTGTCCGTGTTTGAGATTGGTCGAATGCTCCAAATACCACCCCTTTCATGTGAACGCGCACCTAACTAGATAGGACACGGCTGGCTTGAGCGATCCACTTGATAACCAGCGTCGTAGTACAGCTTAGCGAGAGCGCGTATGTTTTGGATTGGGCCAACCGGCTAACTCAAACATATCCAGGTTAGGTTGAACCAGCTTCGTAGTACAGGCCTCAGGTCCTGATCTAAAACCACTATACCTAGACTCATCAGATCTAGACTGGATTATCCCAGAGAGTCAAAAGATTCTTTATAACACAGTTTCAGATTTGTGAAACCTTAATTCTATTTGTGAAAATACAAAAAACACATTCCTAGTATGTTGTAAAACTACATGGCGACTAAACACATCTTGTATCTTGCTTATTTTCCCTTCTTAGGAAAGCGGACACGGGATGCGAATTTCTTTGACACCGTCCAGGCGTTGGAGGACCGGCGTGCCGTGGTGAAAGAGTCGATGCACGGGGATCAGATGGTGCTGTTCACCAAGGCCCAGGAAACGGAGGACAAGATGCTCACCAGTTCATTTTATATTATTGTTATTACTGTTATTATATAGTCTTGATACAACTGACACTTTATTTTATATTGATAATGTTAATTTACATGTACAACTTCTATTTTATTTACATTAAAAATGTGAACTTCTATTTACTGTTAAACAGATCCTGTAGCTTGCTTATTTCTCCTGACACTTTATCTTTAGTGACCGTAGCATCCTATACATCACATGTAAGTGATTATTCTGATACCATCATGTTTCATCGGTTATAAACTGGCAAAGCTTTATTTGTCATTTATTTATCATCAATGTTGCAACCTTGTGGAGGAATGGGCACATACACACATATGATCATTTATATCATTTTAAATATTATTTGACCTAAAACTAAATGTTTTTATGATTGTCCTCTGAGGAGGACATGGGGATTTGCAAACCTTTAATTCCCCCCCCCCCCCCATTTTACACAACACAAAATGGAGTCCACTATGGGCCGAAACTAACATGTAGGTTTCCATAGTGTTTATGGCAGACGGATGCAGTGGGTCTCAGGAAGATATATAATAACGGTGGGTTTGCTGCTGAGCCTATTTACTGTGCATACAACACACCTGGCACAGTTTATTGTTATTATATTGCCACACTGTACACTATTGTAATGTTGCCTGTCTTGACTGGAAAATAAAAGAGATTCAAAAGCACTGTACAAAAGATTAGCTTTATTGTCAAAATGTTTACAATTTACACGCTGTTCAGATGCCTCATAAAGCTGGGTCGCCGGTAAGGCAGTCCATTCGTCCCTGTACTCATTACTTTCACAAAGGTTATGTAATATGCAACATGCTGCCACCTGGATTGTGATCTTGCAGTCGTTTCTTTTCATCAAGCACCGCCACCTGCCCTTCAGTCTGCCAAAAGCGTTCTCCACCACCACTCGTGCTCGGCTTGTTTTGTTATTGTACGCAAGTTGCTCAGGCTGCATTAACTCAGTTACAAAGCTGTATAACATGAGCACAAACAGCACAACTTCAGTCGACTCCATCTCCATCATGTCTGAGGTCGGAAGGTAAACAACAGACGCCTAATGTACAGCGAGTGGGTGGGCGTCGCAGTATACGCGGGAAGTTTTTCTTCTTCTTCTTCTCTTGTTTTGCAGCGGATTGCAAACAACTTTAAGGTGCATACCGCCACCTACTGTACTCGCCGTGAAGTGGTTTGTGGCCTGCCAGTAAAGCCAAAGCAGAAGAAGAAGAAGTGACGTCAGCGGCTCATTTGCGTAATCTTCCCTCAGGGAAAAGTACTCCGGTGTGAACGCGATCTGTACTAAGTGCCCTGGGGTTAAAAGCGCCGGGGCTCTTAGTGCCGGAACTAAGTACAGGAAAGTACTTCGCGGCTAATGCTTTGTGGTCCGGGTATATCCTATGTGTGTGTGTGTGTGTGTGTGTGTGTGTGTGTGTGTGTGTGTGTGTGTGTGTGTGTGTGTGTGTGTGTGTGTGTGTGTGTGTGTGTGTGTGTGTGTGTGTGTGTACAGTACATGCTCATTGTTAAATGTGACAGAATGACGAACGGTAGCAGACATTTGCATATATCACAACAGACTTCGGACTTTGCCGATCAATCAAGGTAGGCAAATGTTGTTAATGCGTTCTAGTGTTCAGAAAGCGCTGGGTCAGTCCTAGTAGTGTTTAAAGAGATAGTTCAACATTTTGGAAATAAAGCAACTCCAAAGCTAGTTTGTTGGCTTTATCTACATTTTTATTAATAAAAGATCTAAAAAAACAAAGTATCAATTGTTAGACGTTGACTTTGTAACCTCAACCCAGAACACCTGCATGTCCTCGGAGTCTTCAGGTGTTTAGACGCTGTTTAAAACACAACCATTTTGAAGTTTGGAAGAAGAGCATTGACAAAGAAACAACACATATTATAAAAGCAGCTTGAAACCATATGTTTATAAAACTTTAACAATTTTAACTTTTTGCAAAATGTCAACCTTTTGTTTGAATTTTGAAGCAAAGCAGCAACAGGAGTACACACACACACAAAATCTACTTTGAACAACAGACTTTAACTACTCACACACCATAAAATGTTCAAATTGAATGCAAACAAATGGAATTTATTCCACTAATAGATAAGTATGCGCTAATTAAGGTTACTCTTTCTTAAAAGGTTGTTTGCTTTAAATCTCAAACTGCCTCAGTGTTTGCAGCCTGGTAGTTTCCCCGCTCTCTGTAGGAACAGCAGAGGTAAAACCAAACTGCTGGGAACAGTGAACCAGTATGCAGACCACATCATTAATATCACATCACAGTCACCCAGCACTGATGAAATATACAACGAAGTGGAAACCAAATTGCTCAGGAACCTCAACAACAGAGCAGCCATGATGGCCATGATGGTGTAGAAAGCCCTCTGCTTTGATTGGTCGACCCCCTCCCTCTTCCCGCCCCCTTCCCCCGGCCCTGGGTGAATCAGAACAAAGAGAACTGAAATGCTGCAGAAACAGACGACAATCAAGGAGATGACCAAATATCCAAATCCTATAATGAGAAAGGCAATACGAATATCATGCAAACCTGTTGATACGAAGCAAAAACACCAAACACCTCCAATGCTGATGTTTCTGATCCTGACCCCGCCCCCCCGTCTCAGCCTCAGGTAGATGACGGGGTGAACAACAGCCAGGTAGCGCTCCACACAGGTGAGCAGGTGAAACAGAGCCTGTCCGGGTGAGACGACAGAAAAGACAATCATCCCCACTTTAGTTAAAAATGTCTGATTTGAGTAGATGCCATAGCAGTAGACGGTGTCCCCCACAACTCCGATTAACTCCAGGGCGACCATGTGAAAGGTGAAGACGTCAGTGTGGCTCGTTGTTGTTGCAGAGCCTCGTTTCCTCCATCGTTGGATGCCAATGTAGAGGACGAAGATGAAGAGAGGGATGAGGAGGATGTAGATGACGTAGAGGGCAGTGAAGAAGAAAATATATGTTTGGGCAATCAGCCAGAGGAACGGAGGAGTTGGAGGAGGAATTGGCTGCCATGTCTATTAGAATCGAGGACAAAGAGAAGAATTAAAGTTAATATATGATACAGGATATGAGAAATGATATTTGGCTCTTCCAGTCTTTGGGACCATTGAAAGCACTTGAAAGACCAGTAACATTCACCCATTTACATGAAGGCAATTTGGGGTTCAGTATCTCATCCAATTTGCAATTTGGGGCTCAGAAACTTGACCGATTTTCATTTTGGGTTCAGTATCTTGCCCAATATATAATTTGGGGTTCCATATTTTTACCAGTTTGAAATGTGGGGTTTATTATCTAGTCATATTTGGAATTTGGGGTTCTGACTCTGGACCCATGTTTTATTTGGGTGTCAGTATCTTGAGCAATATACAATTTGGGGTTCATATCTTTACCAATTTACAATTTGACGTTGATCATCTAGTCATATATGGAATTTGGGATTGAGTATCCTGACCAATTTGCATTTTGGGGTTCAGAAACTTAACTGATTTTCATTTGGGGTTCAGTATCTGGTCCAATATATAATTTGGGGTTGCATATCTTTACCAATTTGTAATTTGGGGTTCAGAAACTTGAACAATTTGCAATTCAGGGATCATTATCTTGTCCTATTTGTAATTTGAGGTTGATTATCCTGAGCTGTTTGCAATTTGGGGTTCAGAATCTTGGCACATTTTTGTTTTGGGGGTCAGTGTCTTGCCCAATATAGAATTTGGGGTTCCACATATTGACCAATTTGCAATTTGGTTTTGATTATCTATTCATATATAGAATTCAGGGTTGAGTATCCTGACCAATTTTAGTTTTGGTGGTCAGCATATTACCCAATATAGAATTTGGGGTTCAGTATCTCTACCAACTTTCAATATGGCGTTGAGTAGCCTGACCAATGCGCAAGTTGGGGGTCAGTATCTTGACCAGTTTGCGATTTGGAGTTCAGAATCTTGACAGATTTTTTATTTGGGGTTCAGTATCTTGTCCATTTGGCTAAATGGGATTGAGTAGATGTGACCAGATAGTAATTTTGGATTCAGTTTGTTGTCCTTTTTGCAACTTAGGGTTCAGAATCATTTCCATAGACACTTCCACTTGTTGGCTGCAGGGGCTGAGGATCGAATCACTGACCTTCTGATTGGTGGGAGACCGCTTGAGATCCTTAGCCACATTCTTAGAATGGGTTCAAGTGCAACATGAAACACAAAATAGTTTGGTCATGGCCCCTTAAAGGAGAAGATGGTTAAGGTTTTTATATACGCCAAATCAGTGTTGGTGGTAAATGTAGCCAATAAAAGCAATAACTTTGTAAGTACATGCTATATCTAGTCATGCTTTCAGCAGCTTGCCATGATATGCATCCTGGTCATTTATAGCACGCATTGACTTACTTTCATACCCCTGACCTCTTATTATAACAAGTTATTTCTCTCAGATCAATAGTTGTACCTTTGATTGTCATTACAGGATGCATCCCTGCTGTGCTAAAGCATATATAACGTTTTGCTGTCAAAATGACTTATCAAGATATTGCCAGATGTTTGCTATAACATGATATGATATTTTTCTGGCAATAGATTTTCTATTTTACCATAGTAAGTTTACAACATTGAAATAAAACAATGTAATAAACAACGCTATTAAAAGTAGACCCACCTTGTAAGAGTTTTTGTGTCTGACCGATCTTCTCCTGCGTCGCCAAGTCTTTGACTGCCTATCAATGCTTTGTGATCCGGGTATATCCTATGTGTGTGTGTGTGTGTGTGTGTGTGTGTGTGTGTGTGTGTGTGTGTGTGTGTGTGTGTGTGTGTGTGTGTGCGTGCGTGCGTGCGTGCGTGCGTGCGTGCGTGCGTGCGTGCGTGCGTGCGTGCGTGCGTGCGTGCGTGCGTGCGTGCGTGCGTGCGTGCGTGCGTGCGTGCGTGCGTGTGTGCGTGCGTGCGTGCGTGTGTGCGTGTGTGTGTGCAGACATTTGGGAAATTTAGCAACTCCAAAGCTAGTTTGTTGGCTTTATCTACGTTTTTATTAATAAAAGATCTACAAAAACAAAGTGTCAATTGTTAGACGTTGACTTTGTAACCTCAACCCAGAACACCTGCATGTCCTCGGAGTCTTCAGGTGTGTAGACGCTGTTTAAAACACAACCATTTTGAAGTTTGGAAGAAGAGCATTGACAAAAAAACAACACATATTATAAAAGCAGCTTGAAACCATATGTTTATAAAACTTTAAGATTAAAAGAGTTGCTCAATTTTTTTTTAATTCAAGATAATTATTTTACAATTGTAACTTTTTGCAGAATGTCAACCTTTTGTTTGCATTTCGAAGCAAAGCAACAACAGGAGTATAAAAACACACAAATTCAACTTTGAACAACAGAACCCTGACTACTCACACACCATTAAAGGCTCAAATTGAATTTAAACAAATGGAATCTACTCCACTAATAGATGATTATGCACTAATTAAGCTCTCTCTGTCGTATAAGACTGTTTGCTTTAACTCTCAAACTGCCTCAGTGTTTGCAGCCTGGTAGTTTCCCCGCTCTCTGTAGAAACAGCAGAGGTAAAACTAAACTGCTGGGAACATTGAACCAGAAAAGAGACCAGATCAATACATAATCCTGACATGTAACTGACGATCTTAAAACAAAGAACGCAGTGGTAACAATGCTGCTCAGGAACCTCAACAACAGGGCAGCCATGATGGCCATGATGGTGTAGAAAGCCCTCTGCTTTGATTGGTCAACCCGCTCCCTGTTCCCGCCCCCTTCCCCCGGCCCTGGGCGAATCAGAACAAGGATAACTGAAATGCTGCAGAAACAGACGACAATTGATGAAAACACCAATAAAACTAAATCTGAAATGACCGTGCCAAGAATAATAACTTGGAGACCTGCTGATATGAAGCAAATACACCAAACACACCCAATGCTGATGTTCCTGATCTTGACCCCAACCCCCTGCCTCAACCTCAGGTAAATGACGGGGTGAACAACAGCCAGGTAGCGCTCCACACAGGTGAGCAGGTGGAACAGAGTCTGTCCGGGGGAGATTACGGCAAAGAGGCCTAACCCTACTTCAATTATAAACTGTCCATCAGTGTAGATACCGTAACAGTACATGGTGTTCCCCACAACTCCAATTAACTCCAGGGCGACCATGTGAAAGGTGAAGACGTCGGTGTGGCTCGTTTTTCCTGCAGAGCCTCGTTTCCTCCATCGTTGGAAGCCAATGTAGAGGACGAAGATGAAGAGAGGGACGAGGAGGATGTAGACGATGTAGAGGGCTGTGAAGATGAAAATGGGGTTTTGGCAATCAGCCGGATGGAGGGTGGAGTTGGAGGAGGAATTGGCTGCCATGACTATTAGAAACGAGGACTGGAGAAAGAGAAGAATGTTAGTTCATTTAAGATACAGGATATTTGAAATAGTTACATTTGGGTTTGAGTACCCCAACCCATTTAGGGTTTGGGGATGAGTGTCTTGACCAATCTGAATTTGGGTTTCAGTGTCTTGCACTTATCGATATGCAGGGGCTTGGGAGCAAACCACCAACCTTCTGATTGGTGGATGACCGCGCCATCATTTCAAGAATATTTACAAAGTTGCAGGCAAGGAAGAGTGAGGTAAAGATGAACATAGAAGATGACACATTTGCCCTTTAACATAGATTCAGATCTATATTTAACAAGATCTCTTTATAATTCTGTCAGATCACAAACTATATCTTTGACTGTAATTGTTGGTTGCATTGCTGTTGTGCTTAAGTAAAGATACTTTAAGGACCTACAAGTCTCACATGCAGTGGAATTTATTTTAAGTAGACTATACTAAAATGCTTTACCGTTATTATATTACAAATCTAAATGGTAAACTACAAAAGAAAGCCAACCTTGAAGGAGTTCTTGTTTCTGACCGTCCTTCTGCTGCAAGTCAATGACTTCCTTTCAAAGCAACCTGGTCCATATATGTGCTTGTGTGCTCAATTGTGTGTGTGTGCATTGTATGATATGTGAGGATGACAAATGGCAGCACAGTTTTTATTCGGCTAATAACATCTAACTATTATTCTGTTTTCTCTGCAGAGTTTACACAAAGTCAAAAATGCTCATATAGAAAACCTCTGCCCACCTTTTTAGCATAAATACAACACAATCAATTCAGCAATTTTCTTTCCTTGGGGTTTATTTTCCAAATTATAAAAAATACCTGAATGCTAGCTTTATAACGTTTACAGACAGAGCTTAAACATTAGCTGTTGGATTCATAGATTTAAAGTACTTTTCATATACATTCAGAAATCCCATTCCCATATCCCATTCTGATGGTACTCTATGGAAAGCAGCTGTGAGGTTGATTCTGATCCATCCCTCTGTTAAAGCCGATGCTTGACGGGATTCAAATGAGCTGTGAGCTAAAACTGCTGCTCAGTCAAATCAGATAGTATAATGTGACCCAGAACACCTGTGTGTCCTCACTGTCTTCAGGTGTGTGGGCCCAGGCCCACCCAGTTTACTCATTGGCCCACCCTGAGAAAGCTTCGGTGTAAATTAAAAAATGTAAATGTCATTTTTTTTTAATTATTATTACAAAAGAATGTAGTCACCCATTGAGAATATCCAAGCATTCAAAGTGAAATTCAAGTGAACAAATATCGAGTTGAATTAATGTTGTATGTGTTTTATCCTCTGAACCAAACTCATTTACGGTAAAAACTGGTTGTTGGTTCCGGCGCGCGCCATAGTAACGCGAGAGAGGCAGAGAGCTGCCTGCAGGGACGCGCTTTTCTGTAAAATGTGTAAATGTTTTTGTGTCTTTATAGCTCTTACGTTGATATTGGAGATTTCAATGAATTCATATCATCAGTCAAGTCTTCGACCATTATTCGGAGGGAAATGCTACAACGATGCTTGGCAATGGGCATTATTATATATTATTATTATAGGCCAGGCCTACCTTAAAGTCATTTTGCCCCCTGGAAAAAGCTGGCCCACCCTATTTTATACAGGCCCGCCCTAAAGTACATTTCTGCCTACGCTACTGGTTCAGCTGTCAGAACAAAGTGAAAAACAAACAATGGCATAAAATATTATTAATATGTCGGGTAGTAATAGATTTATTTTCTTCTCAGAGAGTACCAGAATGCGTAGTTTACATGTTAGTATTTCTAAAAATCTCTAGTTTTTCACGTGTGGTGAGTTTGAAGGATTGGCTCCAAGTCTGCCTTTTTATGTTATACAGTTCAGCTTTGATTCTAGAAACTTGATGACCATCATCTCATTAAACCTTTTTTAAAAGCATACTTTAGTTCTGTGAAGGGATATAAGGGATATATGCACTATACTTCACTTTAATTAATATTGTATGCTGAACAGCATATATATTACAGCACGATTTTTTGTTGAATAGATTTGAGTGGTTCAACATTTCGGGTCGCGATTTATAGACAAATGAAAAAAGTGGGTCCCGAGGCCTGACCAGTTGAGAACCACTGCTGTAGAGAATCCGACACGACAAAATGTTTGTCCCTTTTTTCTGATTTTAAGCCTCAAAATATAAATGGTTCTCAGGTTTATATTTAGTCTTTCTCTTCAAGAGAAGCAGATGTGTTAGCTTAATTTCTTTTTATATGAGAGCTTTTCAGAATAAGAGGACAAATTATACAAAGGTATAATAAAGGTCTTGATAAGTGACACACAAATTAAATGTTGGGAAGTTCTTAAAGGAATCACCTGTTAAATACACTCATATCTATGGTTTTATAGTATGTAAGCCACATCATGTAAACAGATATCTACAAAAAACGGAATAAGCATTGTTGATTTATATGTGTGAGAACATTGGAGCAAGTTTTTACAAGTGTAAAAAGCCTTTGCAGCAAACAAGTCATAAATACAAACAAAGATATTCCCTGGAATCAAATTTAACCACAAAGATTCAGTCTTATAAGACACAATTCTCTTCACCAATAAATACACATACATAACCAAATCTCTTAATATCTGTATTTAACTACATATTAATCTATTTTCTTTGTTTTTAAAGATCACCCACCTCAGCAAAGTTTCTTATGATCGTCCTTCTCCACCGTCTCCAAACTCTCTGACTGCTGTTCACTGCGATCTGATGCAGATATATTTAAATCTGTATCCGTGATGAAGGTAAGGGAAGCACAGGTGAGAGCAGGACTGACTCATTTAATGGTATTTCTTACGGTAGATTAAAACAGGCAAATGTATTTCTCGCAGTGTGTCTCTGGGAGGTCAGATTGCAGCGACAGCAGCTGCATTATTTGAATAGTGCGCCAATCATCATCAGCTAGTTGTCTCTGCATGATCTGTAAAGACATTATACAACTAAAACACAATAAAACCCACAGAACATATTATAATATATGTATTCCCTCATTTTAATACAGTAATGTTTTAAACAGTTTATGACAATGCAACATCAAACTAAAATATAGAATGAAAAGTAACAATATTTTATATAATTGAATGATTGTGACGGCCCCAGAGCCTGTGGCCTGTTAGTGGTGTGCGTGTGTGTTGCAGGTCCTTTGATGGGGACACCTGGCCGGAGCCCAGGTTCTACTTAAGCCCAGCTGCCCGGAGTCACGGGGCCTTCGCCACTCTCTCCAAGACTCCTGTGGAGAGACTCTTGCGGGGATCCTTTCCCCTCGCCCAGCCTATCATCATTTGTGTTGTTTTTGGAAACCCTTGAACGTCTCTCTCTCTTTCCGTTGTGGCCTACGAGCCGGTCATAACACGATCTTGGGCCAGTTTGACGACATTGAATAGAGTACAGTTGTTATTTACAGAGTAATGGACAGAAACGACCTATTGCTATTGTCACTGCTAACTGTAGCCTGTAGTTAGTTTGATTAGCCATGCTGCTAGCTAGGGTACTTAAGGCGAGACACCCCAGGTGAATAGGGTAATTTTTTTAACTTAAAGATATCAGCTAGAAATTTCTCCAGTTAATTACTTACAATAAGGCAATTGTTTTTTGTATTACAAGTTTTCTGAAATAGTATGTTTAAATATGCAAATGACCCATTATCTCATGAAATATGCACATATTTTAACACATTTCAGGAACTGAAATCTGAACTTTGGATAAAGCCAGGATCAAAATTATTGTTTCATTTTGTAGTCATATTAGTATCTAAGGCTTTTACAGAAGGGATTTTGGATATCTCTTTGTATCACTCCATAAATCAGAAAATACTGTCAACAGCCCTAAAATATCAATTTTCACCATGTTTTTAGGTATAACATGTTATATAATTCAGGCTATGAATTATATATGACCAAACCCTTCTGTAAAAGCCTTCATAATATTGATAGGAATATAACTGGAAGGTTTGGTGTTTGTAACTGCTACTGAAGTGGACATTTCGAACTCAGAGTAGGAGAAAAAACTCATTTTGAGAAAACGACCTTTAAAGATTGCTGTGTGGGGCTACCTACAGATGGAGCCTCTTATTTTGGACTCCAGCATACAGCTTCCTGCCGACTGCCAGCCAGTTGCCAGCCAGTTGCCTGCCAAAGACCAGTATTCAGGAATGTTAGGCCCTCCCACTATTCTCCAATTTCAGGGTTTAACCAGGAGATGGCGCTATATATTAAATAACTAAGACTTAGTTTTTCACAATAGAAAATGCAGATATTATATAAAAAACTAAAGTTAAAATCTTGTTTTTAATGCCCCAAGAGCAATAACATCTTGTCACAAGCTTTTTGGAAGAAAAAGACTGACTCAAGAGACCTGTAGTTGACTAATTACAGGCCTCAATAAAGTTCTGCCATTCGTTGTGAAAAACAACGGTGGACATAGTGGAAAGTGAAATTGACATTGTCGAATTTAATAAAAATACAAAATAATGTATCTGTGTACGTGTTTTACTATGTGATCTGCACTTATCAAACATCTAATTAAGGCGAGACACCCCAGGTGAATAGGGTATTTTTAACTTAAAGATATCAGCTAAATATTTCTCCAGTTAATTACTTACAATAAGGCAATTGTTTTTTGTATTACAAGTTTTCTGAAATAGCATGTTTAAATATCCAAATGAACCATTATCTCATGAAATATGCGCATATTTTAACACATTTCAGGAACCGAAATCTGAACTTTGGATAAAGCCAGGATCAAAATTATTGTTTCATTTTGTAGTCATATTAGTATCTAAGGCTTTTACAGAAGGGATTTTGGATATCTCTTTGTATCACTCCATAAATCAGAAAATACTGTCAACAGCCCTAAAATATCAATTTTCACCATGTTTTTAGGTATAAAATGTTATATAATTCAGGCTATGAATTATATATGACCAAACCCTTCTGTAAAAGCCTTCATAATATTGATAGGAATATAACTGGAAGGTTTGGTGTATGTAACTGCTGAGTGATTCTACAATTTAGGGTACATTCCATGTCCATTGATGTCCATTGATGATAATTATAATTATTCTAACTATTTTCTTCAAAAATATCATATTTTGCCTATTATTGGAAAGCATGTTATAATATCACACAAACATTATGTGCATCCTATGCTTTATTTAGCTTGAAATGTGTCATGATGTTCTTAAATTGTCAGTTTTTGCTATGTCCGTTTTTCAGTTGAGGGTGTCTTGGATTCAAAATAATGAATAAAAACCATTAAAGTAAATTTAAAAAATGATTCATTTATTTCAAAAGTCTAAATACTAAAGAATAATAACATATTTTTAATTGATTTCCCCCTTTAAATAATTTAAATATCTTAATATATGAATGTCCGCAAAAGTTCTGTCAACTATGTTTCTAACAGAACTTCCCCCTTTAACTCAAAAATTGTTTGTCCCAATACCATGTCACCAGCATCACATGATGCCATGTTCCTCTTTGGCAGACATTTTGAACACACTGTGGTGATTGTCCTCTACATTTTTACAATATTTTATGTATAATAGCACATGGTCAATTAATATACTCATTGACAATCAACAATGTTACGTACATTGTTATGGTTTACAATTGTTTAATGATTTTAATTCAATTATATGTGCAAATGTGATGTTAACCTGTTCAAGAAAATGACATGTGGTCATCCAGGCAAGGCCTACCATTGAAATGATGGGTCAAAATAGGGAAATTGTCAACTAGGTTACCTGTCAACTGAGTTACCCAGTACTGTAATAACTGTAGTAACTTAGTTGACAGGTAACCTAGTTGACAATTTGTACGACATGTAGACGTCATTACACATCATTATCAATGGAATTTTGCACTTCTGCCTTGAAATGAACATAGTGCTGATGGTTAATAATGTGTCCAGTCAACTATGTTATTTGCGTCAAATGTTTGACTTTCATTGTCAACTATGTTGCACCTCATTTTTTCAAATTTAAAATATCTAAAATAGTGCTTCTGATATCCTTTATAGTATAATGTATATCTACACAGGTTGGAGTTTTACTTGACATCTCTTAAAACTATCAAAATGACCTGTATGGTAGTTTTATAATACAAAATATCCCTAAACTTAATGACAGTGCTGAACATATCACATGAAAAAACAAAACTTTAATACAATTATTTTTTAAACTTTAAAAAATCTTTGGATATATGGTAGAATAGACTCAAGAGCCTTTCAAATTTGATTTTACTTGAAGTGCAGGACTTAATCAAATGATTGTAATGACATCAAGTTTGTCCGTAACATAGTTGACAAACTGAGTAGTGAAAACATCCTTTCCCTTAAAATAAAAAAATATATAAAAATGTTTAAGCTTTGCAACTAGTGGATATGTTACACTGAGGAATATACTAACTTGAACCACTGATTGTTCTATCTATACATTTTATTTGGCATTAGTAAATAATTATGCACATTTACAGATATTTTACATGATATGAGTGATAACACGTGTTATAAGGGCTATTTCGCACAATAGGTGTCACGGCCTAAACTGTGTCCCTGTGTGTCCCTGTTTGTTCCCCTGTGTGTGTGTGGAGGGGGTGTGGTTTCCCTTGCAGGCAGCAGCCTGATTGCACTCACCTGGCCGACCGGCTCAGCTGTCCCTCATCAATCCAATCAAGACACAGCATATCTACTCCAGTCTCCCAGCAACTCACCGCCAGATTGTTTTCTACACCAGTGTACGATCCCTCAGCCATCGGCCACCAGAGCTTCCAGCCAACCTGCCTGCTTCTTCCTTCACCATACCTGCCTGCCCTGTTCTCAGTCCAGCCTGAACTGCCTACCTCCACTCCGGACCTCCATAGTCTCCAAACCCGCCTGAGTCTCAGAACAATAAACCTTTTAAACATCTCCAGTCATTGCCTGCGCCTGGGTCCTGTTTAAAACATAATCCTAACAGAACAATCTGGCCACCATGGACCCAGCAGGCTCGGACCCAATTCGTGAGGCTCTCTCCAACCAAGGCGTCCTCGTGGGCCGGCATGACCAGATGCTCAGAGAGGTTATGGATAACCTTGCATCACTAGCTGCCAACGTAGCACAGATGGGACATCACCTCAACCTGGTTTCAACTCATCTTGCTCCGCCTGCTCCTGAAGATCCAGCTCCCCCACAAGAGTTAGCACCGGTTCCAGCCCAGCCCGCTCTCCCTTCACGTGAGCCTAATATTCCCACTCCAGAGCGGTACGCAGGTGCCTTAGGGACATGTAAGTCTTTCATAATGCAGTGTTCTCTTGTGTTTGAGCAGCAGCCGTCTACTTATGCTAACGACAGAGCTAAGATTTGTTATATGATAGGTTTACTTACAGGTAGCGCCCTAGCCTGGGCATCAGCTGTATGGGAGAGTCAGTCCAACCTTTGTAATTCTTATCCAGAGTTTGTAGAGGAAATGAAGAAAGTATTCCACCACCCCGTCAGCGGTAGGGACGCTACTAAACGCCTCCTCTCACTGCGACAGGGCTCCCGTAGTGTAGCCGAATACTCAGTGGAATTTAGGACCTTAGCTGCAGAGGCGGGTTGGAATGACACAGCGCTTCAAGGGGTTTTTCAAACAGGGCTAACTGATTCGGTTAAGGATGAGTTAGCAGTGAGGGACGAATCAGCTAACTTGGATGAGTTGGTCTCTCTAGCCATAAGACTGGATAATCGCCTTAGGGAGCGCCGTAGGGAAAGAGCCAGCCGATCTCCTGGGTCACTCCGGTCATTTCGTGGACACATGCCCCCAGCGCCCAAAAGAGGGTGCTCGCCAGTAAAGGTGGGGATACTGGTGAGCAAGGCTGTTTCTTCCTCAACCCCCCAGACCCGCAAGCCACTTGAAGCCACACTGTTGTTAAACCAACAGTCTCTCTCTCTGCCTGTCCTACTGGACTCTGGGGCTGATGAGAGCTTTTTGGATGCCCAACTGGTTGCCTCAGCCGGCATCTCAACTCAACCTCTGACAGCTCCTCTCAATGCTCGAGGTCTGAATGGGAAGCTCCTGGCACACGTTACCCATGTCACCGAACCCCTACATCTCGTCCTGTCCGGTAATCACCATGAAATGATTCAGTTCCACGTCATGTCCTCCCCTCACACACCCCTAGTTCTGGGCCAGCCATGGTTAAGACTGCATAACCCCCACATAGACTGGTCGGAGAATCAAGTAAGGAGTTGGAGTACCTTTTGTCACTCTTCATGCCTGCGGTCTGCAATTCCCCCAGCAGAGGTCGGTATTCCCCCAGTTCAGCAGGAGCCACTCAACTTGTCCGCTGTCCCTCCGGTTTATCATAGCCTGGGAGAGGTTTTCAGCAAGCAGCGAGCCCTTTTTCTGCCCCCTCATCGCCCTTACGACTGCACAATAGATCTTCTTCCTGGGGCATCTCTCCCATCCAGTCGCCTGTTTAACTTGTCCCGAACTGAGCGTGAGGCCATGGAGACATACATCAAAGACTCACTCGCTGCTGGCATCATAAGACCCTCTTCTTCCCCCGTCGGAGCAGGCTTCTTCTTTGTATCCAAGAAAGACCGCTCCCTGCGCCCCTGCATTGACTACCGGGGCCTTAACAACATCACCATCAAGAACAAGTATCCACTGCCCCTCATCAATTCAGCCTTCGAACCCCTACAGAAGGCCACCATTTTCTCGAAACTCGACCTCAGGAATGCTTACCACCTGGTCCGCATACGTCAAGGAGACGAGTGGAAGACCGCATTCAACACCCCACTAGGCCATTTCGAGTATCTAGTGATGCCCTTTGGACTCACTAATGCCCCAGCTGTCTTCCAGGCTCTTGTGAACGATGTCCTCCGTGACTTCCTGAACCGTTCAGTATTTGTGTATCTGGATGATATTCTGATATTCTCACAGACCATGGAGGAACACACCCAACATGTGCAGCAGGTTCTACAAAGGCTCCTCGAGAACAAACTGTTTGTCAAAGTAGAGAAATGCAAATTTCACGTGGATTCAGTGGACTTCCTGGGCTACATCATTGAGCAAGGTCAGGTGAGAACAGACCCAGAGAAGGTACAAGCAGTGGCACAATGGCCCAAACCTTCCACCAGGAAGCAGCTCCAACGTTTTTTGGGCTTTGCAAATTTCTATCGCCGGTTCATCAGAGACTACAGTCGTGTTGCCGGTCCTCTCAACCAACTCACCTCCCCAGCAATCCCCTTCTCATGGACTACTCAGGCTGAGGCTGCCTTCTCTGAGCTGAAGAGACGTTTCACCTCGGCTCCTATTCTTATGAATCCTGACCCATCTCTTCAGTTTATTGTTGAGGTTGATGCATCCAACACCGGTGTGGGGGCTGTTCTATCACAACGCTCAGTCTCCGATCAAAAGCTTCACCCTTGTGCTTTTTTTTCCCGACGACTGACAACCTCTGAGCGCAACTATGATGTTGGCAACAGGGAGCTGCTTGCTGTAAAGCTTGCGCTGGAAGAATGGAGGCACTGGCTGGAAGGCTGTGAACATCCATTCATTGTGTGGACAGACCACAGGAACCTGGTCTACATACAAACTGCCAAACGACTAAACTCCCGTCAGGCACGCTGGGCATTGTTTTTTGGCAGGTTCAACTTCACCCTTACCTACCGACCTGGTTCTAAAAACCTTAAACCTGACGCATTGTCCCGGCAGTTTGCAGTGGATCAGGACCCCATAGTTCCTGACACCATAATCCCTGCTACCAGAGTGGTGGGCGCTGTGACATGGGAGATTGAGAACTCAGTGAGGAATGCACAGAGAGACCAGCCAGATCCAGGAAATGGTCCAGATAACCGTTTGTTTGTACCTGACTCTGTCTGCTCACAGGTTCTCCTATGGACCCATGCTTCCCGCTTTGCCTGCCACCCGGGTGTGAATCGGACCCTGTCCCTCCTGAGACGACACTTCTGGTGGCCTTCCATGGAAGCGGACTCTCGAGCCTTTGTGCTGGCCTGCACTGTCTGCGCCCGTAGCAAGTCTTCACACCAGGCTCCTATCGGTCTACTCCAGCCTCTCCCAGTCCCTAGTCGTCCCTGGAGTCACATCGGCCTAGACTTTGTTACCGGCCTCCCGGTTTCACAGGGTAACTCAACCATTCTCACTATTGTCGATCGCTTTTCCAAAGCGGTTCATTTTGTGCCTCTTCCTAAACTCCCCACAGCCTCTGGAACTGCTGACCTCCTAGTCAATCATGTGGTCCGGCTTCATGGCATTCCAACAGACATTGTTTCTGACCGAGGGCCACAGTTCATATCTCAGGTATGGAAAGCATTCTGTCGAGCACTTGGAGCATCTGTCAGTCTCTCCTCAGGCTATCATCCGCAGACTAACGGGCAGGCCGAAAGAGCCAATCAGGACCTTGGAGCTGCACTTCGCTGTGTCACCTCCCGGAATCCCACCTCCTGGAGTTTACATCTGCCCTGGATTGAATACGCTCATAACTCACTGTCTAGTGCTGCCACCGGTATGTCCCCATTTGAATGTTCTCTTGGATATCAACCCCCTTTGTTCCCAGCCCAAGAGGACGAGATCGCAGTTCCCTCTGTCCAAGCCCATCTCCGTCGTTGTCGGAGGATCTGGAAGGATGCCCGCTCTGCCCTTCTCCGCTCCGCTGAACGCAATCGGCATATTGCAAACCGCTACCGGACCGCAGCTCCCCAGTTCCAACCAGGTCAGAAAGTTTGGCTTTCATCTAAAAATATTTCTTTACAAGCTGAGTCTAAGAAGTTGAAACCACGCTTCATTGGTCCCTATGTGATCGAGCGCATAATCAATCCATCTGCTGTTAGACTCAAGCTGCCTCCCTCCATGAGAATTCACCCTACCTTTCATGTGTCCCAGTTGAAACCAGTGTTTTCCAGCCCTTTGTGCCCTCCAGCCATCTCCCCTCCACCCACCCTTGTTATTGATGACCACCCGGCCTACACGGTCCGGCGGCTGTTGGACATTCGCCGCCGGGGCCGTGGGTACCAGTATCTGGTCGATTGGGAGGGTTATGGTCCTGAGGAGAGGAGCTGGGTGTCCCGCAAGCTCATTCTAGGTCCCTCTCTCATTCGGGACTTTCACAGAGACCACCCAGACAAGCCTGGTGGTTCGCCTGGAGGCTCCCGTTGAGGGGGGGGTACTGTCACGGCCCAAACTGTGTCCCTGTGTGTCCCTGTTTGTTCCCCTGTGTGTGTGTGGAGGGGGTGTGGTTTCCCTTGCAGGCAGCAGCCTGATTGCACTCACCTGGCCGACCGGCTCAGCTGTCCCTCATCAATCCAATCAAGACACAGCATATCTACTCCAGTCTCCCAGCAACTCACCGCCAGATTGTTTTCTACACCAGTGTACGATCCCTCAGCCATCGGCCACCAGAGCTTCCAGCCAACCTGCCTGCTTCTTCCTTCACCATACCTGCCTGCCCTGTTCTCAGTCCAGCCTGAACTGCCTACCTCCACTCCGGACCTCCATAGTCTCCAAACCCGCCTGAGTCTCAGAACAATAAACCTTTTAAACATCTCCAGTCATTGCCTGCGCCTGGGTCCTGTTTAAAACATAATCCTAACAATAGGTGTGCCTTGAGATTTTTACTTGTCCTTTGGTGTGCCTTGGGCACAAAAAGTTTGGGAACCACTGCTGTAGAGAAATGTAAACGTTCACCATCCCCCACCCGCCTACTGTATGTTGCTTTTTGACATGTAAATGAGTAACTACCCCCCTCTGAGTGAATACCTGTTGTACCTGTCCGGGGCTAAGCCCATAGGACGATGCTCTGATGTCATCACCCTCGCACATTGGTCATATGTTTACAAAAAACGATGTTAACACTTTCTCGTTCTTAATATATGCTATATTTAGGGTCGATATGTGTTGAATTTACTTTAAAATAGCAGATCACTGTGATTCACTTCTCCGCGGCTCCTCCGTGCAGAGAGGCCCCCCCCCCGTTGACAATTCACGAGCGTCTAACTCTCTCCCCCCTGTGAAGAGATATCACAGGGGGGGGTTGGGACACACACATTCCGATGGCCAATTCGTTTTAAACAAAGAGTGGGGTGGGGGCTGGTGAACGGTATGGTCAATGTTAGTAAACACTGTGACATTTTGACTTTATTTGATCATTTCAGTTAAAAACTAACGCTCATATTTCATATTACTGTTTTGCCTGGCTGGACCTGTAATTTACAGGAAAGGAGTGCACGCTACTAAAGAGACACGCTACCATGGAAACCAAACAATGGTGTTGCTGTATTGAAGTCCGAGTGGAAACAGTCATATTTGGAGCGTTATGTTAGAATGAAACAGCGAGGTCGTGACTCACAAAAAAAAAGTGTTACTTCACTAACTGTAAGCTTGTCACTCAGAGTAACCTACAGTTAACTTAACTGTTGGAAAAGAAAGATCAGAGTTAGGAGTGTGAACACACAGCTGAGAGCTGCCGTTTCATTCTGACTGTTTAAAAAACGGTAACAACGGACTATTTTTCTTAGCGGATGCATGTAAATTTAAATCAATACATAGAACTATGTTTTAAATCAATAAAAATATTTTCTAAATCCATAAAAGCATTTTAACTAATATTGGGAGTCATGTCGTTACTTTGTTGAGAATGTGGCCATGTAATAAGCGGGATAATTTGCAGCGACTTGGTAATCATGGGGGAAAATAACACCCAGGCTCCGCAACGCGGAGGGATCAGTAATTTTTAGTGAATTACTGAGTTTAGGCACGTTAATAACATTTTAATGAAGTTGAATACAGTATATTCATATTTGTCAGTGATTTCATGTCAATTCGGCGAACATAAACGATTAAATTAGGATTAAAAATCGAGAGCCGGCTGCTGTTCGTTACGGTAACCCAACTAGGACACTTGACACAGTGGCTTTTGGCAAAGCACACAAAGAAAACAAAAAAAAACCGAGAGAGATGAGTTATTGTTATTACAACGTGACTTCACTATTATTTAACAACTATTTTTATTGGGTTCTTTTATTTGGGGTTAAGTACATTGTCAGAATAAGTGAGAAATGGATTTAACTTCTGTTAGACAGCTATCATACTGAATAAATATTTATGCAAAAATGTATGGCATTAATAATGTATATCTAATTACATTTAAAAATGTATGGCATTAATAATGTATATCTAATTACATTAACTGTGAATGTCTTTCATTTTATTTAAAATGAAATAAAATTACATAAAACATTTTCCATAAAAAAGTTGATTCAAGAACAAATCAGTACTTTTCTTATATGACTATTATTGCTAAATTTGAAAGGTCTTTACCAGCTTTGGAATTATATATATATATATATATAGCACCTTCTGCCATCCCATCTCTACTGACATATGGATCTTAACAAAGATCCGCTATACATTAGTACCAGATATACTGTACACGGACATTTTAGTGAACCAGACCAGCTGTTTCCGCCGGGTCTTCGCTTCCCGGGCATCACGTTGTTTACAAGTGTGTTCAGATGCTAAATGACAAGTGCAAGTGACAATTGTTGTCGTCTTCTCTGTGAACGTTTTTTTCTCCGTTATTTTGCCATTTTCAGATTTAAATTTCGAGCGGAAAGCTAACCAGGAAGTAATAATTACTTAAGCGGAGAACGGAGAAAGTAAACGTTACAGCAGGCATAACAACAGCCGGTGTTTATTTTATTATAATATATATCATTTGTTTTAAAGCTCAATATATAGTTCTATCCGTGACATATGGATCTTAACAAAGATCCGCTATACATTAGTACCAGATATACTGTACACGGACATTTTAGTGAACCAGACCAGCTGTTTCCGCCGGGTCTTCGCTTCCCGGGCATCACGTTGTTTACAAGTGTGTTCAGATGCTAAATAAAAGTTTAGCTTGTACTTTTGATACCCCGCCTCTCGGCACCACAACATCCAGTTTACTGTATTTCACATGAGCGATGTCGAACATTGAAAAGTCCTTATAAAATCTCTGTTATTAGATCAGTACTTTTCTTATATGACTATTATTGACTTGAACACTGAGAATGTATTTATTAACTTCAGACATTTGAAATATTTGAAATCAGATGAAAACAAACTGTAACGGAGCCTGCCGTGTTATCTATGATTACTATGCCTTACTGTACATTCATAATTTCAGCCGGAGGTAGGTGGTAGGCGTTGCGGAGGAGCAGATTGCGAGTGAGGTGCCTGTTCTAAACGAACTATTCCAGCTGTTATAAAGCATTAAATAAAAAGTAAGCAAGGAATACAGAATGTTTCGTTACGTAACTTTGTTGAGAATGTGGCCATGTACATGTAATACATGGGATCATTTGCAGCGACTTGGTCATTGTGGGGAAAAATAACACCCATCCTGATCGTTTCAATGAAGTTGAATACAGAATATTCATATTTGTCAGTGATTTCATGTCAATTCGGCGAACATAAACATCAATGATGATGATTAAATTAGGATTAAAAATCGGGAGAGCCGGCTCGTTCGTTTTTTCCGACTAAACAACATCTATTATTTAGAAGTTGATTTCACATGACTCCAGTGTGGAAGCCCACTGCACCCCCTGGTGGATCAATGATCCATTGCAGCTGGCTTCACAATAATTAAATGTATTTATCATGGGGGCGGTATCAAGTCTGACTGGGGGCCGGCCGGCCATCACGGAACGTGCATGAACCGATCACGACCCTCGCACTTTAAACTGTCCAAAATAAGACGCTTCATCTGTAAACCCTCCTGTTCTTTGGATGACAGCTTGCGCATCGACGCACTCCGTGAAGGTATTTCATGTTCAGGGTCATTTGTTTTTTGTATAACCTTGCTTTGTGCAAGTGACAATTGTTGTCGTCTTCTCTGTGAACGTTTTTTTCTCCGTTATTTTGCCATTTTCAGATTTAAATTTCGAGCGGAAAGCTAACCAGGAAGTGCTTTAGCACACCACGTGACGCATCTGAACGAATCACGTTGTCAGAAATTGACACCAGCCAATGAGATTTCGTTTCTTGGTTTAAGACCCCTTTGCACTTTCACGATTGGTTGCTGATACAAAGGAAATGACCATATTTGGATCGGATGAGATTGTGCAGGAGAAACGGAGCTTTCCAACGATACCTCTGAAGACATGGTGCAAACAGCGGTCGTGGTACTTTATGTTACGTTAGAATGCTAACTTTTGGTGAATTTAGGAGAAATCTACAGACGCAAATAGACAAACTATAGTAAAATAAACACTTAAATGTGTATTTTGTACGTTTTCCTTCCAAAAGCCTGAAAGAAAACATGTTATGGAATCAAAATAGCACAAAATCTCAAAATTGACCAGTGCAGGAAAAACGATGTTTTTGCCTGCCGTGTCTCGCCTTAATGTAACATATGAAGTTAAAAACGTCACTTAAATGTACAAAATGATATAGTTTAGCCTGCATATTTATGAAATGCTAGGTTGTCATGGTTAAGGCAAGTTGTCATTAGAAAAATCTCACTAACTAATTATTCCAGTGCAAAAACACATTTTATGCCGATCAGCATTATTCTACTTGAAAGTATTCTCTACATTTACCTTTGGCTCTTACCATCAGTAATGGATAACCACTTGGTCCTCTACTATTTTCTTAAAAAGTGAATCTGAAACATTTGTTATGCAGATGACACCATGTTATATACACATGGTTTCACTCCAAGCCAATACAAGATATTCCTCTACATCGACCTGTGATTATTACCATCCTATTATACCGATATGAGTCTTGCTGACTGTAAGATATCGTAGATTTTTGTAATGTTTAAACATGGCTTGTATTTTGAGAGTTGAAGTTATGATACCCTCACATAATCCTTCACTCATCCTGATTCAGTGTTTTGTTTGCAGCATTGTAGTTTTCCTGCCCGGTGTAGAAACAGCAGAGGTAAAACCAGACTGCTGGGCAGTGCTGTTGTTAAGGTTTGATGGGACTCTGTTTTGTTATATGATGCACGATGCATACATTATTGATGAACTTTGTTTGATGTATATGTCCATAATGTGGTTCGAACTGCCGAGCAATTTGCATTTACCTCTGCTGTTTCTGCACCGAGCGGGAAAACTACAATGCTGCAAACAAAACAGTGAATCAGGAGGAGTGAAGGAACGCTAAATTCTCAAAGTTATTTCGTAACCTCAGAAGGATCATCTATTATTATTAGAAATAGCTTTTATTTAAACCAATTTTACGACATAATTCAACATTAAGCATAAATTGGGATTTTTTGTTTGAGAATAAAGAATGATGACATCTATCACTCCTCAACAATTTAAGTACAAAAAGTCCCTTAACGAGACATGGACAGAAACAAAATAACAATAGCCGCGTTCACACCGGAGTACTTTCAGCGTACTTTTCGCGTTTTAGTTCCGTGAGTACCCCTTATGTCGCGTTCACACCAAAAATCGTACTTAATCTCGGGTACTTTTACCCCCATTTTTAGAGCCAGCTGAGAGAGCGTACTTTTCTGTGGGTGAAAAGTGCCCCAGTGCTGATTGGCTGGGCGAATTGCAAACCACGCCCCGTACAACTGTGGAAATGTTGTGTAGAGCCGCCATTGTTTTGCCTCGCTACAACAACCTCAGCGCACCAACGAAGAGTAGTTTGTTTTTTAACGCAGTGAAATAATGACAAACATGAAGAAATCCGAGCGATGGACTGATGAGGAGGTATCAGCGCTTCTGGACATCTACGCCGAGGACACGACGCAGGGAATGCTGTTGAAGCCAGTACCCAATTCCAAGATCTTCGATCGTTGTTCGAAGTTGTTGCTTGAGATGGAAATCGTGCACAGCGCCTTGGCATGCCGGCTGAAAATCAAGAAACTCCGCCAGGACTACAAGAAAACTAAAGACTGGAACAATAAAAGTGGTAACGACCGGAGGACCACTAAATGGTTTGACCGCTTGGATGCTTTGCTTGGGAGCAGACCATCATTCACGGGTCCAGCATCGAGCCTTGATTCGGGCAGTATGGCATCGGAGGCCGCTCCAACGGCGAATTTAGAGGGCGACAACGACGAAGGTAAAAGCAACTACATGCACTGGGGTTTTAATCTGCACAATAATGGTCTCAGATGTACTTTTATTTGCTCAGTAGATCAAGCTAGGCTAAACTAGCTAACACTGGCCCCGAGCTGGCTAATAACATCTAGCTAGCTAGATATTCTCGGCCGCTATTAAAACGTTTTGACTAGTGAATAACTGTGCAGTGTTTCTGTAATTTGCTTCACTAACTCATGGAACTAATCATGTGTTTCAGGCGAGGAAAATCAGCAACACTCGGTATTGGAAACAAGCGAGGTTCTTGGCGTTGGAGATCAGAGCTTGCTCGCTTGCTCGTCCCCCTTACCGGCAACCAAACGCAAAGGTACACACACTGTAACTTTGTCTTGAAAGAACGTTACGCATGGAACAGATGTTCACAATCATGTTTATTTCCTTCTTGGTACAATTATGAAACAGCGTGAAAGAGAAAATGTCGCGCCTTTTTACTCTCTTACAAACATTGTAAACATCCGGGCTAGAGGTCACATGACTTCCGGTAAGAAATCGCTTCCACTTGGAGCATATATCGCCACCTACTGTTGATTTATTAAATCCTTGTCCTCAGACCAGTGCTTTTGAAGAATTTGAAGATCAGCTTGTTTGCTTCATTTCTTGATTTACTTTCATATATTGACTTGAAATCCATGTCCTTGATGTTGAGTTGTTCCAGTGCAGTTATCAGAATGAGTCTTTGTCTGTTATAATCCAGGCAGCTAAAAAATACATGATGTATGTCTCTGGTTGTTGATCTTGTATCTTGCTTATTTTCCCCTCTTAGGAAAGCCGACACAGGATGCACTTTTCCTCGAGACCGTCCAGGCGTTGGAGGACCAGCGTGCCGTGGCGAATGAGTCGCTGCGCGTAGATCAGATGGTGCAGTTCAGCCAGACCCAGGAAGCGGAGGCCAGAATGATCACCTCGATGGAGTGCCAGTCAGAACTGGCGCTGCAGCAGATGGAGCGCCAGCGGCACCAGGATGAAGTGTTGGCGCTGCGCCAGGAGCTGCGCCAGGAGCGGCAGGATGAACAACAAGCGGCATTTAACACTGGGTTTCTGGAAGTGCTTTCCCAGCTAGTGAAAGCCAACAGGTCTTCCTCCAAATAGTGGCCCCTGTTAATGTCTGCTGCTGAGCCTATGCCTAGTTTAGGCATAGTTTAGTTAAGTTGAGTTTATTTGGTTTTTGTAAATACTGACACACGACACACAACTTTGCACTAAGGTGTGTATGCTGCTGAGTTTTTATTTTATATTATTACTGTTATCACTTTATTTTATACTGACATGTCCAACTGACACTTTGTCACTTTATTTACATTAAAAAATTGTTCTCATTTCATGTTATGTCATATGCTGCAATAAAGAAAACCAACATGGCGATTAAATCATCTTGCTTATTTCTGACACTTTATCTTTAGTGACCTGTGTAGCATCCTATACATCACATGTAAGTGAGTATTCTGATACCATCATGTTTCATCGGTTCTAAACTGGCAAAGTTTTATTTGTCATTTATTTATCATCAATGTTGCAACCTTGTGGAGGAATGGCAGCGGCACATACACAAATATGATAATTTATATCATTTTAAAAGACCTAAACTTTTAATTCCCCCACATTTCACACAACACAACATGGAGTCCACTATGGGCCAAAAATGACATGAAAGTTTCCATTTTTTATGTTTTTATTTCCAAAATGACACCATAAAAAAACTAGGGTTGTGAATGCTAGGTTAGTATCATCATAGGGCAAAATAAAGACTGATGCACAAAATGAAACTAGGGGTAGATGGTGACTTAGTTTGAATACAGTCACGTCACGTTCAAAATGGCCCATGTAAAAAGTAAAGTGCTCAAAAGCAGCTAGTTTACTATGAATTCAAGTTTACATTAAAAAGCAGAACAATTATCAATACATTTCTGAAGTGATTTACCGATTACTACATTCCCCTCGTCTCCGTTTTCAAGATTTGTTGACAGCAGAGCCGTATAATAGAAGAGTTACGACATAAACATTGTTCTATTTCATGTTATGTCTTGAGAGTGCAATAAAGAAAACCGACATGGCGATTAAACAGATCCTTATTTTATATTGTTATTACTGTTATTATATAGTACAACTGACACTTTATTTTATATTGACAATGTTTAGTGACATGTACAACTGACACTTTAGTTACTAACATGTATGTTAGTTTTGGCTACTATTACACTATTGTAATGTTGCCTGTCTTGACTGCAAAATGAAAGAGAGAAACAAAAGCACTGTAGAAATGATCAGCTTTATTGTCAATGTTTACATTTATTGTTTAGCATGTACAATTTACACGTTGTTCAGATGCCTCATAAGGGCTGTGCGTGTGTCTTGCCCCCCAGCCTCGGCAATGGCTGGCGCTGGCCCATCAAGCTGGGTCGCCGGTAAGGCAGTCCATTCGTCCCTGTACTCATCATCATTACTTTCACAAAGGTTATGTAATATGCAACATGCTGCCACCTGGATTTTTATCTTGTCCATCTTGCAGTCGTTTCTTTTCATCAAGCACCGCCACCTGCCCTTCAATCTGCCAAAAGCGTTCTCCACCACCACTCGTGCTCGGCTTGTTTTGTGATTGTACACAAGTTGCTGGGGTGTGAGCCTTCCTTGGAAAGGTTTCATCAGCCATCTTTGCAGGGTGTAGGCTGAGTCACCAAGGATATAGTAACCCACATCATGTCCACCAATATTCTTTGTTACATGAGGAAGTAGACCACCCTTATCCGCAAAACTACACAGTGATGACATGCCAAACACTCTGCTATCATGCATGCTACCTGGTAAGCCAACAAAAACATTCCAAAAGAGGCCTCTACCATCCACAACACCCTGCAGGACGAGCGAGTGCCAGCCTTTGCGGTTGAAATACTCGTTGTGGTATTCCTCTGGTCTCAGAATGGGGATGTGTGATCCATCTACTGCACCTACACACTGTGGCACACCCCATCTGCGCTCAAAAAATAACGCCATCTCCTCTAACTTCTCAGCGTTCGGCCATGGCATGAACTCACAAAGGAGTATGCTCACAAGAGAGGAGCAGAACTCGTGCACACAGTAACACACTGTAGATCTGCCGACTCCAAACAAATGAGAGATGGTCCTGTACTCAGAGTTGGTCGCAAGTTTCCACAGTGCTATGGCAATCTTTTTAGCCACAGGGACACACTCCCAGAAGTTGGTGTCGCTTCTCCCCAACGTTGCTTCCAGGCGACTACAGAGGTATTGGAAAGAGTGCTTGGACATTCTGAAATCTTGGATCCACTGCACATCGGTGTACGTCGGCACCACGTTCTCCCACCAGGCCGAGGTTCTATTGTTCACCCAGAGAGAGCGCGGGACACGACGCGTCCCGTAGTATTTGCATATCTGGAACACATACAAAGGCGCAAATTAGCTCTACATAACTCCACAAATCCTACATTAGATAGTATTAATAATTTACTGAACTTACCATTGCTGTTCTTAGGGCGTGAAAACGCTCATCGTCATCAGCCATCCTACGGTGAAACATGGCAGTCATGTGTGCTTTCCGTCGGCCAATCCTTTTCCTAAGGCTTTTAAACTGCCTTTGATGCTGAAGAAACTGTGCCATAGCATTCGGCGTGTGGCGGCTCCAGATCCGAATAGGCTCAGGCCGCATTAACAAAGTTACAAAGCTGTATAACATGAGCACAAACAGCACAACTTCAGTCGACTCCATCTCCATCATGTCTGAGGTCGGAAGGTAAACAACAGACAGTATACGCGGGAAGTTTTTCTTCTTCTTCTTCTCTTGTTTTGTAGCGGATTGCAAACAACTTTAAGGTGCTTACCGCCACCTACTGTACTCGCCGTGAAGTGGTTTGTGGCCTGCCAGTAAAGCCAACGCAGAAGAAGAAGAAGTGACGTCAGCGGCTCATTTGCGTAATCTTCCCTCAGGGAAAAGTACTCCGGTGTGAACGCGATCTGTACTAAGTGCCCTGGGGTTAAAAGCGCCGGGGCTCTTAGTGCCGGAACTAAGTACAGGAAAGTACTTGGTGTGAACGCGGCTATTAACACGAGCACATGAAGACGTTTCTAGTGCTTACGTGAAAGTGTTATATATGATATTGGGCAATATAATAACGATAAGATTGCATGATTGATTGTGCACTCTGGTGCTTAAACAAATAGCTGTACACTTTTGGCCAAAATGTCCTTCAAATAAAGTTTGAAATATAACTCAAGGTATTCCTCTAATGTAATTTCTACACAGAACGTAACAGTCTGCAGACAAAACTATCTTTTCAGTTCCTTTGTATTAAAACCTGTTAAGCCCCAAAGCCCCCGTCGGCGGGTCTTTTTTTTCTTCCACAAATAAAAAAAAAAAAAAAAAAGGTTTTTTTTTATTTCATTTTTTTTCTTTGGATGGAATGAATACCTATGGTGATAATTCAATGTAATTCATCATTTTTATAGTCTGGTACCTGAAAAAGGTCAAATGGCACTGATGGAACCAGATGTACCCAAATGTGCCGAAAGCTTATTCCGCCTGGAACTTCTTTTTGCTAAACCTCTCTAAAAAGGTCAAATTTAACTTGTTTTGCCTCAATCTTGATACAGGGTACTTATTATATGTTATAGTTTGGATTTCTAAAGCTTTTAGTCTACCATCTCATCATTCAAGGGTGGTTTTCACTATAAGTAATGTTTTTTCTTTAGGCGGAGGTAAGAATTTACCTTTTTTTACTATGTTCCATCTGAATTTACTCTGACTGAGAAACATCTATATTGATTCTGACACTTCTACATCCAACTCACAGATGTAACCTTGCTTTGATAAAATAAATTATTCATATAACCCTTTTAGAAGTTAAGTTGTAGTCATTTGTTTTGGGCATGTCATTTTCGAGCCTGAAACCTGAAAAACAGGCTCGGGGCTTAACAGGTTAATTAAATGGTATGAATGCGCTTGTGATGTGACATTTTAAACAGTAATGTATTAACTGCAAACATATCCTTTATGAAAGACCTGGCTTTTAATTGAGAATTCACTTTGTTACAGAATCAATACTCATATGTGTTTGAGATACAGTGGGGAAATCATGAATTTAAATCTGAAGCCAAATACATTGCATGAGTCAGAAAGGGGTCACATGGGTATAAGTTGAAGTGTTAGCATTTAGGAGTCACAGAAACATATATATTACAGACGTTTGTGGTGTTACTATGTATATAGCTATAAAATGGTATCATCTGCATAAAACGTATATTCAAGCAGTGATTCGGACAAATGTCATTTATTTTTTATTCTCAAAGGGTCAGCTTGGTTCATCCTCATTATTACCAGCTAAAATCAAAGTGTTAGCATGCTAATATTTGCTGATTCTCACTAAATAATTGTCATATGAGAACCATTTAAGATAAAAGTAAAGCTAAATGTCTATAATTTACTCAAAAGAATCTAAAATTCTAACTTGCCCTCTTGGCAATGTTTATCTGAGTGACTGCATCTTATATTATATTGAGAATAACTGTATTTTATATAAATTTGATGGAAACAGACAGGATTTGATTTAAAATGTACTACATTGTTAACGCCAATTGTTCAGCATTTTATTTTTTTTACTTTAATACACATTTATATCATGTTTGTTTTAAATGTTCTTATAATTTTAACTATATTTTACATTGTTATCTATGTTTGTTATTCCCAGCCCACTGAGAGAAATGTGTTTTGTGATATTGGGCTATATAGATACACTTTGATTTGATTTGAGGTGTTTAAGTTTGTTAACCTGTGTGTGCACTAAACTATTTAAGTGTAATGCATCCTATAAGTAATTATGGTATAACAATATATGACATTACTGTACTTTAAACACAAATAAACGTTATAATAACTCACTTTACTGTCTGTTTTATTGTGTTGCTGTTGTATAATCTCTATATAAATCATGCACAGATGACTAGTTGATGATAATTGCCGTGATATTCAAATAATGCCGGTGAGGTCGCTGCAATCTGACCTCACAGAGACACAATAATGCGAGAAATACATTTGCATTATTTAATCTACCGTTTAAAGGTATCACTAAGTATGTATGAAAATCAGAGTCCTGGTCTCACCTGTGCTTCAGCAGTCGGTTTTGAAGAGGGCAAAGAAGGTCGATCTGAAGAAACGCTGCTGAGGTGGGTGATCTTTCAAGAAAACAACTTACTTAGATATGTAGTTTAATACAGATATTAAGAGATTTAGATTAAGGTAGACTCTAGATCTCTTATAGCTGATTTTTTAAGTAAAACTTAATTTCCAGGGTGATTTAGTTTTTCTTGATGTCATTAATAAGAATTTTGCTCTCACACATTTAAGAGCATAGTCAGTCTTTTGTTTTTAATATGCGGGGAAATATGATAATTTCTACATTTAAACGTGTGATTCCTTTGAGAACTTCTGTCTTTTAATGTAACAATAACTTTTGTTATTTGTTAATTCTGCAAATCGCTTTTAAAATAGCTTTACTATGAAAGATAAAGCAAAAATGTGATGTTTTTCAGATTGAATTTGAACATATCATGATAAAGTTGGCGACAAATTTTAAGTGGCCCAACCGTTTTTGATTGCATTGCTCAGGTGAACATAGCATGAAGTTATACATGTGGGTTTTTTCACCTTTTAATAATTGACGACTGTACTCTTCGCATTCCCAATTCAACGCCAGGATCCACACCTAACTACAAGTTGCAAATCAGATCGTGGCCTTTGCTAGAGATCTCTCTGACAACCATCTTTTTTAACATTTTGTCTCACAGTATCTTCTTCTCTTCCAGGCATCCATGTACATCAACATGTCAGACAATTCCTCTTCCTTTGCCAATTACCCCCTTCTTCCTCCCCTCCTTCCATCCTCAAACACAACCTATCCTTTCCTCTTGGACCAATGCTTCAAGTTCAGAACGATCACCTACATCTACACTGCTCTCTACATCATCTACATCCTCCTCCCTCTGCCTTTTTTCATCCTCGTCCTGCACCTGGGATACCAAAAGTCGAGGAAGCAGCGCTCCAGTTCTACGGCTACAAGTCACTCCGACCACCTCACCTATCACTCCATCTTCCTGCAGCTGAATGAATGCTTGGGGCTTGCCTTCCTCTTTATTGGCGGCTGCACCAATCTCCTGGAGATGTTGCTGGGAGGGATCACACTTCTAAACGTCATCTCTGTCGGACAGGCTCTGTTTCACCTGCTTACCTGTGTGGAGCGCTACCTGGCTGTGGTTCACCCAATCACCTACTTGGGGCTGAGGCAGGGGGGCGGAGTCAGGATAAGGAACATCAGCATTGGATGTGTCTGGTTATTTTGCGTCGGATATATTTGTGCATTTTCTCGCGGCATCAATGAGTTCAATCAAATCATGTATTACTGCATGATGGGTTTCTTCTTAATTGTACTCTGTTTTTGTAGCTTTTCTGTTCTTTATGTTCTCAAGCGTCCAGGGCCGGGGGAAAGGGGCGGGACCAGGGAGCGTGTTGACCAATCAAAGCAGAGGGCTTTCTACACCATCATGGCCATAATGGGATTGCTGATGTTAAGGTTCAGAGGGGATCTGATTTGCATTGCAGTTCAAAGTTCCCGAGTTCTGAGCACCAGTACTGTGGGACCTCAGATTTATAAAATAGTGTCATCTGCATAAAAATGTATGTTTTAGCATTGAATTTGAAAAATGACATCATTTATATTTAAGGCGAGACACGGCAGGCAAAAACATCGTTTTTCCTGCACTGGTCAATTTTGAGATGTTGTGCTATTTTGATTCCATAACATGTTTTCTTTCAGGCTTTTGGAAGGAAAACGTACAAAATACACATTTAAGTGTTTATTTTACTATAGTTTGTCTATTTGCGTCTGTAGATTTCTCCTACATTCACCAAAAGTTAGCATTCTAACATAACATAAAGTACCGCGACCGCTGTTTGCACCATGTCTTCAGAGGTATCGTTGGAAAGCTCCGTTTCTCCTGCACAATCTCATCGGATCCAAATATGGTCATTTCCTTTGTATCAGCAACCAATCGTGAAAGTGCAAAGGGGTCTTAAACCAAGAAACGAAATCTCATTGGCTGGTGTCAATTTCTGACAACGTGATTCGCTCAGATGCGTCACGTGGTGTGCTAAAGCACTTCCTGGTTAGCTTTCCGCTAGAAATTTAAATCTGAAAATGGCAAAATAACGGAGAATAAAACGTTCACAGAGAAGACGACAACAATTGTCACTTGCACAAAGCAAGGTTATACAAAAAACAAATGACCCTGAACATGAAATACCTTCACGGAGTGCGTCGATGCGCAAGCTATCATCCAGATAACAGGAGGGTTTAGGTAGCCCCACACAGCAATCTTTAAAGGTCGTTTTCTCAAAATGAGTTTTTTCTCCTACTCTGAGTTCGAAATGTCCACTTCAGTAGCAGTTACAAACACCAAACCTTCCAGTTATATTCCTATCAATATTATGAAGGCTTTTACAGAAGGGTTTGGTCATATATAATTCATAGCCTGAATTATATAACATTTTATACCTAAAAACATGGTGAAAATTGATATTTTAGGGCTGTTGACAGTATTTTCTGATTTATGGAGTGATACAAAGAGATATCCGAAATCCCTTCTGTAAAAGCCTTAGATACTAATATGACTACAAAATGAAACAATAATTTTGATCCTGGCTTTATCCAAAGTTCAGATTTCGGTTCCTGAAATGTGTTAAAATATGCGCATATTTCATGAGATAATGGTTCATTTGCATATTTAAACATGCTATTTCAGAAAACTTGTAATACAAAAAACAATTGCCTTATTGTAAGTAATTAACTGGAGAAATGTTTAGCTGATATCTTTAAGTTAAAAAAATTACCCTATTCACCTGGGGTGTCTCGCCTTAATGTAAATAATAATGGACCAAGAGTAGAGCCCTGTGGCACTCCATAACTGATGGTACGAATGACAAGTAGGGGCAGACAATACCTCGTATTACTTTGGGAACCATGCAAGGTCGTCCCTGGCCAACACAAAGTTATATGATGAGGCCCTCTGTGTCGCGAGCGTCGACGGGGGGGTGGGGGTGCTAGTGGAGCCTCGCAGGGGCGAAATTGTACCGCGCTTACAATAATTGCACCGCATAAGCGCATAAAGGTGCGCTCAGTTGAGGCTCCCTCCGCAAGATGTGGCCCCCTCCGCGAGGTGAGGCCCCCTCTGCGAGGTGAGGTCCCACGCAGTCTGCGTGATCTGTGTGTAGGGAGGGGCGGCCCTGGAACCATGCAAATATTAAATAGTATCATCTGCATAGAAACACATGTTTTGGTACTGTTTTGGAAGAATTGAATTTATGTTAAATGTAAATAGTAAAGGACCAAGAGTAGAGCCCTGTGGAACTACATTACTGATTGAAACGGCGTATTCATCACTCTTATTAACAGTTACATTTACCGTGTTAGCATGCTTGTATTTGCTTATTGACATTAAATAATGTGGCATTTCTAATCATTCAAGATGCAAAAGTCCAGCTAACTGTCTAAGTTTTATAATTGTTTTAATGTGGAAGCTTTAATTTATCCTACTTTGCAATTATTACTGGAGTGACTGTTTAAAACAGACAGGATTTGATTTGAATACTCACCTTTTGTTGAACTCAATCAAATGTTGATCTCATTGGACTGATTGAATAACACATTTTTAACACACCAATTGCATGTTCAGATGTAGATTTTTCTTCCCTTTAATTTTACATTTTGGAAATTAATTTTAGTGTTTGAGATGTTTAAGATTGTTCCCTCATGTCTGCACTAACCCGTTCTAGTATATTGTATCTCCTATTATAAGTAAATGTGGTTTAACAATGTAGGACCTCTGTATTTCAAAGAATAAATGTCTTAATAACCTATTCTGTGTGTTTTATTGTGTTTTTGTTGTATAATCTCTTTACATTTCATGCTCGAACTAGCTGATGATAATCGGTGTGATATTCAAATAATGCTGCTGCTCTCCCTGCAATCCGACCTCTCAGGGATACATCTGCCTGTTTAAATCTACCGTAAAAAGTATCATTAAATACGAACTGCATTAAAAAAACAAAGGCATGCTCTCATCTGTGTTTCATACACCTTGATCACGGATATATTTTTAAATATATCTGGATCAGATCCCAGTCAGCAGTCAGAGAGTTTGGAGACGCAGGAGAAAGACGATCCCAAAGAAAATCTACTGAGGTGGGTGATCTTTAAAAATCAAACAAATTGGTTGGATATGAAGTTACTTACAGATACCTGTTAAGCCCGAGAGACCCCAGTACCGGGGCACTGCCGCAACATCTTGCAGGAAACAGTGTCTGAGGGCATGTTCATTTAATAAAACTATGAATGTTTTATATCCATGTAACGGGAAGAAACTCATCTCACTGATCATTTTTTTTTTTTTTCAAAAGAAAACCCACAATGCCTGAGCCTCTGAATTAGCAACGAGCGAAAAATGCTAACACCTTACTGCACGGAAAATCACTCACAAAACCTTATTATTTATCTTTTCACCACATCCAACGCATCGATTCACATTGCGAGGTGACACAGAATCTATTGACACTGACATTGCCACTGAATTATACGTATTTGCGACGTTATAAGCAAAAACGGACATCAAAACAGGTGACGCTAGGTAGCTAAAAATGCTAACATTTTTACCTTGACTCTGTAGTCTCTCCAAAGTGGTCTTCAATGGCATTAAAACAAAAAAAACGCTGCTGAAGTTAATCCATAGGTTAATCGAATGTGTCTGTGTCCCTTTGAAATGATTTCTGATAATCCATAAGCATTAAAACTGCTTTTCCGTTTCCAGATGTCAAAGCTAGAGATAGGTTCACTCTGATTGAAAATTACATGCGCGAAGCCCCCACCTTTTCTCTTCACAACGTGTGTGTGGGGGACTCCCCCTTCGATTCTATTGGCTGGTGTCAACCATCAAAATTGAGCAAGGGGGGCCAGAGATATGGAAAATCAACCAAATGACCCCAGAAGTGGTTTCTTTTGGCTAAATCTCTCTAAAAAGGTCAAATGTCACTTGTTTTGCATCAATCTTGATACAGGGTACTTATTATATGTTGTACTTTGGATTCCTAAAGCTTTTAGTCTACTAACCCATCATCCAAGGGTGGTTTTCACTATAAGTAAAAAAGAATTTTTGGATGGACAATATAATTTACAGTTTTTTACTATGTAAAATCTGAATTTTCTTTAAAATAAAAAACATCTATATTGATTCTGACTTTTCTACATCCAACTCACAGGTTTATCATTACTTTGAGAAAAAAGATTATTAATTTAACCCTTTTAGAAGGGAAGATATGGTCATTTGTTCTGGGAATGTCATTTTCGAGCCTGAGACCTGAAAAACAGGCTCAGGGCTTAACAGGTTAAGAGATTTATATTTAGTTGTTTATGTGTATTAACTGTTTTATAAACGGATTATTTGGAGTTAACTTCATTTCCAGGTTTATTTTGTTTATTTGATGTTGTTTATAATCGTACATTACTTGTGATTATCTTAAGAACTTCCTCATGGGTCTTTTTAAGATTTACTAATAAATAGCTTTCGTTAATTCAGCCTCTGTTTCTCAAAAGTGTGTTCAGAGTAGCTGAGTACCTGCTGCTTTCAAAGACAAAACTGTCTGATTGAAAAGATTGAATATATATAAACGCAAGATTTAGGATAGACCTTGTACACATGAATGCTTATGCAATGGGTGCCCTTAAAGATAGATCACCTGTGGTGGTAGCGCATCAATTGGTCTCTCTGGTTAAGATGAATTACATCGGGTTTCGCTCGTCACTTCCTTCTTGCAGCTCAATAGATTCTGCACCCAAAAGCCTGTGCAACAAAACAATAGAGGAATTCACTGAAAACACTGACGTCCACTTCGGATGTCAATATGTTCCAACCAATTTTATACCGTGGTAAAACACAAAACTATAAATCCCATGTACTTCCACAGGTCAGGTTAAACAGGTCAACATTCTCTCTCTATTATCTATTATATTGCTAAAACATCCAGTAACTATGCAAATACTAACAAATTATATTTGAATGTATCATTATAACTTTTTAGTTTACCTTAGAATAATACTCATTTACTGAATAGTATAAAACCTCTGTTCACTAACAATTTACAGCTAATTATAACAAGTTCGGCTGATAACAACACAGGTTTGCTGTTCACAAAGTAGAGCTTTAATGTAAAAAGGGTGTGCATAAAAGGAGTAACGTTAAATGGAAATGGTTCATTTCTACACAAACAAACTTTAACATACGAAACTCAACAGCAAGAGATGCTAAAACAATATCACAGGTGATCTCTTTGAAAACCATATTTTCTGTTTTCTGGAAGATTTTAACATGTTGTCTCTCTCTCCTCAACACCCCCTTCCCTTTTATTGTCTCTCCCTTTCCTATGCAGGCCTCCATGTATACAAACATGTCAGACAACTCCTCGGACTTTGATGATCTCCCGCTTCTTCCCCTCACCACCTCCTCCTCTGCTTTTCAATTCCTATACCAATGTTTTAGGTTCAAAATGAGCATCTACATCTTCTCTGCTGTCACCATATTGTACACCCTCCTCCTAATCCCATTGGTCGTCCTCGTCGTGTACCTGGGATACCAAAAGTCTACGAAGCAGCGCTCAAGTTCTACAGCTACAAGTCACTCTGACCACCTCACGTATCACTCCATCTTCATGCAGCTGGTTGAATTACTGGGGCTTGCCTTCTTTTTCATTGGCGGCTTCATACATCTCCTGGTGATGTGCCTGGTTGGGTTCACATTTGTGATTATCCCCTATCTCGGACAGGGTTTGTTTCATCTGCTCACCTATGTGGAGCGCTACCTGGCTGTTGTTCATCCCGTCACTTACCTGGGACTGAGGCAGGAGGGCGGAGTCAGGATCAGGAACATCAGCATTGGATGTGTTTGGGTACTGAGCTTCGGATGGACGTTTTTATGGCACCTAGGCAGCTATGATTTCAATGAAAACTTAATGTTTTGCACTGCGGTTTTACTCTTAATTGTCGTTTCATTTTGCAGCATTTCAGTTCTCCGCATTCTCAAACGTCCAGGTCCGGGGGAAGTGGGCGGGACCAGGGAGCGGGTTGACCAATCAAAGCAGAGGGCTTTCCAGACCGTCATGGCTATAACCGGAGCTATATTATTGAGGTGTAGGGGAGGTCTGATCGGCAGTGCAATGACTAGTTCAACAGAACTGAGCCTCAGTAATGTGTGAGTTGTTTCAATGTCTTCATTCTGGTTCGGTCTGCCCAGCAGTCTGGTGTTACCTCTGCTGTTTCTGCACCGGGCAGGAAAATTACAATGCTGCAAACAAAACCCTGAATCAGGATGAGTGAAAAAGTTCACGTGAACATAAAATACTGGAAACTCAAATCACTATTAGCTGCTAAATGTAACGTGTTAACATGCCAATATTAGTTGTTTCGCACATATTGAGACAAATGTGATACTATTCCAGATGAAAGTCAAGCTAAATATCAATATTGTTGATTGATAAGTTAACGATTACTACATTGTTAGCACCGATTGTATCTTTAGCGGCTGATTGTTTTTACATTTTCAAAATTCATTTTAGTGTTTGTGATGTTTAAGATATTTAACTTTTGTTTTCACAAACCAGTTCTCATATAATGGATCTTATATTATAAGTTAATGTTGTATAATCATATTATGGTATAACAATATGTGTAATCACTTTATTTTAAAGAAAGAATAAATGTCTTAATGATTTACTCTGTGTGTTCTGTTGTGTTTTTGCTGTGTCAGATCTATAGAAATGACAAACAGATGATTATTGGAATGGTATTCAAATAATGCTGCTGTTGTCTCTGCAGTCTGGCCTCCCGGTAACACGATAATGCGAGAAATCATTTGCCTGTTTTAATCTACCGTAAAAAGGTATTATTGAGTATGCATGAAAAACACAGTCCTGCTCTCACCTGTGCTTCACACACCTTGATGACAGATGTGAATTTCAATATATTTGGATCAGATCGCAGTTAACAGCAGTCAGAGAGTTTGGAGACGCTGAAGAAGGACGATCAGAAGAAGCTCTGCTGAGGTAGGTGATCTTTAAAAACAAATAATATATATAAATATAGTGGTTACTTTCAGATATTTTGAGATGATATTAAGTTATTTGTGTGTATTCACTTTGGAGTAGACTGTTGATAATGTTAAAGCTGATGAATTGAGATTAACTTTATTTCCAAGGAGATTTAGTTTTTTTTATTTTGATTATAACTGGTTTGCTGCTTGTTTGCACCCGTACTTTAATGTTCTCACACATTAAGATCCATAGTCAGTCTTTTTTATAAACAAATATGTTGGGAAATCATTATCATTGTTAAATGTTTGATTTGAGGTGGCATATCGTCCTCCCCCCAAGTTCATCCAATGGGAAGCTAGGGTGGTTTAATTGGCAGTATGATCCCAGGGTCTGCTCTGAATTGTCACAAATTTAAAAGGTTTGCGAGGGAAATGGAAATCTTTCTTACGACGTTTAATTGGCGAGCCAGCCAGCATGGGGCAACAAAAGTAATTGGCATTGAGTGAGAACCAAAGTAACAGTTTTTTGTGATATCTTTAATATTAACACAAAAACCCTAAACCATACCCAACACAGAACTAAGAAAACAGTTACATAGTCACGTTTTACCAATCAGTGCGTCTCCAACACAGGTAATCTCTCCATGTTGTTGTTTCTGCAAGATTAACAGAAGGTAACATTTTGTCTCTCTCTCCTCAACACCCCCTTCCCTTGTTATTCGTTATTCCTCTCTTTCTTCATCCCAGGCCTCCATTTACACAACTATGTCTGTCAACTCTTCTTACTTTGATGATCCCCTCGATTCTCCCTCACCCGACTCCCCAAACAACTCCTCTTCTCACTTTATAAACCCATGTTTTAGGTTCAGAACGAGTGTCTACGTCCTCTCTGCTGCCACCATATTATACACCCTCCTCCTACTCCCATTCCTCATCCTCGTCGTGTACCTGGGATACTAAAAGTCGAGGAAAGCACGCTCCAGTTCCACGGCTACAAGTCACTCTGACCACTTCACCTATCACTCCATCTTCATGCAGCTGAATGAACTACTGGGGCTTGCCCTCTACTTCTTTAGCACATATTTCAATCACCTGGTGATGTCGGTTGTTGGGATTTCACTTTTGAATGTCAGCTCTGTTGGACAGGCTCTGTTTCACCTGCTCACCTGTGTGGAGCGCTACCTGGCTGTTGTTCACCCAATCACCTACCTGGGGCTGAGGCAGGGGGGCGGGGTCAGGATCAGAAACATCAGCATTGGATGTGTCTGGTTATTTTCTGTCGGATATATGTGTGCATATTCTCGCGGCATCAATGAGTTCCATTTAATCATGAATTACTGCATGATGGGTTTCTTCTTAATTGTACTCTTTTCTGCAGCATTTCTGTTCTTTATGTTCTCAAGCGTCCAGGGCCGGGGGAGGGGGGCGGGACCAGGGAGCGGGTGGACCAATCAAAGCAGAGGGCTTTCTACACCATCATGGCCATAATGGGAGTGCTGTTGTTGAGGTTTGGGGGAGGTCTGATCGGCAGTGCAATCCGTGGTTCACCAGAACTGAGCCCCAGTACTGTGTGTCTTGTTTCAATGTCTTCATTCTGGTTCGTTCTGCCCAGCAGTTTGATTTTACCTCTGCTGTTTCTACACAGGGCGGGAAAACTACAATGCTGTAGACAAAACATTGAATCAGGGTGAGTGAAGGATCATGGTTTCAAATGTTAAAGATTGGAAAGCCAGAGAGATGGATAGATGTAGAGAACGCCATGTTATTGGACTCATCTCTGTTTAAATTAGTGTATGATTAAAAATAAATATCTAGAAAACATTGTAAACGGCACATTTTCAGTGGGACCTCAGATTTATAAAAAAGTGTCATCTGCATAAAAATGTATGTTTTAGCATTGAATTTGAAAAAATGACGTCATTTATATTTAATGTAAATAATAAAGGACCAAGAGTAGAGCCCTGTGGCACTCCATAACTGATGGTACGAATGACAAGTGAAGACACATCATTTGGGAACCATGGAAATATTAAATAGTATCATCTGCATACAAACAGATGTTTTAGAACTTTTTTGGAAGAATTTAATTTGCTTAAATTTAATTGCTTACACTAATTGCGCCGCATAAGTGCATAAAGGTGCACTCAGTTGAGGCTCCCTCTGCAAGATGAGGCACACTCCGCGAGGTGAGGCCCCCTCTGCGAGGTGAGGTCCCATGCAGTCTGCGTGATCTGCGTGTAGGGAGGGGCAGCCCTGGAACCATGAAAATATTAAATAGTATCATCTGCATAGAAACACATGTTTTGGTACTGTTTTGGAAGAATTGAATTGATGTTAAATGTAAATAGTAAAGGACCAAGTGTAGAGCCCTGTGGAACTACATTACTAATTGAAACGGCGTATTCATCACTCTTATTACCAGTTGCATTTACCGTGTTAGCATGCTTGTATTTGCTTATTCACATTAAATAATGTGGCATTTGTAATCATCAAGATACAAAAGTCAAGCTAAATGTCTAAGTTTTATAATTGTTTTAATGTGGAAGCTTTAATTTATCCTACTTTGCAATTATTACTGCAGTGACTGTTGTGAAAATATCTCAATGTGATTAAAACAGACAGGATTTGATTTGAATACTTACCTTTTTGTTGAATTAGATCAAATGTTGATCTCATTGGACTGATTGAATAACACATTGTTAACACACCAATTGCATGTTCAGATGTTGATTTCTTTCCCTTATATTTTACATTTTGGAAATTAATTTTAGTGTTTAAGATGTTTAAGATTGTTCTCTTATGTGTGCACTAACCCGTTCTAGTATATTGTATCTCATATTATAAGTAAATGTGGTTTAACAATGTAGGACTTCTGTATTTCAAAGAATACATGTCTTAATAACCTATTCTGTGTGTTTCATTGTGTTTTTGTTGTATAAGCTCTTTACATTTCATGCTCGAACTAGCTGATGATAATCGGTGTGATATTCAAATAATGCTGCTGCTCTCCCTGCAGTCTGACCTCTCAGGGATACATTTGCCTGTTTAAATCTACCGTAAAAAGTATCATTAAATACAAACTGCATTAAAAAAACAAAGGCCTGCTCTCACCTGTGTTTCATACACCTTGATCACGGATATATTTAAATATATCTGGATCAGATCCCAGTCAGCAGTCAGAGAGTTTGGAGACGCAGGAGAAAGACGATCCCAAAGAAAATCTACTGAGGTGGGTGATCTTTAAAGGGCCCATGTCATGGCCATTTCCACTGATCATAATTCCATTGTTGAGGTATACTAAAATAGATTTATACTGTGCAATTTTCCAAACTCACATTGGTTTTGCATACAGCATCTCTGTAAAGTATGTGTATTCAGCAGTATTCACTCTCTCCACTAAACAACTCGTTGGAGCTCTTGCCCCCCCCCCTCCCTGTGAGCCTAGTGTGCTCCGATTGGTCAGCTCGGCCACTCTGTTCTGATTAGTCAACCACCAGAGAGGCTCCGCCCATGTCTAACAGTGCTTTTTTCGGCTCGCTCTCAGCGGAACATCAGTCTTATAATGGCGTCGGTACAGCCGTATATTTTATACGCTAACTAACCGAACTGTACCTACAACTGTTGTTATAGAAGAGTAAGTTATTTTTACCTGTAATAAACTACTACTGTTTGATGAGAAATCAAATCATGGTTTGCTATATATGAATGATATGTTATAGGAGCAAATCATTCAGGGAAGAAAGGAGAGGCCTACTAAGTATTTCCATCAAACTTTATTTTTAGAAATGTACAAAATGAACATGCGTAAATATACATATATACACTGTATATCAGTGATTCTCAAATGGGGGTACGCGGACCCCTATGGGTACGTTGGGGTACTGCAGGGGGTACGTGAGGTAAAAAAAAAAAAACGTTAATTAAAAAAATACCATGCATGATTACAAATATAATCTACTTCAATAAGTTAAATAGAAAACACAATGTTATATAAAATATTCCTAGAACCACCTCATATAAACATGTCAAATGTGTGTATTGTATTTTATAGTTTTTCATAATATATCATTTTGTTCATTGGTTTGTTAAACTTCAATTGAAAATATCCTTAGTTTGTTGTAATTCATGCATGAAGGAGTTAATAAATCACACTCTGATGGAACATCACTATATTGTAATTATTTAGGCTTTTTCTATCACAAATGTTCGGGGTTGGCTGAGAAAATGTTTCAAAGGGGGTACATCACTGAAAAAGGTTTGAGAAGCACTGCTGTATATCATCCATTCCTCCCCTTATAGGCGTTTTCGGCATCTTGCCTATCGCAGCTTTGTAAGCGGCTGCCGGGGCTTTTTAGGACGAGGCATCAGAGTGGGTCATCCCGTGTGTGTGTTGTCCGCCAGATACGCCAGGAGTTTCCTGATCTGGCTGGATGAAATCAAATGCAAATCACAAAATATTAGAGAAACTTAGTTTTTTTAGATTTGTTAGTAGTAGTTGTGGTAGGAGTGTGTATCTATCTAATCTATCTATCTAATCAACACAGTTAGCTTGCCAGCTAATATGCTAACCTACGTTTGCTAGTTGTTCAGTGTAATATGCCAATCTACTATGAACAACAGCTAGTCTAGGCCAGCGCCATATAGATAGATCTCTCTATATGGCGCTGGTCTAGGCTAGCAAGAACATGTTTACAATTGCAATCTTATACGGGTAGTCTGCTACGTTCGGTCATTCATTGTAGCTGGCATGAAAACAATGTTTTCCCTAGCATGTCTAGCTCTCGGTAGCCTAGTGGTTTAGCTATGTAGCATACACGCTATGAACGGTAGCTTGGTAGCATACACGCCAGGAACGCCAACTATAATGTACTGACCGTACGGTAAATCACCCGGAGTATACTGTCTATGAGTATTTCGTGTGTGAATGCAGACATTCTCCTGCTATGAGATACATGTATGTAAGCCCTTACGCATAGAAAATATATTTCCCCATATATTAACTGTCAATATATTGCATTATTTTGTTTTCTGATTTACTGGTTAATTGAAAATATTTAATAAAGGAAATCTTGCTGTTGGCTATACCAACTGATACTGATTAATAATCAACATGCAAAACATATTTATTCATATCTACAAAATATATTGAAGATATATAGAATAATATATTGTGTTAATATATTACAATATATTGATATATAGAATAATATATTGTGTTAATATATTGCAATATATGGGATAATACATCAGTAATTGCCGCTTTCCATATATTGAGTAATATATGTAAATATATATAATATATTGGTTGTGTATATATGTGAACATACATTTACTATATATTAACATTTATATGGGGACATGTATGTACTCTATATTCAGATGTATATGGGGACATGTATGTAGTATATATTCACAATTATATGGGGACATGTACTATATATATATTCACAATTATATGGGGACATGTATGTACTATATATTCACAATTATATGGGGACATGTACTATATATGTTCACAAATATATGGGGACATGTATGTACTATATATTCAGATTTATATGGGGACATGTATGTAGTATATATTCACAATTATATGGGGACATGTACTATATATATATTCACAATTATATGGGGACATGCATGTACTATATATTCACAATTATATGGGGACATGTACTATATATGTTCACAAATATATGGGGACATGTATGTACTATATATTCAGATTTATATGGGGACATGTATGTAGTATATATTCACAATTATATGGGGACATGTATGCGCTATATATTCACAATTATATGGGGACATGTATGCACTATATATTCAGATTTATAAAAGACGTACATATATTCTGAACATGAGTGCAATATATGTTCACAATGAGGAGAAATGCATGTTCTGATAAAAAAAATCTTTCATTTCATTTCAAACCTTTATTTATGCAGGTGAATCCCATTGAGATCATTGATCTCTTTTTCAAGGGTGACCTGCTGCAAGTAGGTTCCACATGAATACATATAAACATAATAGAAAAACAAAAAGGACATCATACAGCATATTTACAGTGACTACAGTTTACATAGCTAGTAACATTTACAGGTTCCAACAGTTTCCGATTGGATAGCATCTATCCTTGCTTTAAAAACATTTAGTGGAACCAAATTGCTCAGACTGTTCCAAGTTAGCGGAGCTGCGCATCTAAAAGCCATCTTCCCTAAGACAGTCCTAGCAGTTGGCACATTTAATAAAACCACAGCATTCGATCTCAGGCAGTAGCCACTTACAATTCGCCGTGAGATCAGGGAGCAGATGTAGGATGGAAGTTTCCCTAACATGGCTTTGTATATAAAAATGTACCAGTGACTGAGCCTCCGTACAGTTAGCGAAGGCAAACCTGCCCTTGCATACAGGGTACAGTGATGGGTTAATACTTTACAGTTTGTCACAAATCTCAGTGCACTGTAGCTGTTTGAGGACCAAGATCTTCTTCTTCGAGTCCGTAGCAATCTCAAATGTCGTTCTGCCAGTATCGGGCACAGGCCACAGCTGATGGGGTAGGTTCTGCCAGGTCTTCTGGACTGCACCGGGCGGCATCGGCACATTCCAGTAAGTGGGACATTGTCTGCACTGATCCACAGCTGCACGTGTCTTCTGTGGTGTAGTTACACACTTTCATCAGTGCTTTGCACCTCCCCTGTTCCACACGCAGTCTATTGAGTGACTTCCAGGTTGTCCAGCCAAGGTCGTGGCCACTAGCAAGGCTTTCCGTTGGTGTGATTCCTCTGTCCAGCCATTCAAGAGCTTGTGTGTCATGTCTTTGCCATTCATCTTCCCAGATGTTGGTCCTTGCTGCTTGTTTGGTTGTCTGGAGGGGCAAGACTGTCTGCACAAAACTGGCTCTGGATCGGAGCCTGCGTGGGGGTGCTACATGGCCATGCAAGGGGTGTCTGATGTCTGTCTCCTGTGTTCTCCGTTCATCTTGAGCGATACCCAGTCGTCTGATGTGTGGGGGAGAGATGCCGGCTAGTGCATAGAGGCACGGGACAGGTGTTGTCTTAACGCATCCCGTGATGATGCGGCAGGTGTCATTCAAGGCTGTGTCGACCAGTTTGGTGTGACGTGATCGGCTCCAGCTTGAGCAGGCATACTCTGCTGTAGAGAAACACAGGGCCATGGCAGTTGCACGGATTGTTGGTGGATCTGCGCCCCACTTGGAGTTCACTAGTTTGCGCAGGATGTTGTTGCGGGTGTTGATCTTGGCTTTGGTGTTCTCCAGGTGTTTGTTGAAGGAGAGTGTCCTATCCAGTGTAACACCAAGATACATGGGATGCGTATGGTTGGACAGTTTGTGGCCATCCCAGGTGACGCTCAGTTCTTTTTTTTCTTTTTTTTTTTTTTAGCATCTCGGTTCCTCAGGTGGAAGCTGCATAGTTGGGTTTTTGATGGGTTGGGTTTCAGGTGGTTGTTATTGTAGTAGCTTGACATTTCTTGGAGGGCACTTTCAAGGACAGGCTCAATCTTCTGGAGGTCTACTTGTTGGGTGGTGATGCAGAGGTCGTCTGCGTAGATGAAACGCTGGCATTCTGGGGGTAATGGCTGGTCGTTTGTGTATATGTTGAAAAGGAGGGGGGCCAGTACGCTACCTTGTGGGAGGCCGTTCTTTTGGGCTTTCCACTTGCTCCTCTGGTCATTTAACTGGACGTAGAAGCGCCTGTTGTTGAGGCGGCTTTTGATGACTTGACACAGATTCAGTTCACCAGTCATGTCCAGTAGTTTCCTGACCATTGTACGGTGTTGGACAGTGTCATAGGCAGCAGAAAGATCTATGAATGCTGCTCCAGTTATTTGTTTTCCTTCAAACCCATCCTCAATGTGTTGGGTGAGGTTGAGTAGCTGTCCAGCACAGGAGCGGCCAGGACGGAAACCAGCTTGGTCTTTAGTCAGCTTGGTGTCTATGAGTGGCATGAGGCGTTGGAGTAGCAGCCTCTCGTAGAGTTTGTAAGTGATGCAGAGGAGGGAAATGGGTCGGTAGCTCTTTGGGGATGATGGGTCTTTGCCGGGTTTGGGGATTGCAACCACTTTGGCCTTTCTCCAGACAGGAGGGATGGTTTTTGTGCCATACATGTGTTCAGCATCTCCAGGAGCCAGGTCTTTCCGTTAGGTCCCAGGTGCTGTATCATTTCTGCCAGTATGTCATCAATCCCTGCTGCTTTTCCGGGTTTCAGATTACCCATTGCAGTTTCGAGTTCTTCTATGTCGAAGGGTTTGGTGAGAGGGCTGGCTGGTTGTGGTTGGTCTGATACCACTGTGCGATGGTGTTCTCCTGTGGGTTGGCGGCGGTGTTGGTTACGGCCGTTGGCCACCAGCTGTGATGCAACCGAGTTTGCTCTGACCGTTGTGATTATGGGTGGTGTGGTGTGGTCTTCGCCAAGACGGCGGATTGTAGCCCATGCCTTCCTGCTGTTATTTGTCATATTGGTGTTCTCTATCATTTCCTTCCAGACTTTCCTTCGTTCTTCCCCAACTTCACTGATCAGGGTCTCTCCAAGTTCCATGGTGGTAGAGGAGAAAGGGTCCTTATTATATTCCTCATAGTAGGCTTTCAGCAGGTCGCTGGATGTTTCTGATAACCCAGGAATATACTGTGTCTGGCATCCCCTGGGTATGTGATGTCTGGCTGACCTTTTTAATAAGTCTGTGAAGTTGGAGTAGTTATTGGGAAATGGTGGTATGTTAGATATGGAATGCTCTATCTCCTGTTGGAATGACAACCAGTCGGCTTTCCGTAGGTTGAACCTCCTGCGGAATGGGACGGTGGTTGCTTGGAGAGCGGATCTAACGGTGATGGCAATTGGCCGGTGCTGGGTATGGGGGATAGGGTCCAGGACTTCCTTCTCAGTTCTGGATGCAATGTCACTGCTTACGCATGCAAGGTCTGGGTTGTATCCTCGTTTCCATCTGGCGCTGTGGAAGGATTTGGGTAGTTTAGCGTTATGGATTAGGGTCAGGTGCTTGGACTCAAGCCAGGTCTCAACTTCATCTCCATCTTGGTTGTTGTTCTCATAGCCCCATGATGTACTGTGGGCATTGAAGTCGCCGATGCTGATATGGAATCTCCTCTTGCATCTTTCTGGTAGTTCTGTGTACAGAAAAGGGGTTGCGGGTGGTTTGTAGACTGATGTGACAGAGACATTTGGGAGGGCAACTGTGATGGTTTCCATGTTTCCTTCCGTAGTGTGGGTCCAGACTTCCTCAATCTTGAGGTTTGGTCTGCTGAAAACAGCTGATCCATACTGTCTGTGTCGGGTCTCAGCGACCAGTTTCATTCCAGGGATGGTAGGTTGGTGTTGTGCAGGGCCGATGTGGGTTTCCTGCATGCAGAGTATGTCATAGCGATTGGCCATCGTTGCCAGTATCTCTGCCTTGCATCCGGAGAAACCTTCGATGTTGATTGAGACGATTGACAGTGCGGGTCCAGAGAGGGGCAGGTATCTGTGACGCTGTCGAGATCCGGCAGGCATCTTCATCATTTGATTGCGTAGGTAAGTATACAGAGATTGGCCTACTGGCAGTATCAGATTATATCCTCTTGGATGTATATCTCATTCAACCAGCGTTTCCCAGGCTGCACCACGGGGAGGTTTCTGTATGTGCAGTCCAGGACCAAGATAATAAAACACTTCGTACACAAGGAGTATAAAACTAGTTTCTACATTTTAAAGTTACATAACGTTTCACAATTCTTAAGTAATAGCCACGGATAGGTCTACATACTACATTACCCATAAGCCTCAGCTGAATCATATTCTAGCAAAACCAAATGGATTAAAATCTCTACTCATACCTCAAAAAATGAAAACATGATATGACATTTCTGTTGGTTTCATGTAAACAAGTTTTTTATATGCAACAACAAATAAACTGTGCATAAAAACAGATAAATAGGGAAAATATACTTTTACTACAACATGCGGTAACTACTCCATAAAAGGTTAAAATCTAAAATCTATGAAATCTTTGAATCTCAATCTGCCTCAGTGTTTGCAGCCTGGTAGTTTCCCCGCTCTCTGTAGAAACAGCAGAGGTAACACCAGACTGCTGGGCACAGTGAACCAGTATGCAGACCACATCATTAATTTGAAATCACATTTAGCCAGCAATGTTGAATTATAAAAGGAGCTTATAACCAGGATGCTCAATAACCTCGAAGACAAAGCAGCCGTTATGGCCATCATGGTGTGAAGAGCCCTCTGCTTTGATTGGTCAACCCGCTCCCTTTTCCCGCCCCCTTCCCCCGGCCCTGGGCGAATCAGAACAAAGAGAACTGAAATGCTGCAGAAAAAGGCGACAATCAATGAGATGGCAAAAAACATTAATGCAATAACCAATTGGAAAAAAGGAATAGATTGGAAACTTGCTGCAAAGAAGCAAATACACCAAACACACCCAATGCTGATGTTTCTGATCCTGACCCCGCCCCCCTGCCTCAGCCTCAGGTAGATGACGGGGTGAACAACAGCCAGGTAGCGCTCCACACAGGTGAGCACGTGAAACAGAGTCTGTCCAGGTGAGATGGCAGAAAATACATATGTCCCCACCTGTAACTGGATCATGTGTGTAGAGGCTGTGACAGTAGAAGGTACTCCCCACAACTCCGATTAACTCCAGGATGACCATGTGAAAGGTGAAGACGTCGGTGTGGCTCATTGTTGCTGCAGAGCCTCGTTTCCTCCATCGTTGGAAGCCAATGTAGAGGACGAGGATGAAGAGAGGGACGAGGAGGATGTAGACGATGTAGAGTGCTGTGAAGACGAACGTTTCGTCTTGGCAATCAAGAAGATGGACGGAGGAATTGGCGGAGGAATTGGCGGAGGAATTGGCCGACATGTCCATTTGTTTGGAGGACTTTACTGAGAAAGAAGAATAATGAAAGTTAATGAAACACATTTCAGCATTCTCCCATTTACAAAGAGGGGTTCAGAGTGTTGCCCATGGAAACTTTACCATGTTCTATTAAAGAGCAACTGTACCAAATATAGCTTGAACATGACCCCTTAGAAGAAAATGTGGGCCGCCCAATCAGCCTTGGTTGTAAATGTAAACGATGGATGAAATGACTCAAGGTATTCCATAAAGAGCATGCCTTATTGACTGAGAAGGCCAAAATATGTTGTACTTCCTACACCGTCATTTAACGTAATGGTGATTAAGTCTAACCCTTATGAAACAAAAATATATTGTAATATATTGGTAAATATAATACAATATATTGGATCATACATTTCCATATATGGGAAAGTAGTCCTTATATTTTTAAATATATTGCAATATATGCATGGACCATGTATGGCTATATATTGATACATATAAAAAATATATATTGCAATGAAAACAAAAACTGCACTATACATTTATATGTAATAGTTTTATTGAAACACTCATTTATCTTTCATGAGTTTACATAAAATTGAACAGATATTCATAAACAGTTATCTCACTTCGTTTTGTATAGTTACCCACTTTATATATGAACATATGTTTGATGGTAGCCTACATATAAAAAAAGTACAAATTGTCCATTGAATGATGGAAAATAATATACAGTTTATAAATATATATAGACACACACATATATGCACGCATATATATATGCATATATGCACGCATATATATATTCATATATGCGTGCATATATGCACGCATATATATATTCATATATATATATATATATATAAATATATATATATGCATATATGCACGCATATATATATGAATATATGCACGCATATATATCTATGCATATATTACGGCCGACCGGCTATTTGGAGTGGAACGCAGCCCATCCACGGCAGACAGCCCAAACAGTATTCGAATGTGCCACTTCCGGCTGATTTCGGGGAGCCCCCCCCCCTCTCCAGCAATAGATTGATCTGATTGGCAGATTCAAATCTGCGTTGCTGCCTCTGTCTGTTGATTCTGTCGCTGAGTGTCAAAGAGAAAGCATTCATCAGGTGCTTCGAAACGGAAAATTAAAAAGAAACGAGAGGAAAATACAGCACCAGAGTCAGGTATGTGTGTGAGCATTTAAAACTATTTTAAATTGAAATAATTCTGCATGTACACTATAAGTAGTCTAGTTGCTTAATCCGTATGTCCCGTCTCTCGGCACTACACCAGCTACATTAGCTAACGTTAGTTAAATTAGCTATGTTAGTTCCCTCGTGTATGAGTGTATAACCGGTCCGCAGCTTTGTGAACATTCAATTTAGAAGATTTTCGATTTTACAGTCAACTGAAGTCGACCCAAAACAGCCAAAAATAGCGGACCTTTAGATCGCTAACATTTTAGCATAAGTCAATGGAGTTTAACATAGCGAAAACTAGCCCCACGGCTAACGGACATTTTCTGACTGGTGACGACGATGAGCTAGTTAAGTAATGTAACCACAGTTAGTCTATGTCTTGTAAATTCCCCTTGTTCTCCTTGATCTGCATTATATCGTTCGTGTTTTAGTCAGGCACATTTAGGGACAGCTAAAGTAGTTCAGCTACGGGTCTTCGAGCTGGTTACACATGTGCGTTCAGGACATTATTGCGCATCGTCACATGCATAATTACCATCGTCACAGAGAGAATGCGTTCGTGAAGAATGTGAGCATATATGCAGATCTTTAGTGTTGGTAATGTTATAAGATTGTATGCATAGTGTCCTGCTCAGTCAGTGTGTTAATGAGTCTATTGATGTCCCGTTTTTAGCTGCTATGTTGTTCAGGAATTGAGCTAATGCTAGCTAGTTAGCTAAGTTAAGCTATGATAGTGTGTGGATGAGATGCTAACTTAGCTTTTATTAGCCGTGTGTTTGCAACGTGTCTAATGTGTTTTAGCAACAATTAGTATTGCTGTTGCTTATTATTAATAACCATCGTCTGGTTAGTTATTGTAATTTGAACCTTATTTCTATTTCTGTGTATTTCGCAGAAACCATTCATTCATTCTCTACTCTACGTTAGGCTATGTGTTGTGGACTAATGCATTCAAGTTAGTTCACATTTTAGTTGTTATTGCCCCTGCTGACAATTGTGTGGATAATATGTAGCCTACAGTCAATGGCATTTCACATTTTGCTCTCCAGTGTATGTTATTTTAATGTTGACCCATAATACTATATATCTATATATTTTACAGGAGCATTGTTGAAATTCATAGGTCGAACTAAGCCTGCAGAACCACAAGTCAAGAGGACAGAGGAGCCAGATAGCAGTGGTGACTGAGACAGAATAAATAAGGAGAGAGGGCCCATGCAGAGAGGCAGACATCAGTAGTGAGGAATCAGACCCAAAATATACGAGGACAGAGGAGCCAGATCGCAGTGGTAAGGAACGCACTGTCATTTAATTTCACTGTCATTTTACTTTTCACATATCACTTTATTCACTATTCAGCTTAGTTATCCTTGCCATGAAGGATTGAATGGATGAATGTTCTATATTATTTTAATGACAGATTGAACCACAGCAATATTGTTTTAGAGATTTTATATGTTTAACTGCTATGCCTGTCATCTCTGCTCTGTGTCATTGTGTTGTCTCCTGGGTTCTGTAGTGCCCGGAGTCTGTCTTTTTATTTTTTTCCTCCCAAACCCCATCCCCTCAGGACGCCTTTTGCCTCCTGTCAGGTCATCATTGTAATAAGAATTTGTTCTTAATTGATTTTCCTGGCTAAATAAAGGTTCTACTACTATTTATTCAGTTATTTTATTACTGGTACTGCTAATTGCATTATGCGTATTGTTGTATATTGTATATACGTATGTATTTACTACTACTACTTACAAAATCGAGGGTTGTAGCTTTGTGTCAGTACATATTTCAGGGTTTTTCTATGCCTTTGTTCATCTAAATTCTAATACTCATAGGCGACTACCACTCCTGCCGATGCCGATTTCGAGGCCCAGTTCTCCCTTCCCACCACCCCAGGCTCATTGTGCTAGGTAAAACTCTCATTCAATAAAAGTAGTCTTTTAAAGGTGGGGTAGGTAATTTTGGAGAAACCAGCTCGAGTGCGCTAGAATTTGAAAATACACAGCCGGAAAAAATCTGCCACTTCCTCACAGAGCCCCTCCTCCAACACACACGAACGCGCACATGACCAATGAGGGCACGAGATAAGTTTGTGCACAGATGGAAGGCTGACAGGCAGGTAGGCCATCCAGTCATTTCAGCCGGGCCGGCTAAAATGATTGGATGTGCTTTTTACAGTACCACGGCTTCCACAGATGATATTTTTTTATGGATTTTTTGTCAAAGCACTTCAGATATTCATTGCTATCGGGATATTAAGAGCATTCCATGGAATATAACACAAAGTGTATCTCGAGCCGGTCTCTCAAACTTACCTACCCCACCTTTAAAGATGAATGCAATTACATTTAAAAAAGTTTTAAACAGAACTGTTGCAGATGCAGATGCTTGGTCCAAATTCCATAAAATATACCAACCAGTAGCGCCACACTCAGACGAAAATGTACAAAGCCTATTCTTCCACTATTTGTATTCCCACATTATTCACCAAGCCAGCCCATGCTTTAATATAGATATTATGGATATTGTTATAATTCCTGCTGTCTTTTGTGAACTTCTAATTATTTGTAATTGTTCTGTTCCACAGATGCTGTAGTAAACCACCATCCAGGGACCAAGACATCAGATATAAGAACATCCATTAACACAAGAATTTGTGAGTAAAGGCACGAAAAAAACAAGATTGACGATCAAATAGGGTACAAGACTGTTTTTTTGGCCCTGTTCCGGACCTTGTTTTAATGAGTGATCAGCTCATGTTTAAAGTTGTCACCAGGTGAAACAAAAAACAAGATTGTTAAATAGGATAACAAACTGCTCTTTTTGGCCCTGTATGAAATAACAATGCATCATTTATTAACTATACCTATACAAAATGTAATACATTTTCCCTTCATTATGTAATAACAACTCCTTTTGTAATAATTTGCCCATTATGTAGTAAACAAGTTCAATGCAAATATGTAATACATGTCGCCACATTTTGAAATATATTATTACATATTGCTGTGGTTATTACAAAATGAGTTGCAAACAATAACATTACAACTGTTTATTTATTTATTCAACCATGAATCATCCTTACTCATAATTTAAAAATACTTCAGTAGAATATCTTTCATTGGCCAAAACTAGATCAAGTGTTACCATATTCATTAGCCAACATGTATATCAACATCAATTTTGGGATATATTTACAGTTTGGTTATGGTTACATAATGAATATTACAGTTTTTTAAAAGGGCAACTCACGCATTTTGTAATAACCATTGCAAAATGTAATAATTTATTACAAAATGCAGGGACATTTATTTTATATTGCGTTCAGGCTGTTACAGAATGCAGCAGATTATTACAAAATGTGGGTTTTATTACATAATTACATAAAAATGTTCTTGAGTCATGACATAATGTGTTGTTTATAGGCCTTTTTCTTTTATTCGTTCCTTGTCCTTCTTTTAATGAGTATTTTGATAACTGTTACACATTGATAGATCTTCTGTTATCTTTCTTACAGTGCAGACGCTTTTCTGCTTGCTCTTGCCTCTGCTTAGTTTTTATGCTGATTTTCCTATTCTTATTCTCTGAAAACTTCGAGCAGCGGCTCCTGGACATTAACTTATCACTGGGACAGTTATTCATCGTAAATAGACGGAGGGTTTCAGCCATATTTCAACATTTTTACGACGACCTCAGTCTTACAGTAGCGTGGCCTAGCAACAGCTAAAGCCTGGTAGGCTACTGCATGCTATTTAGCTTAAGCTAGTTGGTAGCAAAATGCCTCCGTTCTCTACAGATGACTTCCACAAACTTCAACAGAAGATGGCTGTGTTGGAAATGAAAATGCAACGGTTGGAAGTTAACGTGGAAGTGAATGGACTATGTTGTGGGAATAACACCACTTTACCAGTGTTGCAAGATAATGGAAAAGGGTATGCTAACTCACAGCTAGTTAGCAGCTACAAGGTTTCCAAGGAACAGGAGGGCTGTGTACTGGGTAATAAATCTACAAGTGGTAGTCCTCCCTGGAACTCTCTGGGTGCTAAGCCTAAGAGTAAATCATTTCCATGGGATTTGGGAGGACGAATAACAGGCAGAGCCCAGCGCTCTGAAATCTGTGATGCGACCGGCTGGCCTGCATTGTTATCACCCAGGAAGAGTGCCCCTTCAACCCCTATTCATACTAGGAAACAGCCGTGGACAGCTGCTAAAGGGAGAACTACAAACAATCCTCCTAAACCACCAAGTGTGCCAATCCAGAACAGATACGCTCCACTGACCGAGAACCGGAGATCTCTTTCTGATGACCTGGATAACCCGTCCTCTTCACACAGCAGGGTAAGGACCAATAGCTACTCCAAAAGTAAAAGGCTAGAGGGAAAGCTAACGGCTGGGCCTGAAACTCTGATTGTGGGTGATTCTGCTGTAAGAGATGTAAAAGGTCTGTGTAGTAAGAACAACACCAAAGTACTCTGTTTCCCCAAGGATATGGTCTCCGACTTGGCTGAGAAGATCCTGCATATTGGGGCTGAACATCCGACTGTGAAGAATGTGGTACTACATATTGGAACAAATGATGTTGTGAAACAACAGTCAGAAGCGCTGAAAGAAGACTTTAAATGTCTGTTGGAAACTGTCAGCTCTCTAAATGCGGAGGTGTTCATCAGTGGCCCTCTACCGCCAGTCAGAAGAGGAGTGGAGAGATTCAGCAGACTGTTTGCATTGAACATGTGGCTTTCAGCTGCCTGCACTGACCATTCTGTCCATTTTATTGACAATTTTAACTTTTTCTGGGATCGCAGACATCTTTTTAAGGCAGATGGAGTTTGCCTGAACAAGTCAGGAGTGAAATTGTTTATCTCTAACATATTCAACTGCCTGCGTCAGCAATCTGTTCCCTCTGCCAAGGACAAGCGGCAAGAGGAATCAAAACAGGAGAAAGACACAACAAATTGCGCAGAAAACCCTGAAGAAGTATCACTGCACCCGCCTGAGGAATGTTCTGATTATGGGAGACCTATGACACAAATGGAGGAGTCTCCACTGCCCGTCACCCCCCCCCTGTCAACGCCTTGGAGGATACTCTTCATTCATCTCCCAGCTCTCTCTACTCTCCGCTCACCCTTTCACCCTCGCCCTCCCCCCTGGAGTTCGATGACCGCATGAAGGCGAGATGCAGGGTTGGCAGCATGTCCTTTACCCCCGCCCCTCAACGACGCCCACCAAAATCACCGAAGCAGAGACGCGCACCATCTCCCCCGTCTTCATCACTGTGCCTATGTCAACCACCTCCCATCCCTTCAAGAAAGCATCTGCAGTCTCCGAAGCCTGATAAGGATGTGTGTGTACAAAACGCAACAAACTTTTACTGATATGTGCTGGGTCCAGGCTCAAGGGCATATGGCACTCTCAACTCTTTCCAGCACATGCCGGGGCCCTGCCTGCCAGTAGCTTTGCCGATATCTGTGTTGATAGGTAATAGATTAAGAGCGGTAAATCAGCTTAGAAACAGGAAGTGCTCAAACGTTTGTGTGAGGTTATCAAATTTAGCAGTGATTCCATGTCAGCCACAGCTTGTCACAAAATGTTTTACTGATAGTGTATTTAACAAACTTAAACTAGCTTTATTAAATGTCAGGTCTTTGGCAGGAAAAACATTTTTAATCAATGATTTTATCACTGAGCACAATCTCGATTTTATGTTTTTAACGGAAACTTGGATTGAACAAAATAACAGTGCAGCTGTTCTTATCGAATCAACCCCTCCCAACTTTAGTTTTATGAGTCAGGAAAGAATGCATAAGAAAGGGGGTGGAGTTGCTATTTTGTTCAATGATTCCATTCAATGCAGGAAGACATCTTATGGGAGCTTTGCTTCTTTTGAATATGTGGCCCTTCAGCTGAAATGCTCCTCTCGAGCTCTGTTCCTAAATATCTATAGACCACCCAAATACTGTGCAAGCTTTTTTGATGATTTTACTGAACTGCTGTCTATAGTGTGTATTGACTTTGACCGTTTAGTCATTGTTGGTGATTTTAACATCCATGTTGACAACCCCCAGGACAGAGGGGCTAAAGAACTGTTTTGTGTTCTTGATAACTATGGACTGACTCAGCATGTGGCGGAGCCCACGCACAATAAGGGGCACACTCTGGACTTAATTATCTCAAAGGGTCTGAATATCTCAAAGGTTGTGGTGACTGATGTTGCACTCTCTGATCATTCCTGTGTTTTCTTTGAGAGCTCTATTTCTGTTCACAAAAATGTTCAGAAAGAGGTAACCACAAAGCGATATTTAACTGAAAATACTAGGGAAATGTTTACTCAGAATTTCTCATCCACACTTGCCCCTGCTAACATCTCAGTAAATGAGCTAGTAGATCATTTTAATTCAAAAATTAAAAATGTTATAGATACCATTGCTCCAACTAAGGTAAAGGAAGTGATTAGCAAGAAAATATCTCCATGGAGAAAGGCCATGACCGTGAGAACAGAAAAAAGAGAGTGTCGAAAAGCTGAACGTAGGTGGCGAAAAACAAATCTCCAGGTTCACTTTGAAATCTATAAAGAGAGACTTGGCCTTTATAATTTGGAATTGAAAAACGCACGACAGTCTTTCTTCTCTGACATCATTACCAAAAACAAAAACAACGCACGTGCCTTGTTTGCTACCGTCGACAGACTAACTAACCCCCCAGTGTCAGTAGCCTCTGAATTTCTATCCACCAGGGCGTGCAATGATTTTGCCTCCTTCTTCACTGACAAAATTCAGAAAATTAGACAAGCAGTCAGTGCCTCTACATCAGGTACAGCAAATGTTTTGTCCCTATGTCCACCTAATATCAATTCAAACACCATGACACAATTCCATCAGATTAATGGTAAAAACTTAGAGGACATTATTCAACTTCTGAAATCCTCCTCCTGCTGCCTTGATATTATTCCAACAGGATTTTTCAAAGATGTTTTTCCTTGCATGGCCTCAGATCTACTTCATATAGTAAACACATCTCTTCATTCAGGTATTTTTCCAGAGGCCCTGAAAACTGCAGTCATTAAACCGCTCTTAAAAAAGAATAATCTAGATGCCTCAGTAATGAACAATTACAGGCCAATATCAAACCTGCCATTTCTAGGTAAAATCATTGAAAAAGTAGTATTTCAACAGTTGAGTAACTTCTTGCATTTAAATAACTGTTTGGATGTGTTCCAGTCAGGATTTCGTCCAAACCACAGCACTGAGACTGCTCTTGTGAAGGTCTTCAATGACATCCACTTAAACACAGACAGTGGCAGAACTTTAGTGTTAGTATTATTAGATCTCAGTGCTGCATTTGACACTGTTGACCACAACATATTACTAGACCGACTAGAAAACTGGGTGGGACTTTCGGCAACAGTTCTAAATTGGTTTGAGTCCTACTTAAAGGACAGAAAAAACTTTATTTCTATAGGTAAATACACATCTGAGTTGACAAATATGACATGTGGGGTACCTCAAGGCTCCATCTTGGGGCCTCTTCTCTTTAACATCTACATGCTACCACTGGCTCAGATAATGAAAAACAACAAAATAAGTTACCATAGCTATGCGGATGACACACAAATTTACGTAACAATTTCACCAGGAGATTATGCTCCAATTCAAACACTGAGTAAGTGCATTGAACAAATCAATGACTGGATGTGTCAGAACTTTCTCCAATTAAACAAAGATAAAACTGAGGTAATGGTTTTTGGAGCCAAGGCAGAACGTATAAAAGTTAGCGCTGAGCTTCAGTCTGCAATGTTCAAAACAACAGATAAAGCCAGAAATCTAGGTGTAGTCATGGACTCTGACCTGAGTTTCAACAGTCACATTAAAACAGTTACTAAATCAGCCTACTATCACTTAAAGAACATATCTAGGATTAAAGGACTAATGTCACAGCAGGATTTGGAAAAACTTGTCCATGCTTTTATCTTCAGTAGACTCGACTACTGCAATGGTGTCTTTACAGGCCTCACTAAAAAATCTATTAGAAAGCTGCAGCTAATTCAGAACGCCGCTGCTCGAGTCCTCACTAACACTAAGAAAGTGGATCACATCACTCCTGTTCTGAAGTCCTTACACTGGCTTCCTGTGTGTCAAAGAATAGATTTCAAAATATTGTTGCTGGTTTATAAAGCTTTGAATGGTTTAGGCCCAAAATACATGTCTGACCTACTGCTAAATTATGAACCATCCAGAACCCTCAGGTCTTCAGGGACTGGTCAGCTTTCTGTCCCCAGAGTCAGAACTAAACATGGTAAAGCAGCATTCAGTTATTATGCTCCGAATATCTGGAACAAACTCCCAGAAACCTGCAGGTCCGCTGCAACTCTTACTACTTTTAAATCCAGGCTGAAGACTTTTCTTTTTGCCGCTGCTTTTAATTGAACTATTCACATCTTAAACTGCACTGTAACTTTTAACTTTTATTCATGTATTTTTTCTTTTAATGTTTATTTTATTATCTTTCCTTTTTAATGACTGATTTTAAATGCCATTTTTAAAATGTCTTCCATTTTTGTAAAGCACTTTGAATTACCTTGTGTTGAAAGGTGCTATATAAATAAACTTGCCTTGCCTTGCCTTGCCTTGATAGAAAAAAACAAATTAAGCTTCTCATTATTCAGACTCAGCTCTCAGCGCTTAAGCTTCTTTTAAATGTTGATAAAACCAAGGTAATGCTCTTTTCAAAAGCTAAAAAGACACCAGAGCCTGTTTTAGATATTTTAATTACACAAGGAATAAAACTTGAAGTGGTTACCTGTTACAAATACCTTGGTATCTGGCTTGATGATTGTCTCACTTTTAAACTTCATGTCAATAACCTGCTTAAAAAACTGAGGGTTAGGCTAGGTTTCTTTTCCAGGAACAAGTCCTGTTTCTCACTTGAGGCCAGGAAAAGGCTAGTCACTGTGACCTTTTTACCTGTACTGGACTATGGTGATCTGATCTATATGAATGCACCTGCCAATTGCCTGGTCAAGTTAGATGCTGCGTATCACAGTGCACTGAGATTTGTGACAAACTGTAAAGTATTAACCCATCACTGTACCCTGTATGCAAGGGCAGGTTTGCCTTCACTAACTGTACGGAGGCTCAGTCACTGGTACATTTTTATATACAAAGCCATGTTAGGGAAACTTCCTTCCTACATCTGCTCCGTGATCTCACGGCGAATTGTAAGTGGCTACTGCCTGAGATCGAATGCTGTGGTTTTATTAAATGTGCCAACTGCTAGGACTGTCTTAGGGAAGATAGCATTTAGATGCGCAGCTCCGCTAACTTGGAACAGTCTGAGCAATTTGGTTCCGCTAAATGTTTTTAAAGCAAGGATAGATACTATCCAATCGGAAACTGTTGGAACCTGTAAATGTTACTAGCTATGTAAACTGTAGTCACTGTAAATATGCTGTATGATGTCCTTTTTTGTTTTTCTGTTATGTTTATATGTATTCATGTGGAACCTACTTGCAGTAGGTCACCCTTGAAAAAGAGATCAATGATCTCAATGGGATTCACCTGCATAAATAAAGGTTTGAAATGAAATGAAAGATTTTTTTTATCAGAACATGCATTTCTCCTCATTGTGAACATATATTGCACTCATGTTCAGAATATATGGTACGTACATGGTCTTTTATAAATCTGAATATATATATAGTGCATACATGTCCCCATATAATTGTGAATATATATAGCGCATACATATCCCCATATAATTGTGAATATATATAGTACATGTCCCCATATAATTGTGAATATATTCTGCATACATGTCCCCATATAAATCTGAATATATAGAGCATACATGTCCCCATATATTTGTGAATATATATAGTACATGTCCCCATATAATTGTGAATATATTCTACATACATGTCCCCATATAAATCTGAATATATAGTACATACATGTCCCCATATATTTGTGCATATATATATATAGTACATGTCCCCATATAATTGTGAATATATTCTGCATACATGTCCCCATATAAATCTGAATATATAGAGCATACATGTCCCCATATATTTGTGAATATATATAGTACATGTCCCCATATAAATGTTAATATATAGTAAAATGTATGTTCACATATATACACAACCAATATATTATATATATTTACATATATTACTCAATATATGGAAAGCGGCAATTACTGATGTATTATCCCATATATTACAATATATTATCACAATATATTATTCAATATATATATATTGTAATATATTAACACAATATATTATTCTATATATCTTCAATATATTTTCAATATATTTTGTAGATATGAATAAATATGTTTTTCATGTTGATTATTAATCAGTATCACTTGGTGTAGCCAACAGCAAGATTTCCTTTATTAAATCTTTTCAATTAACCAGTAAATCAGAAAACAAAATAATGCAATATATTGACAGTTAATATATGGGGAAATATATTTTCTTTGCGTAAGGGAAGGCAAGAAAGAAGCAAACCCTACATGCCTCTAAAAAACTGATATTTCTTGCAGTTTATCTTGGAGGATTTGCAGTCCAGCTGCGCTTCCAACAGCCAAACGTGCATCCCAAATGTGCCCCTATAGTGCAGAGTATGCTAAGGAGGTGGAGATATTTTTAGCAGACTCAGATATTCAACCTACAAGATAAACCCAAAAAGAAAAACCAAGATTATCCGGGCTGCGAGGGCAGGGAACAAAAAGTGAATCTTTGAGTGACCTAAGTTCGGCTTTAATGTTGAAAGGTAAAATTGGTAATGGTGAAGCTGTAATACTGGTTTGGACTACGAAGCTTCCTTCATTTAGGTCAATGTGTCATGCACTGAGGAATCTATTGTTTCAATTAACTACATTTACCCATTTCAAATCAAGAGATGCACACAAAGGATGCTAAATCTTCTCCTAAACATGATCAGAAAATGTATTTACAGTTCTGACAGATCAATAACTTTCCATTTGACTGTCAACTTTGAACACAAGCTGTGCTAATGCATAATTAATACATTCTTGTATTACCTTTTTCGGTACCACTTTACAATAAGACTACCCTTATAAAGGATTCATAAAGGGTTTATAATTAGGTTATTAATTAGGTTGTAAACACTTTATTAATCATTAAGAACCTTTTATAAACCAGTTCTAACATAGTTTTCATACATCAACACAGGCTCACTATTTGGCAAGATGACTAAGCCTAAAGTGTTCACAACCTAATTAATAAATGAATTACAAACTATTCGTAAACCCTTTATAAGGGTAGTCTTATTGTGAAGTGGTACCCATTTTTCTATAATGTGACTCTGTCTTGTACCTTTTCCTGCACTTTTAACTCAGTACAATATGCTAAAACTAACAATATTAAGCAGGTTTCCCATTGCTATCACTGCAAATGTAAATACAAAACGTAATAAAATAATGTTTTAAAAGAAGACCCACCCTTTTTTTTCTGATCGTCGTTCTCCTGCATCTACGGAGACAATGGCTACCTTTCAATGCTTTGTTGTCCAGATATATGCTTATGGATGTCTGTGTGCGTGTGCGTGTGTGTGTGTGTGTGTGTGTGTGTGTGTGTGTGTGTGTGTGTGTGTGTGTGTGTGTGTGTGTGTGTGTGTGTGTGTGTGTGGTGTGTGTGTGTGTGTGTGTGTGTGTGTGTGTGTGTGTGTGTGTGTGTGTGTGTGTGTGTGTGTGTGTGTGTGTGTGTGTGAGTGAGTGAGTGAGTGAGTGAGTGAGTGTGTGTGTGTGTGTGTGTGTGTGTGTGTGTGTGTTCATTGTATAATTTGTCAGGCAGCAGCAGAGGTTTGCATATATCATAACACACGTTGATTTGATTCTGCCGATCAATCAAGGTAGGCAAATGTTCTTAATGGCGTTATAGTTTTCCACAGGTCAGGTCAGTCGTTTTTAAAGGGACACTTCAACATTTTTGCAAACAAACACATCTAAATCTAGCTAACTAAAAAGGTTTATCTTCAATGTTTTAATGTACAAAAACCAAAGTGTCAATCTTCAGACGTTGACTTAGTAACCTCCACGGGTCTCGGATAGATTTTATTTGGAATAGACGATGAATAACATGTTTATTTGTGAGGTTTCCAGGTGCTAAAAGATGGATTTTTATATATTTGTACAGACCCACTGTTTCCGTTTTGAATGCTAAGCTAAGCTAACCAGCTAAAGTTCTCACCATTCAATGTTTATCATAGCTTCTGCTCCTATATTCTTTACCCACTGGAAACGATGCCTTAAAACTATACTTCTAACTATGTTTTTGGGAAGCATTGGCTCAATTTTGGCGATATTTCTGATTTGTATAAAAACACATCATGGCTCTTTATAGTTTAAAGTTGAGGTAAGGCAATTGATACTTACAACTGGGCATAAGTAAAGTAGTCAGAGTGTTGAAATTACCACTAGCATAGCGTGAGACAACACATCGTGATCTCCAGATTCTACACCTAGCAACAATATGTGTCCAATACTTTGCTTTCTGAAAAATATCATAAAAACATATAGGCCTACCTCCCAATTGTTAGCACGATTAATGCCAAACAAAAAAAAGTGGGAATTTGACGCTTACCATGCGCCTGTTATTGTTGAATTTAATTTACAATTTACAATGTAGACGTTTGGGGAATTGTCTCATTTGCTGACTTACTATAAATTGGAATAAAAATCATGTGTTTAGCGTAGCTTAGCATCACACAAAGCATGTGTTAACCACAGGCTAGCATTTGGCTAGCAAATGTTTTTCAGTGTTGCTGCAAACCAAATGTGCACCCTTTGATCAGATTTACAACACAATGAATTATACACGCTTCCTTTTTGGGGGTTTATTTTCCAACATATAAGAAATAGCTGGCTCTATGCCTTACACAGATAGTGCTAACACATTAGCTGAATACATTTAGAGTACTTTGTTTATACGTTCAGAAAGAGGCAAAGGAATAATTCCATTCAAATATCATTAGCTCTGGTGGTATTGTATGTAAAATAGCTGTGGTGTTGACATTCAATGATCCATCTCTCTATTAAAGGTCCTATGCAAGCGGCAAACTCAGGGGAAGAGCCGGGACGCCAATACGGAAGTGCCACAAACTGCAGTTCATATATTGGCCGATAGGCGATGACTGCAGAAAGGAGCAATTTCCATAGACCCCAATGTTAAAATGCCCAATTTCACAGCAGAAAAAAAACGTTTCTAGCCCTGGCTCCAATACATTTTATTATGTATATAGTTAGATTCCATCTTCGTGATTATGAATCTGTGAGTGAATTGTTTTCTAACGCGACCCTTTTATTTATATTAGGTCTTAAAGTTTTTGCATAAATTAGGGCGTGGTCACTTTGATGGACAGGTACGTGCCTCACTGTCAGCTAACAGCAATTTGTCCACTCTGCTAGGCTACAACGTTAGTTAGTTGTAGTTACTGTACTTGACCCTTTAGCCGTGTTCGTGGTGATTGTGCCTTTTAGGGAATATTGTTACAAATACCAGACAATTAAAATGTCGTGCTGTGCGCTTGAATGTACTAACAGACCTTCCAAGAAGTCTACTCTCAGCTTTTTTCGGTGAGTAAAATGATAATATTATACATGTTAATCCCGTTAGCAGGTGTTTGTGTGCTTGTTAGCTTAGCTTGTTATGTAGCTTATTATGTAGCTTATTAGCCAGCTAAGGACGTAACCCTTTATACATGTGTATATATATATGTACAGTTTAGTTTATGATTCAGCCTTTTATAGTATATGGCTGTGACGCCCATAATGCTAAATGGGAGCAAATGTTAAAAGGGGACCCAATTATCCCAGTGGTGGCCGCCGGAGTCCACGCCGGCCGAAGCTAACGGAGCCGCAGGGGGCTAGCTCGCTAGCGCGTCCCGGCGGCTCCGTTAGCTTCGGCCGGCGGCGGAGTCCGGCATTATAACTGGAGATCAAGGAATGCAGCGAAACGCAGACTTGGTTCGCCTGCAGCCCGCTGTAGTATTAGCTAAATAAATTATGTTGAACAAGGCTTATTAAGCTGAACATCGCCACAATTGTTCTGCTATGTATCAGTACTTATTTTATTTTATTAACGTGTGAATGACAAGCATTAAACATAACAACAAGTAGCTCATTATCTTGCAGATTGTCTCGTTTGATTATGAATGTAACGTTTATATAGTGGAACTACACTGTTTTATCAAAACCAAAGTGCCACGCAGTAACTTGGTATGCATGTATTTCAGCAGGAAATGTGCAACCTAGATGACATTTACCAACACAGACTATATAGAAATATTTGGAAAAGTTGTTCATGCGTTATTAAGTGAATATGGCATTAACCCTCCTGTTGTCTTCGGGTCAAATCTGACCGATTTACTACTTTCATCAATCATAACTTTTTTGTTTTACATTCGATTGCATTAAGGATTTATGATATCCTTCACAGTAGACATTTGAACATATAAAATTGCTGATTGACCTTGTCGTGGTGAGTGGGCTTTAAACTAAGACGGGTCATACTGAATAGTCTGTGCACACATTTTTAACATGTGATCTTTCTTTCATGTAGGACGCTTGAGGGAAGTTGCAACGCCTCGGCCAATGTGATGTCTTCCCCACGTGAAAGAGATTGAAGGCATAATTTATAACTTGAGACAATTTTCCAAATGTTATGACTTTTATTGGCTTAGGTAGTAATGGATTACATCCAACACGAATCAAGATCGTATCGAAAAAAAGGAAAGTGTAATCCTTAGTTACATAGGAAAAGATGTAATCGGATTAGTTTGACTTTTTTTAATAATAGGGAAACTCAGGATTACAATCTTATTCAAAACCTGAAAAAAGCATATAGTGTTTGTTGTAAAATGATCAGATGTTCTCTCTTCTCTGGAAGCGGTACTGTTCTGTAGGCTAATACTTTAATTGTGAATCTATACACCTACTGCCTGAGTCAGCTTTATGTATATTATACATTTAAGTAAAACAATCTTATTAATATTTCTTCTCTCCTCTGTTTATTTGCATTGCATTTGATATTGAGGTAATCCAAAAGAAAAATAAAGTTATCAGGTTACAGTACATTACTTTTATATCTTGATACTCACATTAAGTTACTGGTTGCGTTTTTGGCAAGTAGCCCTCCCAACCCTGTACATAAGTTATATCATTTTAATTACTGATACAGTTGTTGCACATCTTTAATTTATTTTCTAGTGTACTTAAGTCGTACATTTTCAATGTGAAATAGATCGGATTAAATATAGAGTAAAAGCACAATCTTAAATTATACATTTATAATTTGCCTATGCTTATTGTTAATGTAGTGGTGTTATAAACAAAATGTTGTCGTAAAGGAAATTAAGATGTTTTTTATTTGTTGACAAAAGATTTAAAGTTGATGCTCACAACATGTGGGAACATTTATTGAGAAAAATGTTTCTATTGTAAAACAAATAATTATCTGCATACTGAACAATTTAGAAACTCTCTAAAAGGTATTATTTTCTGTGATGTTACGACCCTGTAGGGATTGTGGGTATTGCATTTCATAATTACATTCTATGGTATGCTTATGACATATTTGATGCCAAAATACATGGGATTAGGGGAGACCTTCTTGGTGTTTGCATTGTCACTGATAAATGACAAGGTAGTATTCATTGTCAAGATTTTGTGTTTTTAAACTTGGGACTCTTTTCAGACTGCTACGGCTTGGGAAAAGATTTGAGCCTTAATGTGTAATGTTTTCTGTATTGTATGGTTAGCTTATCCTTTCATTTGATAGTCAGATTTGGATGTGATAGCTAACATTTTCAGTAAGCAGTAGACAAAAGAAGTGAAAATATGAATGTGATTTATTTTAAATATTTACAGAATTATTTTAACAAATAAAATAACAAAAAACATAATAACAAATTTAAAAAAAAAGTTTGACAGACATCCATGCCCAGCATGGGCCTGGAGAGCTACAGAGTCCATTGGGGGGAAGAGGGGGGGGTGGGATGTGGGGAAGAGGAAGAGCAGCCATGTTAACAGTGTTATGGCTACAGATGTAATATCTAACTCAACATTAGCCATGACAGTCTGGGCTTAGCAAGGGCCTTAGAAAACATACTCTAAAGGCCAAATCCAAAAACAGTGATACTGACATTTTAGCAGTTCACAGTCTTTGGAGATGGTCTTTCAGGCAATTGGCTAGTGACTTTAAAAAAATATCATTTCCCCTAGGGGTGAAATGAACTCTATCTCGCAAAAAAAGCCCAGGACTGTCATGTCTAATGTTGGAGTGGTCAACAATGGCACCATTTAGGCTATGAACAAAAGTAGCCATAACACTGTTAACAAACTTCCGGGCCTTGTCAATTTTGACAGGATTTGCACCAGCCCTCCATCGGCACCTCTGGTTGATCTGGGAGAGCATGATCTTCATGCCAGGGTGCCGATGGTGAAGCTGGTGCAGGTCCTCCTTCATCTGATTCACCAAGTGAACACTGGGCACATCCCCCAAGTCGTTGCCGCCACAGTGGATGAGGAGGACATCCGGGGCTGCTCTTCCTCGCAGGGAGTTGGAAAAGAAGGGGAGGAGACCTCTCCAGCGCAGTCCACCCCAACCGAACCAGCAGGCGCGAAGGTCGAGGCCAAGGTTGCTGCCGATGGTCTCTGTAGCTCTCTGGGCTCCACGCCGGACATAGCTGTCTCCGATTATCCATACAGTCACTATGGGAGGAAAATAAATGAGAGTAACAAATGCTTCAGATAATGAGGAATATCAAATTAAGTATAAAGGGTTGCTCATTTTGTTCCTTTGACAATAACATACAACATAACATATGAAATCACACCTGACGTATATATATATATATATATATATATATATATGTATATAGATATAGTATGTTTGTGTGTAATGTCAACCATCTGAAGTCATGTAAAGTAAGCCAGGACCATCAACTTACAGGTTGTGGAGGAGGTTGCCATCTTTTTTTCTTAATGCTGAAATAAATAAAAATGGTTTAATCAATATAAAAGCGCCTTTCTTTTTCTACAGTCATATTTAATTTATACTCTCACAGCGCTGTTGAAACAGTAACGTTGGATTAAATGTATATACAATTGATGGTCAAAAAGTATAAATATGTAAATGTTGCATTTGTTAGCCCATGCATATTACACTGTTTATATTTGAATCATGGAGAAGCGTTTTTAAACTTGTATAGTGTAATATCAAGAACAGTTAAATCATAGGGAAAAGCTTTGTTTAATTCACAATACGCTAATTCCTTTACATACTGTACACTGTAAAAAAAGATCGTAATTTTACAGGAAATAACTGTACATTTTTATAGTAATTATCATGTTTTTTTAAATAACTTGCAAAATCCTGTAAAATGACAGATATTAACTATAAATTAACAACCCAAAACATTATTTGAAGTATTTTGACAATAACAACAAATAACGATTATTTCATTTTTTTTTACAGTAAATTTACTATATAATATTTACAGTATTTTTGCACTTTCAGAAAATACATGCAGATGTACGTAAAATAAAAAGTATTATCTGTAATTAAATATGTAACTCGTAATATAAAAGTGTATTACTATTATAAGACTTTAAGATATTTCTTTGTAATTTTAAGGTAAACATAAAACTGTAAAAAAAAAGCGTCAAACAAAAAAAATGTAAAGTAAAACATTTTTACATAAATCATTTTCTCAATATTCGATTGAATCCACCACAAACACAAAATATCCAATGTTGAAACAAAAGTAAATAAATATGTTTTCATTAAATTCCTAACATACTATATTGTAAACATCTACAGTTGACAATATCATAAAAAAAAATAAAAATCTTAGAAAGTGGAGAAATCTCTGCAGGGAGGACCCAGGTTTAAAACACACACTGTTATTTACTAAACAATAAGTCACAGTTATCCTTGTTTTATTTATGTGTTCTGTTGCTGTGTTTTTTTTCCCATTGGTCAATATACAGTAATAAGCCTTAGTCTTACATGCAGTATAATGTGCATGGTTTTCGGATTCTGGCCGACAGCCAGACTTACGGCACTTGAAATGGAATTCAGCCATAACACGGCAGACAAGTCAGGCATGTTTGGAATGAGTCCACAACACTCCTGATTGGTTAATATAAACGTCATCGAAGAAACCTGCCAATGAGAACTGTCCGCGCCTGTTGTTCACATTTGAAACATTCACGTCAGTTAGAGCGGGTCTCCTCCTGCGGAGCGAGCTACAGCTGTCTGCCCCTTTCACACCGGCGCTTTTCCAGCTCCGGCTCGGAGCTACAGGAGTTTATGGATTAATGGATTAATATCGGGATCGTTTTACATCTACACGTTAAATATGAGCATCGGGACGTCAACAAAGAACAGAAGACTTGAGATCTGGTGAGTCCTGCAACTGTAATGGAGTTAAACATGTATTTAGATAATCCTTAGTTTGTGAATGTTTTATTTTTTATTTAAGGTTACGTTTCTTCTTCTAGTTAGCTGAGTTTGCATCATTAATAGGTTGTTAAATGTTAAGAAGCCCTGAGATGCTGTTTCTTGCAAGATGTTGCGCCCAAACCTGGTTTAACAAGGTGGCTGCTAACGTTAGCTTACAGCTTATTGCAGTGCTGCCGCTCCACCTCTCGTCTCCAACACGGGAGAATTACACATAAACATGCAGCGGGGTGTCACAGTGTTGTCGCCAAGTTTAATGTAAGGTTTCACAGCTTTCTTACAGCGGAATCCAGTTTGTTAATATTCAGTAGCCAACAACTAGCATAGCATAAACAGCTAACCGCTAACGTTCGGCTAACTTGCTAGTTAGCTCTGCTCTACTGTATATATTACAAGCTAACATGACTAGCTAATGTCACACTGTGTGAACTAAAATACTTGTTGTATTACTACATCATACATGTTTGGTCCAAATCACTGCTAAAATTAATTATTTTTGAAAATGTATAGTAAATAAACACTCAGCCATGCATGAAATAACATAGCAAAAGAATGCGGGCAATGTTTGACCCATGTTGTCCCTTAGAAGTGTAGTGATACAAACATGATTTGTATTCAAAAAGTAAGAAAGTAAAAATTAGAATCAACCAAGCATATCTTCCCCCTCGAAATCCCAGTTGTACTTCGCTAACATGGACTAGGTCATGTTAGACAAGCAATCCAGTGGTTAGTTTTAGGGTAAGCTCCATTGTTTTTTTTGTTTTTTATTCACTTTAAGAGAAAGGGATTTCAGAAACAAGTATCACAAGTTTGGCTCGAGGTAAAATTAACAAAAGCTAACTGTTGTTAGACTATGTTCCCCCCTTCTAAACTTATGAAATAATCAATGCCCTTGGGATGCTCTCAATTTTGTGTGTGTGTGTGTGTGTGTGTGTGTGTGTGTGTGTGTGTGTGTGTGTGTGTGTGTTAATAATAACATCCATTAATATGGTTTACTAATAGTTATCACTTCACTTCCTCCTCCAGCACCTGGACACAGCAGGAAACTACTACGCCATGATCCTGTTTGTGGACTTCAGCTCCGCCTTCAACACCATCATCCCGGCTCTGCTGCAGGACAAGCTCTCCAGCTTCAGGAAGCAGCACGTGAGGCTGGGGAAACACGTCTCTGACCCCCGGACCATCAGCACCGGTTCCCCTCAAGGCTGCGTTCTTTCCCCAACCAACAGCTGCACCTCCAGTCACCAGTCTGTCAAGCTCCTGAAGTTCAGACGACACCACCCTCATCGGACTCATCTCTGGTGGGGAAGAGTCTGCCTATAGGTGGGAGATGGACCATCTGGTGACCTGGTGTGGGGAAAACCACCTGGAGCTCAACGCTCTCAAGACAGTGGAGATGGTTGTGGACTTTAGCCCCACCCGCCCCCATCACTCTGTGTGACTCCCCAGTCACTGCTGTGGAGTCTTTCCGCTTCCTGGGCACCATCATCGCCCAGGACCTCAAATGGGAGCAGAACATCAGCTCCCTCATCAAAAAAGCCCAGCAGAGGATGTTCTTCCTGAGGCAGCTGAAGAAATTCAACCTGCCAAAGACGATGATGGTGAACTTCTACACCTCCATCATGGAGTCCATCCTCACCTCCTCCATCACCATCTGGTACGCTGCAGCCACAGCCAAGGATAAGGGCATGCTGCAGCGTGTCATCCGCTCTGCAGAGAAGGTGATCGGCTGCAATCTGCCATCCCTCCCTAACCTGCAGGCGGGAAGATAGTGGCCGAACCCTCCCACTCTGGACACAAACTGTTCACCCCCCTCCCCTCTGGCGGGAGGCTGCGCTCCATCAGGACCAGAACCTCTCTCCATCAGGACCAAAACCTCTCTCCATCAGGACCAAAACCTCTCTCCATCAGGACCAGAACCTCTCTCCATCAGGACCAGAACCTCTCTCCATCAGGACCAGAACCTCTCCATCAGGACCAGAACCTCTCTCCATCAGGACCAAAACCTCTCGCCACCTCAACAAGGCCCGCCCCCCCCACTGACACTTTACCTCATCCACAACGCAGACTCTATGCATTACATGATGGAGATCACAGGATGGTAAATAATGCAATGTTTAAATATTGCTTACTGCACATATTTTATATTCTATAATTTATTGCATTCTATTTCGATGTAAATTACTGCTTTATTTTATTGCTATCTTACTATATTTTGATTACAGTGTTCTTAATATAGTTCGCTATCTGTATACTTTTATTTTTATTTTTTATTTGTATGTATGCACCACGACACCTAGTCAAATTCCTCATACGTGTGAACCTACCTGGCAATAAACCTGTTTCTGATTCTGATCTTTTTGTCCTCTAGGTTGCACTGCCACGTCTACAGTAGCGCATAATGGACAGAGGAAACATGATTGGGCCTCAAGTTTTTTGCAGCCAATATACATTCTACAAACTTGGGATAGGAGGGTGAGTGAACAAGTTATCCATTGGTTGGAACCTACATCCCCATTGTTAGACGTACTAAATCCTGCACACTGCTCCTTCAAATTGACAATGTGAACATATGTTGCCATTTTGTAATTTCTGTTATTTTCTGTTGAGAATGTTTCAAAGTACTCTTAAAAAAATTCAACTTACTTTTTGTTTCTACTGTTTATAAGTATGATGTTTAAATATGAAATGCTGTATTCATTAGTTTTCATATTTTAAGTTTTCAGAGTAATTGTTTCCTACAGAACATTTTGTGATGTCTTTTCATTGAACGTCTTTGATTGGAAAATGTTAGAAAAAAGCTGTAAAATAACAGTATTCTACCTGTAGAACTTTAGGTTCTGTATTTATTTTAGTGTTTGATCATACAAATCTAATAAAAACAAATGTAAAAAACAGTTTTTCTCATCAGAACTTTATTTAAGGTATTTGAATGTAACATTTTAAGACAATGGATTTTGAAAAGAGAGGAAAGTTTCCTGTAAAATCGTTAAGGACAATTTCTGTATATTAATTGCTTTTGCACTTTATTTGAGTTAAAGTATTTTTACTTTAATTTTATGGTTTTTGTTTGGCAGCCGCTGCTGCCAGTACTTTGACCGTTTTTTTACGGGTTTTTTGCACGTTAAAGTATTAGTAATGTACTTTTATTAAAGGTTATTGACTGTAAAAAGAGAGGATAAATCTGTAAAATTAGAGTATTTGCCCGTAGAAGTATTAGCGCTGTACTTTTATTAAAGGTTATTGACTGTAAAAAGAGAGGATAAAACTGTAAAATTAGAGTATTTGCACGTTAAAGTATTAGTAATGTACTTTTATTAAAGGTTATTGACTGTAAAAAGAGAGGATAAATCTGTAAAATTAGAGTATTTGTACGTTAAAGTATTAGTAATGTACTTTTATTAAAGGTTATTGACTGTAAAAAGAGAGGATAAATCTGTAAAATTAGAGTATTTGCACGTTAAAGTATTAGTAATGTACTTTTATTAAAGGTTATTGACTGTAAAAAGAGAGGATAAATCTGTAAAATTAAGAGTATTTGCACGTTAAAGTATTAGTAATGTACTTTTATTAAAGGTTATTGACTGTAAAAAGAGAGGATAAATCTGTAAAATTACAGTGTTTTCCTGTAAAATCTTTAAGGACAATTCCCGTAAATTAATGGCTTATTCACTTTATTTCAGTTAAAGTATTTTACTTTAATTTAAGGGTTTTTGTTTGGCAGCCGCTGCTGCCAGTACTTTGACCGTTTTTTTACGAGTTTTTTTTTTACAGTGTATAGGCCACAGTTTATGGCTAATTCCATAGGCTAATTCACGCAACACTGGCCATATCTCTGCTAGTTTACAAAGTTGTTACAAATGACATTTATATTTGAAAAACGGTGAAGCACTTAAAAAACAATTGTATAGTGTAGGTTCAAGAACATTTAAATCAAAAGGACAAGTTTTGTAAAGTTACAGGGGATCTTACCTTCAGAACGCCGGGAACGAGGAGCAGTGACCGGAAGCTGGGTTGTTAGCTTAATAAGGTGAGCATGTTAGCTTAGCTTCTTAGCCTGAGCTAGGTCTGAAACTTCACGGCCGTTGGCAGAAGGTCCCGCCCTGTCCCGCCTCGTCTCCGCCACGGCTCCGCCTCTTTGCCCTTATTTGGATCAGGATGTAGCAGGCGGGAGTTAGACTCTGACGCCACTGTCGAGCCGTTAGTGGCCGACTCCGCCTACTAAGGGCTTCTCGGCAACTCTGCAGAATCCTATGGGTGACGTCACGGACCCTACGTCCATTTATATATACAGTCTATGGTCCTATGTCATGCTTTTGCGGTTATTACCCCTCCCCTTGTGTGTTATGAATGTTTTTATGCATGTAAATGGTCTGCAAAGTCACAAACCCTCAAAGTACACCCTGTAGGACACGGCGAGGCTGTGAGTTGGTGTGTGAGCACACACACAAACTCCCACTCAGGCTGCGGGTGTAGGTTCGGGCTGGTTTCGGGCTGGGTTTCGCTGTGTCTCGCTGACTCGCAGGCGGCCACTGGGCTCATAGGGAGGGGGGGGCAGGAGCTCCAACAAGCCGTTTAGGACAGAGAGTGAATACACATACTATACAGAGATGCTGTACAATGGGAGTTTGGAAAATTGCACAATATAAATCTATTTTAGTAGACCTCAACAATGGAAATATGATCAGTAGAAATGGCCATGACATGGGACCTTTAAAGTCGATGCTTGACGGGATTCAAATGAGCTGTGAGCTAAAACTGCTGCTCAGTCAAATCAGATAGTATAATGTGACCCAGAACACCTGCGTGTCCTCGCTGTCTTCAGGTGAGTTCAATCTGTTTAATAAGAAAATAGAGCATTGCCGTTAGAGGACCAAGAAAAAAGAACACTTCGTACACAAGGAGTATAAAACTAGTTTCTATATTTTAAGGTTACATAAAGTTTCACAATTCTTAAGTAATAGCCACGGATAGGTCTACATACTACATTACCCATAAGCCTCAGCTGAATCAATTCTGGAAGACGAGCACTTGCATAACTTATTAAGCAAATATAAACAGGTGAATAAAAACTCCCAAAATCAACTTTTACTCAGAACTTTAACTGCTCACACTCCATAGAAGGTTCAAATTGAATGCAAACAAAAGGAATGTATTCCACTATGAGATAAATATGATTTAAATGAATGCTGCATTTTCATATAAGTCTGTTTGCTTTAACTCTCAACTGCCTCAGTGTTTGCAGCCTGGTAGTTTCCCCGCTCTCTGTAGAAACAGCAGAGGTAAAACTAAACTGCTGGGAACATTGAACCAGAAAAGAGACCAGATCAATACATAATCATGACATGTACCTGACGATCTTAAAGGGCCCATGTCATGGCCATTTCCACTGATCATAATTACATTGTTGAGGTATACTAAAATAGATTTATACTGTGCAATTTTCCAAACTCACATTGGTTTCGCATACAGCATCTCTGTCAAGCATGTGTATTCAGCAGTATTCACTCTCTCCACTAAACGACTCGTTGGAGCTCTTGCCCCCCCCTCCCTGTGAGCCTAGTGTGCTCCGATTGGTCAGCTCGGCCACTCGTTCTGATTAGTCAACCACCAGAGAGGCTGCGCCCATGTCAGTGCTTTTCCCGGCTGCTCTCAGCGTAACATCAGTCTTATCATGGCGTCGGTACAGCGGTATATTTTATATACATATATATTTTTAACTGTTGTTATAGAAGAGTGTGACGGCCCCAGGGCCTTTGTCTTACGATGGGGTGGAGCTGAAGAGGCTAATCAGCACGATCACGGACACCTCCGGACACAGTCTCTCTCCAAAGCGGCTGCAGGAAGACTAACTCTGCGATCCTCTCAATCACCTGTCTCTGCATTTACCACAATAAATGTGCCGTGGTTTTGTAAACTCGTGTATGTCTCCTTGTCTTTCCGTTGTGGCCTACGAGCTACTCTCATAACAAAGAGTAAGTTATTTTTACCCGTTATAAACTACTACTGTTTGATGAGAAATCAAATCATGGTTTGCTATATATGAATTCAGGGAAGAAAGGATAGGCCTACTAAGTATTTCCATTCAACTTTATTTTTAGAAATGTACAAAATGAACATAAATATACATATATACACGGTATATCATTCATTCCTCCTCCTCGCATCTTGCCCGCGCACAGTCGGTGCGGTGCCTTTTAGCATGAGCCCTCAGTAGTAGTAGAATCCCTTCCCCGTCATGGATTGTCCGCCAGGATCTGGCTGGACGAAATCAAATGCAAATCACAAAATATTAGAGAAACTTAGTTGTTTTAGATTCGTTAGTAGTAGTTGTGTAATGAACAGCTTGCCTGCTAATATGCTAACCTAGCTTTGTTTACCTTGGTAGCTAACACGATATGAACGTTAGCTTGGAGGAAAGGCAACTATAATGCAGTGTAATAAAACTACTATGAACAAAAGTTAGTGGTTCATATTAGGCTAGCAATAACGTGTTTATAATTGCAATCGTATACGGGTATTCTGCTACCATACAATGTAACTTGCATGAATACATTGTTTTGCGCTAGCATACAGCTAGCCTCGTTAGCTACATGCAGTATATGTACGGTCACAATGTACGGTAAATCACAGTACAGTATACTGTATGAGTATTCCGTGTGTGTGACTGCAGACATTCTCCTGCCATGACAAACATGTAAGGCCATCTGCTGACATTGTAGTTGATATATTTAAACGCTAGCAACGTAGCATCACAAAAATGTTTTTCCGACCAAAACTAGCTCTAGCTCCGTGTGTTAGATCGCTACGCCAGCTATAATGTAATTAAGTTTCGCGACTGACCGGCAAATCACCCGGAGTATACTGTCAATAGGTATTTTGTGTGTGAATGCAGACATTCTCCTGCTATGAGATACATGTATGCAAGGCCATCTGCTGATATTAGAGTTGATATATGGAAACTCTAGCAACTTAGTTAGCACAGTTAGCACTGTGTCAATGGCTTAGCAGTCCAACACAGTTTACACATTTAAACAGTCTTGTTTGATAAATACACAAATAACAATGCAAACTTACAGGTTGTATACCCAGATCTTCCCCTGCTCCAAACGGTCCAAACAAGCTGTGCATATCCGGCCTCAAACTGGGCAATGTTTTGGAAGCTTTCGTCTGTGAAATGCCGGTTCTTCGAACCTCTGGAGGAGGAACACGCCGCTGCTGGTGTGGCCATAGCTCTTCGGGATTGGTCCATTTCGTTCCGGGTACCGCATGACATCAGGCGGTACCCGGAACTAAATGGAAGACTCAAATGGGCAGTGACGTATCTCCAACGAGGCGTTTTGGGGAGGTATTTTCTGTGTTAGAGTTTTACTCGCTACAGGGTGTACTTTGAGGGTTTTGACTCTGCACACCGTTTACATGCATAAAAACCTTCATAACACACAAGGGGACGGGTAATAACCGGAAAAGCATGACATGGGAGCTTTAAAACAAAGAACGCAGTGGTTACAATGCTGCTCAGGAACCTCAACAACAGGACAGCCATGATGGCCATGATGGTGTAGAAAGCCCTCTGCTTTGATTGGTCAACCCGCTCCCTGTTCCCGCCCCCTTCCCCCGGCCCTGGGCGAATCAGAACAAGGAGAACTGAAATGCTGCAGAAACAGACGACAATTGATGAAACACCAATAAAACAAAATCTGAAATGACCTTGGCAAGAATAATAACTTGGAGACCTGCTGATATGAAGCAAATACACCAAACACACCCAATGCTGATGTTTCGGATCCTGACTCCGCCCCCCTGCCTCAGCCTCAGGTAAATGACGGGGTGAACAACAGCCAGGTAGCGCTCCACACAGGTGAGCAGGTGGAACAGAGTCTGTCCGGGGGAGGTTACGGCAAAGATGCCTGACCCTACTTCAATTATATATTGTCCATCAGTGTAGATACCATAGAAGTAAAAGGTAAACCCCAGAACTCCAATTAAATCCAGGGCGACCATGTGACAGGTGACGACGGGGGTGTGGCTCGTTGTTGCTGCAGAGCCAGGTTTCCTCCATTGTTGGAAGCCAATGTAGAGGACGAGGATGAAGACAGGGATGAGGAGGATGTAGACGATGTAAAGGGCTGTGAAAATGAAAATGGGGTTTTGGCAATCAGCCGGATAGAGGGAGGAGTTGAAAGAGGAATTGGCTGCCATGTCTATTAGAATCGAGGACAAAGAGAATAATTAAAGTTAATATATAAATCAGGATATGTGAAATGGTATTTGGCTTTTAGGACCATTGAAAGCACTTGAAAGCATGGTAACATTCATCCATTCACATGTAGGCAATTTGAGGTTCAGTATCTCACCCTATTTGTAATTTGGTGTTCAGAAACTTGATCGATTTTCATTTGGGGTTCAGTATCCTGACCAATTTGCAATAAATCACCGACCCCCCTCTGAGTGAATACCTGTTAACTTAACATCTTGTCACAAGCTTTTTGGAAGCATGTATGCCTAATTAATGTCTGGGACATGGATAACTAATGCCACACGAACAACACAATATATTTGGCTGTCCTTCATAGATTAAAACCAATTACATGATGAAGGGTTGGACATCTAATCCTATTGGATATGTTCTATCCAGATATATACCCCAAAACAGCATTCATTTATCAAAACATACATTGTTTCCTTGGTATGTTGAAGGTAAGTGCACGCTGACATGCATGAGACAGTAATGTGATACATTTGGTGTCCCTTTGTCCAAGAAAAGCAACAAAGCAACCGACTAACATCAGAGCAGAGATAAAATAGAGCCTGAAAACACCCAGGTAATCATCAAGGAACCTATTTAAAAAAAAAAGAAAATCTTAGAATAATGCTGACTGTTTTGAATGGCAAATGTTGTCAGCCATCATGACTGCATCTCCTCTGAGAGATAGACATTGGGTCGCAGGAACAGCACCTAAGGCTATGATTATGACACATTTTAAATAAATAATGAAGCAGGAGGCAAGATTGACTGCTGTTATACTGACAACCTTAATCCCAACTGAACAGTATTTAACATCAGTTAAGTTTTCAGCTTATGGTTGTTACCCAGTAGTGGCTGGTGGAGAGTTATACTGTATGCATAATGAACACAAAGTGAATCTCTTGAGTTGTTGTTGTTGTTGTTATATTCATGCAATCCATGCTTCAGAGTTATCGGCCAGATCAAAAAAGTGTATTTCTAAATTAACTAAATAGGCCACCATTGGTAGCAGTTCTCATTATATACTTCTCAGTAACTGCTCCCCTTAAATTAAATGTATACTGTAGATAAATGTAAACGTTCACCATCCCCCACCCGCCTACTGTATGTTGCTTTTTGACATGTAAATGAGTAACTACCCCCCTCTGAGTGAATACCTGTTGTACCTGTCTGGGGCTAAGCCCATAGGACGATGCTCTGATGTCATCACCCTCGCACATTTGTCATATTTTTACAAAAAACGATGTTAACACTTTCTCGTTCTTAATATATGCTATATTTAGGGTCGATATGTGTTGAATTTACTTTAAAATAGCAGATCACTGTGATTCGGCTTAGTGAACGTGTGTCTCTTCTCCGCGGCTCCTCCGTGCAGAGAGGCCCCCCCCCCGTTTAAAGGGAACAATAGCTGTAAATCGATGCACATTTTAAATGCTCTTAGCTGAAGCTGTTAACAACAATCAGTGACAGTCTAGCTTTATTAAAATATACTGTAGGCATGTTTGTTTGTGTGCCATCTGTGCAGCAAAGGCAACAAGTGGTAAATACAGCATGTCTCATTTTGAGCAAACATCACATCGGGTAATATTTAATCCTGAATGTGCTATCACGATCTCTTGTAGGAGCGCGTTGCGACTCTGAGCGTTAGGGAAACCCATCATCTTGATAAAACATGAACTTTTCTTGTTATCATTTTTATTGTGTTAACAATTAAGTTAACAGGTATTCACTCAGAGGGGGGTCGGTGAACCGGGCAGAGTTTTTCGCCGGTCAACGTGTGTGAAAGTTAAAATCTTCCTTATTGAGCTTTAAAACAAATGAATAACGACTATATATTATAATAAAATAAACACCGGCTGTTGTTATGCCTGCTGTAACGTTAACTTACTCCGTTCTCCGCTTAAGTAATTATGCCGTTACAAGCTTCATAGTTGTATTTATCATCTAAATTTGCCGAAACAAGTTTAATATTCTGAAAGCCAAGACTTTGTTTAGAGGTCTCCGTTATGAAAGGACTTTCTCAGATTGGAAGAGAATCAAAAAGTGAAAGGAGTGAAAAAAAGTAATTATTTTGCAATTTACGTTATTGTTTTGTTAAAAATGTAAGGAAGAGTGTCTAAAAATTTCGTACGGCAACCCAACTAGGACATTTGACACAGTGGCTTTTGGCAAAGCACACAAAGAAAACAAAAAAAACCGAGAGAGATGAGTTATTACATTATTGTTATTACAACGTGACTTCACCCATTATTTAACAACTATTTCAATTGGGTTCTTTTATTTGGGGTACATTGTCAGAATAAGTGAGAAATGGATTTAACTTCTTTTAGACAGCTATCATACTGAATACATATGTATGCAAAAATGTATGGCATTAATATCCTAATAAGACTCACCTAATTAACTAACAACTACAGTGGCGAGCCGTGAGCTTTATACCTAGGCCCTCTGACCCCCACCCCTTCCTTCGAAAAAAAGACGTTATTACGTCACAGCGTATACTTCAGCGGAATATCAAAACAACGGCCCAGGGTGCAAAACGCATCAATGACAGCGACCCTCTACCACACAAAACAACACCTGTGAACCCAATTTGTGTTCTTTGACATTGAAAATGATATTGCATTGTGTTTGTTACTTTCATTGCAGTTGTATGTCTTAAGTGTAATTTGGCATGCTTTTATTTTGAAGGCGAGTTCACGCTGTTGACAGGAAGTTGTTGTTGCTATGGAAACAAGAAAAGTTTCACAGCGGGCGGAACTCGTCATAAAGTCCGCGATAATAAAACCCACCCATTTAGAGGGAAGATATGATTGTACTGTCATTTGACATTACTCTCTCGTTCAGTTACTATAGCGGGCCCTCTGTGAATCGCAGAGAGGCCCGCTATAGTAACTGACATTCAAACAGAGACTGAACAGGCAGATTCGAAGGATTTATTTCTTTGGAAATGTTATTTTATTAAATCAAGTTTTTTTTTGGTAAAACTAATGAAAAATATAACAAAAATAATATTAAAAAAAATATATATTTTAAAAAAATATATATTTTTTTAATGTTTTTAAATATTATTTTTTGGAATATCTTAGGCCCTCACAGAGGGCCCTGACGGCTCGCCACTGAACAACTAATAATTAACTCACCTAACTCACCTAATAAGATCATAAGACTCGCGCATGCGCAATGCATATTCGCATATTGGCCAGCCGTCTAGACGGTCTAGACATCAAGTGTCCTAGTTGGGTTGCCGTACGGAGTTGTGCAATATGGCGGACCATCTCGCACATGCGCATAACATGCGCACATGCATAACATCTCGCACATGCGCATAACAATATGGTGATGTTTTGTAAATGATTACATGTCTTATTTAGCACAGACTATGATCCAGACTATGATCCTATCCGTGACATATGGATCTTAACAAAGATCCGCTATACATTAGTACCAGACATACTGTACATTGTGATGATTGACATTATTCACCCACGGATCTATGGGTTGGGGTATTGTTCCGCACGGACATTTTAGTGAACCAGACCAGCTGTTTCCGCCGGGTCTTCGCTTCCCCGGGCATGAAGTTGTTTACATGTGTGTTCAGATGCTAAATAAAAGTTTAGCTTGTACTTTTGATACCCCGCGTCCGACTCCCGTCTCTCGGCACCACAACATCCAGTTTACTGTATTTCACATGAGCGATGTCGAACATTGAAAAGTCCTTATAAAATCTCTGTTATTAGATCAGTACTTTTCTTATATGACTATTATTGACTTGAACACTGAGAATGTATTTATTAACTTCAGACATTTGAAATATTTGAAATCAGATGAAAACAAACTGTAACGGACCCTGCCGTGTTATCTATGATTAATATGCCTTACTGTACATTCATAATTTCAAAACATTCAAAAGCATTAAATAAAAAGTCATGAAAGAGATAAGGAGGAGAAAAGGTTTAAGGAAGTAAGCAAGGAATACAGAATGTTTCGTTATAATTTGCAGCGACTTGGTCATTGGGGAAAAATAACACCCATCCTGATCGTTTCAATGAAGTTGAATACAGAATATTCATATTTGTCAGTGATTTCATGTCAATTCGGCGAACATAAACATCAATGATGATGATTAAATTAAGATTAAAAATCGGGAGAGCCGGCTCGTTCGTTTTTTTCGACTAAACAACATTATTTTGTTAAATAACAACATGGTGATGTTTTGTAAATGATTACATGTCTTATTTAGCACAGACTATGATCCTATCCGTGACATATGGATCTTAACAAAGATCCGCTATACATTAGTACCAGACATACTGTACATCCAGTTTGTCGAAGACTCCACACATGACTCCAGTGTGGAACCCCACTGCACCCCCTGGTGGATCAATGATCCATTGCAGCTGGCTTCACAATAATTACATTTATTTATCATGAGGGCGGTATCAAGTCAGACTGGGGGCCGGCCGGCCATCACGGAACGTGCACGAACCAATCACGACCCTCGCGTTTTAAACTGTCCAAAATAAGACGCTCCATCTGTATATAAGGCATGTTTATACTTTTTTTTTTTCAAAATACCAAACAGATCATGCATTTTAGCCATGCCTCATTTCGCTCAATTTGCACTTTTTTACCCCTGTTTTAGCAAGGGCAGATTCAGTGAGAACAGCACCACCTACAGGCCTGGCATATGTACTACATCGTCTCCAGCGCTTTCGAACGGCAATGGCCGTGGCTGTCTCCTCCTGATAGGTGGAGTTGGCCCAATAGCCGTAGCGCCACCGTCCTGACGTCAGGACAGTGTTCAAATCTGGATCAGTTTTTATCAGATCCGTTGCAGCCCCTTTTTTAGAGATTTGGGTATGGAGGAAAATAGAGAGGGTTGTGTTTTCTGACACTTGGTGAGTTCCCTGGAACACCGGGGACACATATTCATGTATAAAAGACGTACAAAAGTGCATTTTGCATGATAGGTCCCCTTTAAATAAAATGTTTTAATAAACAACGTTATTAAAAGTAGACCCACCTTGTAAGACTTTTTGTTTCTGACCGTTCTCCTCCTGCGTCGCCAAGTCTTTGACTGCCTATCAATGCTTTGTGGTCCGGGTATATCCTATGTGTGTGTGTGTGTGTGTGTGTGTGTGTGTGTGTGTGTGTGTGTGTGTGTGTGTGTGTGTGTGTGTGTGTGTGTGTGTGTGTGTGTGTGTGTGTGTGTGTGTGTGTGTGTGTACAGTACATGCTCATTGTTAAATGTGACAGAATGACGGACGGTAGCAGACATTTGCATATATCACAACAGACTTCGGACTTTGCCGATCAATCAAGGTAGGCAAATGTTGTTAATGCGTTCTAGTGTTCAGAAAGCGCAGGGTCAGTCCTAGTAGTTTTTAAAGAGATAGTTCAACATTTTGGAAATAAAGCAACTCCAAAGCTAGTTTGTTGGCTTTATCTACGTTTTTATTAATAAAAGATCTAAAAAAACAAAGTGTCAATTGTTAGACGTTGACTTTGTAACCTCAACCCAGAACACCTGCATGTCCTCGGAGTCTTCAGGTGTGTAGACGCTGTTTAAAACACAACCATTTTGAAGTTTGGAAGAAGAGCATTGACAAAGAAACAACACATATTATAAAAGGAGCATGAAACCATATGTTTATAAAACTTTAACAATTTTAACTTTTTGCTAAATGTCAACCTTTTGTTTGCATTTTGCAAAGCAGCAACAGGAGTATAAAAACACACAAAATCTACTTTGAACAACAGACTTTAACTACTCACACACCATAAAATGTTCAAATTGAATGCAAACAAATTGAATTTATTCCACTAATAGATAAGTATGCGCTAATTAAGGTTACTCTTTCATAAAAGGTTGTTTGCTTTAAATCTCAAACTGCCTCAGTGTTTGCAGCCTGGTAGTTTCCCCGCTCTCTGTAGGAACAGCAGAGGTAAAACCAAACTGCTGGGAACAGTGAACCAGTATGCAGACCACATCATTAATATCCCATCACAGTCACCCAGCACTGATGAAATATACAACGAAGTGGAAACCAAATTGCTCAGGAACCTCAACAACAGAGCAGCCATGATGGCCATGATGGTGTAGAAAGCCCTCTGCTTTGATTGGTCGACCCCCTCCCTCTTCCCGCCCCCTTCCCCCGGCCCTGGGCGAATCAGAACAAAGAGAACTGAAATGCTGCAGAAACAGACGACAATCAAGGAGATGACCAAATATCCAAATCCTATAATGAGAAAGGCAATACGAATATCATGCAAACCTGTTGATACGAAGCAAAAACACCAAACACCTCCAATGCTGATGTTTCTGATCCTGACCCCGCCCCCCCCGTCTCAGCCTCAGGTAGATGACGGGGTGAACAACAGCCAGGTAGCGCTCCACACAGGTGAGCAGGTGAAACAGAGTCTGTCCGGGTGAGACGACAGAAAAGACAATCATCCCCACTTTAGTTAAAAATGTCTGATTTGAGTAGATGCCATAGCAGTAGATGATGTACCCCACAACTCCGATTAACTCCAGGGCGACCATGTGATAGGTGAAGACGTCGGTGTGGCTCGTTGTTGTTGCAGAGCCACGTTTCCTCCATCATTGGATGCCAATGTAGAGGACGAAGATGAAGAGAGGGACGAGGAGGATGTAGATGACGTAGAGGGCAGTGAAGAAGAAAATATATGTTTGGCAATCAGCCAGAGGAACGGAGGAGTTGGAGGAGGAATTGGCTGCCATGTCTATTAGAATCGAGGACAAAGAGAAGAATTAAAGTTAATATATGATACAGGATATGTTAAATGATATTTGGCTCTTCCAGTCTTTGGGACCATTGAAAGCACTTGAAAGACCAGTAACATTCACCCATTTACATGAAGGCAATTTGGGGTTCAGTATCTCATCCAATTTGGGGCTCAGAAACTTGACCGATTTTCATTTTGGGTTCAGTATCTTGCCCAATATATAATTTGGGGTTCCATATTTTTACCAGTTTGAAATGTGGGGTTTATTATCTAGTCATATTTGGAATTTGGGGTTTATTATCTAGTCATATTTGGAATTTGGGGTTCTGACTCTGGACCCATGTTTTATTTGGGTGTCAGTATCTTGAGCAATATACAATTTGGGGTTCATATCTTTACCAATTTACAATTTGACGTTGATCATCTAGTCATATTTGTAATTTGAGGTAGAGTATCCTGATCATTTTGCCATTTGGGGTTCAGAAACTTGCCCAATATATAATTTGGGTGTCAGTATCTAGAACAATTAGAAATCGGGGGTTCATTATATTTTCCTACTTGAAAAATTTGAGGTTTATTATCCTCAGCAATTAGCAATTTGGGGTTCAGAATCTTGATCAACTTTTATTTTGGGGGTCAGTGTCTTGCCCAATATAGAATTTGGGGTTCAATATATTTACCAATTTGCAATTTGGTTTTGATTATCTATTCATATATGGAATTTGGGGTTGAGTATCCTGACCAATTTGCATTTTGGGGTTCAGAAACTTAACTGATTTTCATTTGGGGTTGCATATCTTTACCAATTTGTAATTTGGGGTTCAGAAACTTGAACAATTTGCAATTCGGGGATCATTATCTTGTCCTATTTGTAATTTGAGGTTGATTATCCTGAGCTGTTTGCAATTTGGGGTTCAGAATTTTGGCACATTTTTTTTTTGGGGGTCAGTGTCTTGCCCAATATAGAATTTGGGGTTCCACATATTGACCAATTTGCAATTTGGTTTTGATTATCTATTCATATATGGAATTCAGGGTTGAGTATCCTGACCAATTTTAGTTTTGGGGGTCAGTATCTCTACCAACTTTCAATATGGCGTTGAGTAGCCTGACCAATGTGCAAGTTGGGGGTCAGTATCTTGACCAGTTTGCGATTTGGAGTTCAGAATCTTGACAGATTTTTTATTTGGGGTTCAGTATCTTGTCCATTTGGCTAAATGGGATTGAGTAGATGTGACCAGATAGTAATTTTGGATTCAGTTTGTTGTCCTTTTTGCAACTTGGGGTTCAGAATCTTTTCCATAGACACTTCCACTTGTTGGCTGCAGGGGCTGAGGATCGAATCACTGACCTTCTGATTGGTGGGAGACCGCTTGACATCCTTAGCCACATTCTTAGAATGGGTTCAAGTGCAACATGAAACACAAAATAGTTTGGTCATGGCCCCTTAAAGGAGTAGATGGTTAAGGTTTTTATATACGCCAAATCAGTGTTGGTGTTAAATGTAGCCAATAAAAGCAATAACTTTGTAAGTACATGCTATATCTAGTCATGCTTTCAGCAGCTTGCCATGCAATGCATCCTGGTCATTTATAGCACGCATTGACTAACTTTCATATCCCTGACCTCTTATTATAACATGTTAGTTCTCTCAGATCAATAGTTTTACCTTTGATTGTCATTACAGGACGCATCCCTGCTGTGCTAAAGCATATATAACGTTTTGCTGTCAAAATGACTTATCAAGATATTGCCAGATGTTTGCTATAACATGATATGATATTTTTCTGCATTGTTACGCTGTCTTCAACCTTTTCCTGCACTTTTGAAGTTACTGAACTTTGAAGGCAATAGATTTTCTATTTTACCATTGTAAGTTTACAACATTGAAATCAAAAAATGTAATAAACAACGCTATTAAAAGTAGACCCACCTTGTAAGAGTTTTTGTGTCTGACCGTTCTTCTCCTTCGTCGCCAAGTCTTTGACTGCCTTTCAATGCTTTGTGGTCCGGGTATATCCTGTGTGTGTGTGTGTGTGTGTGTGTGTGTGTGTGTGTGTGTGTGTGTGTGTGTGGTGTGTGTGTGTGTGTGTGTGTGTGTGTGTGTGTGTGTGTGCGCTAATTAAGGTTACTCTTTCCTTAAAGGTTGTTTGCTTTAATTCTCAAACTGCCTCAGTGTTTGCAGCCTGGTAGTTTCCCCGCTCTCTGTAGAAACAGCAGAGGTAAAACTAAACTGCTGGGAACATTGAACCAGAAAAGAGACCAGATCAATACATAATCCTGACATGTACCTGACGATCTTAAAACAAAGAACGCAGTGGTTACAATGCTGCTCAGGAACCTCAACAACAGGGCAGCCATGATGGCCATGATGGTGTAGAAAGCCCTCTGCTTTGATTGGTCAACCCGCTCCCTGTTCCCGCCCCCTTCCCCCGGCCCTGGGCGAATCAGAACAAGGAGAACTGAAATGCTGCAGAAACAGACGACAATTGATGAAAACACCAATAAAACTAAATCTGAAATGACCGTGCCAAGAATAATAACTTTGACACCTGCTGATATGAAGCAAATACACCAAACACACCCAATGCTGATGTTCCTGATCTTGACCCCAACCCCCTGCCTCAACCTCAGGTAAATGACGGGGTGAACAACAGCCAGGTAGCGCTCCACACAGGTGAGCAGGTGGAACAAAGTCTGTCCGGGGGAGATTACGGCAAAGAGGCCTAACCCTACGTCAATTATAAACTGTCCATCAGTGTAGATACCGTAACAGTACATGGTGTTCCCCACAACTCCGATTAACTCCAGGGCGACAATGTGAAAGGTGAAGACGTCAGTGTGGCTCATTGTTGCTGCAGAGCCTCGTTTCCTCCATAGCTGGAAGCCAATGTAGAGGACGAAGATGAAGAGAGGGATGAGGAGGATTTCGACGACGTAGAGAGCCGTGAAGATGAAAATGGGGTTTTGGCAATCAGCCGGATGGAGGGTGGAGTTAGAGGAAGAATTGGGTGCCATGACTATTAGAAACGACGACTGGAGAAAGAGAAGAATGTTAGTTCATTTAAGATACAGGATATGTGAAATAGTTACATTTGGGTTTGAGTACCCCAACCCATTTAGGGTTTGGGGATGAGTGTCTTGACCAATCTGAATTTGGGGTTCAGTGTCTTGCACTTGTCGATATGCAGGGGCTTGGGAGCAAACCACCAACCTTCTGATTGGTGGATGACCGCGCCATCATTTCAAGAATATTTACAAAGTTGCAGGCAAGGAAGAGTGAGGTAAAGATGAACATAGAAGATGACACATTTGCCCTTTAACATAGATTCAGATCTATATTTAACAAGATCTCTTTATAATTCTGTCAGATCACAAACTATATCTTTGACTCTCATTTTTGGTTGCATTGCTGTTGTGCTTAAGTAAAGATACTTTAAGGACCTACAAGTCTCACATGCAGTGGAATTTATTTTAAGTAGACTATACTAAAATGCTTTACCGTTATTATATTACAAATCTAAATGGTAAACTTAATAAAAACATACAAAAGAAAGCCAACCTTGAAGGAATTCTTGTTTCTGACCGTCCTTCTGCTGCAAATCAATGACTTCCTTTCAAAGCAACCTGGTCCATATATGTGCTTGTGTGCTCAATTGTGTGTGTGTGCATTGTATGATATGTGAGGATGACAAATGGCAGCAGAGTTTTACACATTACCAAACAAACTTCAGATTTGGCCGATCAATCAAAGTAAGCAAATGTTCCTAATGGTGTTATAGATTCCCAAAAGGGAAAGGCCTTTGAGGATTTTGCATTTCAAATCCCTAGCCAACAGAAACACAAATGCTTTACATCTCGCTCCTGATGTATGAGCTATTCATTATAATCTTCTGACATTATAACTATCGGAAATCTTTTTTATTTAAAATGTGTCAAGTTAGGCCTAAATTAGCACATAAAGCAAAGCTGGTGGGAAACTAACATTTGGCTAATAACATCTAACTATTATTCTGTTTTCTCTGCAAAGTTTACACAAAGTAAAAAATGCTCATTATAGAACACCTCTGCCCACCTTTTTGGAAGAAATACAACACAATAAATTCTGCACGTTTTCTTCTTTAGGCGCTTTCACACCGGAGTACTTTTACCCGTACTTTTCCCGTTTAGTTCCGTTAGTGCCTGGAATGTTGCGTTTACACCAAAAAGAGAACTTAGTTCAGAGAACCTTTACCCCCATTTGTAGTGCCTGCTAGAGAGGTGGTACTATCCTGGGGAGAAAAAGTACCAATTTCTGATTGGCTGGGCGAATTGCAATCCACGCCCCGTAAAACTCTGAAAGGTTTTTTGAACCCGCCATTGTATTTGCTGGCATTAGCATTATTAGCATTAGCATTAGCCCCGCGCACCAACGGAGAGAGAATAACTTATGTCAACACAAAAAAAAACATGGGAGCGGTGGAGTGATGAGGAGGTGTCGGCGTTCTGGCGATTTACTCGGAAGGCTTCAGTAGAAGCTGCTGGGAGGCAGCAGCTTCTACTGAAGCCAGTCCCCAACTCCGGGGACTTCTGGCCGGGGGCTTCGGGTGGCAGTATACGCCGTGAAGTTGTTTGCGGCTTGCCAGTAAACCCAAAGCAGAAGAAGTGACGTCAGGGGCTTCATTTGCCTAATCCTCCCTCAGGGAACTTATTCCGGTGTGAACGCAATCGGCTCTTAGTTCCACGGGGGTACTAAGTGCTGGGAACTAAGTACGGCAAAGTACTTGGTGTCAAAGCGGCTCTTGGGGTTTATTTTCCAACTTATAAGAAATACTTCAATGCTTGCTTTATAACGTTTACAGACAGAGCTTAAACATTAGCTGTTGGATTCATAGATTTAAAGTACTTTTCATATACATTCAGAAATCCCATTCCCATATCCCACTCTGATGGTACTCTATGGAAAGCAGCTGTGAGGTTGATTCTGATCCATCCCTCTGTTAAAGCCGATGCTTGACGGGATTCAAATGAGCTGTGAGCTAAAACTGCTGCTCAGTCAAATCAGATAGTATAATGTGACCCAGAACACCTGCGTGTCCTCACTGTCTTCAGGTGAGTTCAAGCTTTTTAAAAGAAAATAGACTATTGCTGTTTGAGGACCAAGAAAATAAAACACTTTGTACACAAGGAGTATAAAACTAGTTTCTATATTTTAAAGATATATAAAGTTTCACAATTGTGAAGTAATAGCCACAAATAGGTCTACATACGACATTACCCAGAAGCCTCAGCTGAATCAGATTCTAGCAAAACCAAATGGATAAAAAATCTGACATATGAAATTTCTGTTGGTTTCATGTAAACAAGTTTTTTGGGTTCTTCTTCAGGTGTGTTCAAGCTGTTTACAAGACAATCATTGTGAATTCTGGAAGAAGAGCACTTGCACAACTTAATAAGAAAATATAAAATTGTGAATAGAAACTCCCAAAATCTACTTTTATTACAGAACTTTAACTGCTCACACACCATAGAAGGTTCCAATTGAATGCAAACAAAAGGAATTTATTCCACTAAGAGATAAATATGATTTAAATGAATGCTGCACTTTCATATAAGACTGTTTGCTTTAATTCTCAAACTGCCTCAGTGTTTGCAGCCTGGTAGTTTCCCCGCTCTGTAGGAAGAGCAGAGGTAAAACTAAACTGCTGGGAACATTGAACCAGTATAGAGACCAGATCAATACATAATCCTGACATGTACCTGACATTAAAACATACAACGAAGTGTTTATAATGCTGCTCAGGAACCTTAACAACAGAGCAGCCATGATGGCCATGATGGTGTAGAAAGCCTTCTGCTTTGATTGGTCAACCCGCTCCCTCTTCCCGCCCCCTTCCCCCGGCCCTGGGCGAATCAGAACAAAGAGAACTGAAATGCTGCAGAAACAAACGACAATCGATGAAAACACCAATAAAACAAAATCTGAAATGACCGTGCCAAGAATAATAACTTTGAGACCTGCTGATATGAAGCAAATACACCAAACACACCCAATGCTGATGTTTCGGATCCTGACTCCACCCCCCTGCCTCAGCCTCAGGTAAATGACGGGGGGAACAACAGCCAGGTAGCGCTCCACACAGGTGAGCAGGTGGAACAAAGTCTGTCCGGGGGAGATTACGGCAAAGATGCCTGACCCTACTTCAATTATATATTGTCCATCAGTGTAGATACCATAGAAGTAAAAGGTAAACCCCAGAACTCCAATTAAATCCAGGGCGACCATGTGACAGGTGACGACGGGGTGTGGCTCGTTGTTGCTGCAGAGCCAGGTTTCCTCCATCGTTGGAAGCCAATGTAGAGGACGAAGATGAAGACAGGGATGAGGAGGATGTAGACGATGTAAAGGGCTGTGAAAATGAAAATGGGGTTTTGGCAATCAGCCGGATAGAGGGAGGAGTTGGAGGAGGAATTGGCTGCCATGTCTATTAGAATCGAGGACAAAGAGAATAATTAAAGTTAATATATAAATCAGGATATGTGAAATGGTATTTGGCTTTTAGGACAATTGAAAGCAATTGAAAGCATGGTAACATTCATCCATTTACATGTAGGCAATTTGAGGTTCAGTATCTCACCCTATTTGTAATTTGGTGTTCAGAAACTTGATCGATTTTCATTTGGGGTTCAGTGTCCTGACCAATTTGCAATTTGGTGTTTGGACACTTGATCGATTTTCATTTGGGGTTAAGTATCTTGGCCAATATATAATTTGGGGTTCCATATCTTTACCAATTTGCAATTTGGGGCTAATTATCCAATCATATTTGGAATTTGGGGTTGAGTATCCTGACCAATGTGCAAGTTGGGGTTCAGTATCTTGACCAGTTTGGATTTGGAATTCAAAATCTTGACAGATTTTTCATTTGGGGTTCAGTGTCTTGCCCAATTTGCATGGCCCTTAAAGTGAGTAGTCTGTTAAGGTTCTTATATACTCAAAATCAGTATTGGTGGTAAATACAGCCGATAAAAACAATACATTTTTAAGTACATGATATATTTAGATATGCTGTCAGCAGCTTGCCATGCAATGCATCCTGGTCATTTATAGTACGCATTGACTAACTTTCATATCCCTGACCTCTTAAAACCTGTTATTTCTGTCAGATCAATAGTTTTACCTTGGGTTGTCATCATTGGACGCATCCCTGCTGTGCTAAAGCATATATAACGTTTTGCTGTTGAAATGACTTATCGAGATATTGCCAGATGTTTGCTATAACATGATATGATATTTTTCTGCATTGTTACGATGTCTTCTACCTTTTCCTGCACTTTTGAAGTTATTGAACTTTGAAGGCAATATAATATCTATTTAACAATTGAAAGTTTACAACATTTAAAGTGGACCTATCATGCTATATTTGAATAATATAGTGTAGGACCATACCTATATAAGGCATATTTATACTTCTTTTTTTTTCAAAATACCAAACAGATCATGCATTTTAGCCATGCCTCATTTTGCTCAATTTGAACTTTTTACCCCTGTTTTTGCAAGGGCTGATTCAGTGAGAACAGCACCACCTACAGGCCTGGCATATGTACTACAGCGTCTCCAGCGCTTTCGAACGGCAATGGCCGTGGCTGTCTCCTCCTGATTGGTGGAGTTGGCCCAATAGCCGTAGCGCCACCGTCCTGACGTCAGGACAGTGTTCAAATCTGGATCAGTTTTTATCAGATCCGTTGTAGCCCCTTTTTTAGAGATTTGGGTATGGAGGAAAATAGAGAGGGTTGTGTTTTCTGACACTTGTCCCTGGAACACCGGGGACACATATTCATGTATAAAAGACGTACAAAAGTGCATTTTGCATGATAGGTCCCCTTTAAATAAAATGTTTTAATAAACAACGTTATTAAAAGTAGACCCACCTTGTAAGAGTTTTTGTTTCTGACCGTTCTCCTCCTGCGTCGCCAAGTCTTTGGCTGCCTATCAATGCTTTGTGGTCCGGGTATATCCTATGTGTGTGTGTGTGTGTGTGTGTGTGTGTGTGTGTGTGTGTGTGTGTGTGTGTGTGTGTGTGTGTGTGTGTGTGTGTGTGTGTGTGTGTGTGTGTGTGTGTGTGTGTACAGTACATGCTCATTGTTAAATGTGACAGAATGACGGACGGTAGCAGACATTTGCATATATCACAACAGACTTCGGACTTTGCCGATCAATCAAGGTAGGCAAATGTTGTTAATGCGTTCTAGTGTTCAGAAAGCGCTGGGTCAGTCCTAGTAGTTTTTAAAGAGATAGTTCAACATTTTGGAAATAAAGCAACTCCAAAGCTAGTTTGTTGGCTTTATCTACGTTTTTATTAATAAAAGATCTACAAAAACAAAGTGTCAATTGTTAGACGTTGACTTTGTAACCTCAACCCAGAACACCAGCATGTCCTCGGAGTCTTCAGGTGTGTAGACGCTGTTTAAAACACAACCATTTTGAAGTTTGGAAGAAGAGCATTAAAACCATATGTTTATAAAACTTTAACAATTTTAACTTTTTGCTAAATGTCAACGTTTGCATTTTGAAGCAAAGCAGCAACAGGAGTATAAAAACACACAAAATCTACTTTGAACAACAGACTTTAACTACTCACACACCATAAAATGTTCAAATTGAATGCAAACAAATGGAATTTATTCCACTAATAGATAAGTATGCGCTAATTAAGGTTACTCTTTCATAAAAGGTTGTTTGCTTTAAATCTCAAACTGCCTCAGTGTTTGCAGCCTGGTAGTTTCCCCGCTCTCTGTAGGAACAGCAGAGGTAAAACCAAACTGCTGGGAACATTGAACCAGAAAAAAGACCACAGCATTAATATCACATCACAGTCACCCAGCACTGATGAAATATACAACGAAGTGGAAACCAAATTGCTCAGGAACCTCAACAACAGAGCAGCCATGATGGCCATGATGGTGTAGAAAGCCCTCTGCTTTGATTGGTCGACCCCCTCCCTCTTCCCGCCCCCTTCCCCCGGCCCTGGGCGAATCAGAACAAAGAGAACTGAAATGCTGCAGAAACAGACGACAATCAAGGAGATGACCAAATATCCAAATCCTATAATGAGAAAGGCAATACGAATATAATCCAAACCTGTTGATACGAAGCAAAAACACCAAACACCTCCAATGCTGATGTTTCTGATCCTGACCCCGCCCCCCCGTCTCAGCCTCAGGTAGATGACGGGGTGAACAACAGCCAGGTAGCGCTCCACACAGGTGAGCAGGTGAAACAGAGCCTGTCCGGGTGAGACGACAGAAAAGACAATCATCCCCACTTTAGTTAAAAAGGTCTGATTTGAGTAGATGCCATAGCAGTAGACGGTGTACCCCACAACTCCGATTAACTCCAGGGCGACCATGTGAAAGGTGAAGACGTCGGTGTGGCTCGTTGTTGTTGCAGAGCCACGTTTCCTCCATCGTTGGATGCCAATGTAGAGGACGAAGATGAAGAGAGGGACGAGGAGGATGTAGATGACGTAGAGGGCAGTGAAGAAGAAAATATATGTTTGGCAATCAGCCAGAGGAACGGAGGAGTTGGAGGAGGAATTGGCTGCCATGTCTATTAGAATCGAGGACAAAGAGAAGAATTAAAGTTAATATATGATACAGGATATGTTAAATTATATTTGGCTCTTCCAGTCTTTGGGACCATTGAAAGCACTTGAAAGACCAGTAACATTCACCCATTTACATGAAGGCAATTTGGGGTTCAGTATCTCATCCAATTTGCAATTTGGGGCTCAGAAACTTGACCGATTTTCATTTTGGGTTCAGTATCTTGCCCAATATATCATTTGGGGTTCCATATTTTTACCAGTTTGAAATGTGGGGTTTATTATCTAGTCATATTTGGAATTTGGGGTTTATTATCTAGTCATTTGGAATTTGGGGTTCTGACTCTGGACCCATGTTTTATTTGGGTGTCAGTATCTTGAGCAATATACAATTTGGGGTTCATATCTTTACCAATTTACAATTTGACGTTGATCATCTAGTCATATTTGTAATTTGAGGTAGAGTATCCTGATCATTTTGCCATTTGGGGTTCAGAAACTTGCCCAATATATAATTTGGCTGTCAGTATCTAGAACAATTAGATATCGGGGGTTCATTATCTTTTCCTACTTGAAATTTGAGGTTTATTATCCTCAGCAATTAGCAATTTGGGGTTCAGAATCTTGATCAACTTTTATTTTGGGGGTCAGTGTCTTGCCCAATATATAATTTGGGGTTGCATATCTTTAACAATTTGTAATTTGGGGTTCAGAAACTTGAACAATTTGCAATTCAGGGATCATTATCTTGTCCTATTTGTAATTTGAGGTTGATTATCCTGAGCTGTTTGCAATTTGGGGTTCAGAATCTTGGCACATTTTTGTTTTGGGGTCAGTGTCTTGCCCAATTTGTAATTTGGGGTTCCACATATTGACCAATTTGCAATTTGGTTTTGATTATCTATTCATATATAGAATTCAGGGTTGAGTATCCTGACCAATTTTAGTTTTGGTGGTCAGCATATTACCCAATATAGAATTTGGGGTTCAGTATCTCTACCAACTTTCAATATGGCGTTGAGTAGCCTGACCATATGTGCAAGTTGGGGGTCAGTATCTTGACCAGTTTGCGATTTGGAGTTCAGAATCTTGACAGATTTTTTATTTGGGGTTCAGTATCTTGTCCAATTGGCTAAATGGGATTGAGTAGATGTGACCAGATAGTAATTTTGGATTCAGTTTATTGTCCTTTTTGCAACTTGGGGTTCAGAATCCTTTCCATAGACACTTCCACTTGTTGGCTGCAGGGGCTGAGGATCGAATCACTGACCTTCTGATTGGTGGGAGACCTCTCAACATCCTTAGCCACATTCTTAGAATGGGTTCAAGTGCAACATAAAACACAAAATAGTTTGGTCATGGCCCCTTAAAGGAGAAGATGGTTAAGGTTTTTATATACGCCAAATCAGTGTTGGTGGTAAATGTAGCCAATAAAAGCAATAACTTTGTAAGTACATGCTATATCTAGTCATGCTTTCAGCAGCTTGCCATGCAATGCATCCTGGTCATTTATAGCACGCATTTACTTACTTTCATACCTCTGACCTCTTATTATAACATGTTAGTTCTCTCAGATCAATAGTTGTACCTTTGATTGTCATTACAGGATGCATCCCTGCTGTGCTAAAGCATATATAACGTTTTGCTGTCTAAATGACTTATCAAGATATTGCCAGATGTTTGCTATAACATGATATGATATTTTTCTGCATTGTTACGCTGTCTTCTACCTTTTCCTGCACTTTTGAAGTTACTGAACTTTGAAGGCAATAGATTTTCTATTTTACCATTGTAAGTTTACAACATTGAAATCAAAAAATGTAATAAACAACGCTATTAAAAGTAGACCCACCTTGTAGGAGTTTTTGTGTCTGACCGTTCTTCTCCTGCGTCGCCAAGTCTTTGACTGCCTATCAATGCTTTGTGGTCCGGGTATATCCTATGTGTGTGTGTGTGTATGTGTGTGTGTGTGTGTGTGTGTGTGGTGTGTGTGTGTGTGTGTGTGTGTGCGTGCGTGCGTGCGTGCGTGCGTGCGTGCGTGCGTGCGTGCGTGCGTGTGTGTGTGTGTGTGCAGACATTTGCATATATCACAACAGACGTCGGACTTTGCCGATCAATCAAGGTAGGCAAATGTTGTTAATGCGTTCTAGTGTTCAGAAAGCGCAGGGTCAGTCGTAGTCGTTTTTAAAGAGATAGTTCAACATTTTGGAAATAAAGCAACTCCAAAGCTAGTTTGTTGGCTTTATCTACGTTTTTATTAATAAAAGATCTACAAAAACAAAGTGTCAATTGTTAGGCGTTGACTTTGTAACCTCAACCCAGAACACCTGCATGTCCTCGGAGTCTTCAGGTGTGTAGACGCTGTTTAAAACACAACCATTTTGAAGTTTGGAAGAAGAGCATTGACAAAAAAACAACACATATTATAAAAGGAGCATGAAACCATATGTTTATAAAACTTTAAGATTAAAAGAGTTGCTCAATTTTTTTTTAATTCAAGATAATTATTTTACAATTTTAGCTTTTTGCAGAATGTCAACCTTTTGTTTGCATTTCGAAGCAAAGCAACAACAGGAGTATAAAAACACACAAAATCAACTTTGAACAACAGAACCCTGACTACTCACACACCATTAAAGGCTCAAATTGAATTTAAACAAATGGAATCTACTCCACTAATAGATGATTATGCACTAATTAAGCTCTCTCTGTCGTATAAGACTGTTTGCTTTAACTCTCAAACTGCCTCAGTGTTTGCAGCCTGGTAGTTTCCCCGCTCTCTGTAGGAAGAGCAGAGGTAAAACTAAACTGCTGGGAACATTGAACCAGTATAGAGACCACACCATTGCATGCTCTTCACAGTCACCCAGCACTGATGAAATATACAACGAAGAGGAAACCAGGGTGCTTGCGAACCTCAACAACAGGGCAGCCATGATGGCCATGATGGTGTAGAAAGCCCTCTGCTTTGATTGGTCAACCCGCTCCCTGTTCCCGCCCCCTTCCCCCGGCCCTGGGCGAATCAGAACAAAGAGAACTGAAATGCTGCAGAAACCGGCGACAATCAAGGAGAATACCAAATATCCAAATGTTATAATGATCAAGGCAATAAGAAGATCATGCAAACTTGCTGCAAAGAAGCAAATACACCAAACACACCCAATGCTGATGTTCCTGATCCTGACTCCGCCCCCCTGCCTCAGCCTCAGGTAGATGACGGGGTGAACAACAGCCAGGTAGCGCTCCACACAGGTGAGCAGGTGAAACAGAGCCTGTGCGGGTGAGATTACGGAAAACACATTCAACCCCACTTTAGTTGAATATTTCTGATTTGAGTAGATGCCATAGCAGTAGATGGTGTCCCCCACAACTCCAATTAACTCCAGGGCGACCATGTGAAAGGTGAAGACGTCGGAGTGGCTCGTTGTTGTTGCAGAGCCACGTTTCCTCCATCGTTGGAAGCCAATGTAGAGGACGAAGATGAAGAGAGGGACGAGGAGGATGTAGACAACATAGAGGGCTGTGAAGACGAGAATGGGGTGTTGGCAATCAGCCGGATGGAGGGTGGAGTTGGAGGAGGAATTGGCTGCCATGTCTATTAGAATCGAGGACAAAGAGAAGAATGATAGTCCATTTATGATACAGGATATGAGAAATGGTATTTGGCTTTACAGTAACACAAGTTAACATTCATCCGTTTACATGTTGGCACTTTGGGGTTCTGTACTTCAACCAGATTGCTATTTGGGGTTGAGTATCTTCACCAATTGTCAAAATGGGGTTCAGTACATTCCCCGATTTGCAATTTGGGATTTAGTATCCCTCCAAATGTTCAATTTGGGGTCCAGTATCTTTACCAATCCTTAAACCTGACCAGAACATATTTATAACAAGACCCCCTCACAACTCTGTATATTACTTATTCCCAACGTACTTTCCCATTATTATTTGATATATTCCCATTGTTCAAATGCATTTATAACTGATTTCCAATCAGAATAACTTTCAACATATTGCCAGATGTATGCAAGAACATAACATGAGATACAAAGTGACACTGTCTCGTACCTTTTACTGCACGTTTTAGTTTGCAGGAATTAAGGATATTCAGAGAACATCGAACATATCAGAAAACTACAAATCTCAAATGCTGTGATATTTACAGATGTATTCTAGAGACATGTTTTTATAGATATCTTATACTAACAGGTTTCACATTGTTGTATTATATATTTAAAATCGTAGGCATAATTAGAAAGTTCTAAAGGAGACTAACCTTGTAGGAGTTTGTGTGTCTGGTCGTCCTGTGTCAAAAGGCAATGACTGCCTTTCAATGCTAGGAAGTCCAAATATGTGTCAGAATGATAGACAGCAGCAAGGGTTGTCAAGTTTGTTTGCATATTACATAACAAACCCATTATTTTGGCAAACAGTCATGGCAGGCAAATGTTCTTAATGGTGTTATTTGGTCAGCTCCAGCACCACTGGTACTAATTCAGTGTTTGCATTTCAAATCCCTAGCATACAGAACCACACATGCTTTACATCCTCTCCAGATGTTTGTGGTAATCTTGGTAATCTTCTGACATTACATTTAGCTCACACTGTCGTTGTGTCCCTGGGCAAGACTCTTCACCCGAAATTGCTCCTGTGGGGATTGTTCACAGTATTGAGTATGTAAGTCGCTTTGGATAAAAGCGTCTAACAAGTAACATGTAAAGTAATGTAAAATGCTGCCTCATTCCTTGGATATTTTCTTGAAGGAAGCTTGACAAACCAACGTAAAGTAACAGAAGTAATATAAGGATGTTTACCAACAGCTGGATTATAGCATTGGCCAAGTTATTTCAACCAAGTTAAATAGTCCTCTTAATGTACTGATATCAAGGACACTTGTCGTGTTTTCATATGGAATTCTGTAAATAACGCCAGACAATGAGACTATAATTGCGCATTTCCACTACAGGGCCTCGCTCGGCCTCGCTCGGTATGGCTAGGCCTCGTTAGGCCTTGTTATGAGAGGCTCACTTTATGCTGCGTTTCCATTACAGTTTAGTAGCTGGGGCAGTAACTATAGTAACGCAGTGTAGGCGGAGCCGTGACGTCATCTTCAAAGAGAACCACAGAAAAACAACACAGCCATTAGCTGTTAGCACTCAGAGCTCACAGCTCCTCATATCTGTTCAGAAACTAGACAAAAGTGAAACAAGTACAAACCACAGACTGCCTGTGTCATGGTGAATACAGTCGCTGCTTTATTTATGTCTGTATAGGCCGTTGTTGTGAGTGTGGACGGTCGGAGCATATACTGCGTTAGCTTAGCCAATCTCCATTTAGAAAACACGCATTTTAAAAGGTTTTTCGCCTGCCGTCTGTCTGCAGACTTGTCAAAGCATTAATTCATGGTTTTTACTAACCGGTATCAGTATGTTGTTACTTCGGCATCATTTTGAAACGTGTATTACAATTAAATCACGGTCAAATATGTTCATTTTGTTGTAGTTGTAGCCCCCTTGCCAGCGATTCTCTCTCTAGTTTAGCATACTCAGCCCGACTCAGCCTGGTTGTTGGCCCGGAAAGAACCTCGATTTTATGGGGCCAGAAAAACTGTGAAATAGTACCCGCTAGCCGGAACTACGCCAAGTGGAAACGCAACCAAAAACGGGCCGGGCACGGCACGGCACGCTTAAAGCGAGCTCTGCGCTGTAGTGGAAATGCGCCATAAGGTATGCTTAAGACAATTATTGTGATTTACTAAACATTGTACCATACTAATATGATGCTATTACTGTACTCTTATCTGGAATATATGGTATATTAAATGCTGTCTGTCATAAATGTGTGTTTGTTGGTTTTAAAATCACAATATGGCCATATTTGAGCAAGAATCTCTCCGGCTAACACTGAAGGCTTCCAGCTATGCTGAATGCTATGCTAATGCTATTCTGCTGCTGACCTCTGACTTACCTGTCAATAAACAAAACACAGGAAATGTATATTATTCCCTTGAACTAGTTTGGAGGGAATCCATAGACATAGACACATAGAGATACAGACAAACACCATGGTGTCATCTGCATAAATGTTGATTTTGAAGAATATTGTATTTTGTGTATAATGTAAAAGTTTAGCACAGGTAAGTATATTAGCAAGCTAATATTGCTGATTAGCACTTATTACATTAGTTTGCAGGTATTTTATCATGAATCAGAGTAATGAACTTAAAACATTTAAAATTGTGAACTGATGATGGCGCTATTTATTATTCTTGAAAAACATGAATGTTGTGGTTGTTCACAGCAAATATTCATGTAGCACAGAGGATATTGCACGTGAAATTAGCATCATATTCAAACAGTGGGGTTGCTGACTTCCTTCAAACTAAGAAACACAGATTTGCCTTGTGTAATTTACCATGAAATGTGTCATAACCTATGCGTATGTTTTGCATCATGCAAAGAAACTTCACAGACCTTCATTTACCTGTTTTAAACACCCAGACAAAAGAGCATTAAGCTGGCTTTGGATCAGTCGCAGGAGAAAGAAGGACAATACGAAAGAAACTGCTTGGTGGGTGTTTTTTAATTAACAATGTTTTTACAATTACCAGGATAAGTTTTACAATTGTTGCCTTTTTTCTTTTTACACATCAAGGTCTGTTTTTACTTATTTACGCTCTAAATTGGTAGGAATGATCAATTTGAGTAAATGTAAACTTATGTTCAACATGATATATGTAATTCTCCCTGTGAGTACTACATAGTAAACGAAAAAGATGTCAACATATTGACAACTCATGCCTTACAGAGCTTTGTTAAATGATTGTTTGGTTAATAGGAATTATTTTGGATACATACGATGGAATTTAATCTACTCTTTATTGATTACTGATTAACCTGTGTTGTTCTCCCTTCCTCTCCTTCTCCTCTTCAGGCCTCCATGTATACAAACATGTCTGTCAACTCCTCTTCCTTTGCTGATCTCCCCCCTCCTCCTAACTTCTTCTCGAACTCCTCTGATTTCAACATTTGCTCCAATTCCAAATCATTCATTTACATCTTCTCAAATTTCTCCCTCAACATCATCTTCCTCATGCCTCTGCTCATCTTCGTCCTGTACCTGGGATACCAAAAGTCGAGGAAACCACGCTCAAGTTCCACGGCTACAAGTCACTCTGACCACTTCACCTATCACTCCATCTTCATGCAGCTGAATGAACTACTGGGGCTTGCCCTCTTCCTCATTAGCACATATTTCAATCACCAGGTGATGTCGGTTGTTGGGCTGTCACTTTTGAGTTTCACCTTTTTGAGACAGGCTCTGTTTCACCTGCTCACCTGTGTTGAGCGCTACCTGGCTGTTGTTCACCCCGTCACCTACCTGGGGCTGAGGCAGGGGGGCGGGGTCAGGATCAGAAACATCAGCATTGGATTTGTTTGGTTTCTGGGCTTAGTTTGTTTGGCTGTGTCTTTCTTAGGAGGCCAGGAATTATCTCGGATCTTGTACTATTGCAATATGTGTTTATTGTTAAGTGGCGTCACTTTTTGCAGCGTTTCAGTTCTCTACGTTCTCAAGCGTCCAGGGCCGGGGGAAGGGGGCGGGAACAAGGAGCGGGTTGACCAATCAAAGCAGAGGGCTTTCTACACCATCATGGGCATAATGGGAGTGCTGTTGTTGAGGTTTGGTGTGAATGTCATTGTCAATATCATGAACACTGATTTGTGTGTGGTTTTGATATCCAGTCTCTGGTCCGGTCTGCCCAGCAGTCTGGTTTTACCTCTGCTGTTTCTACACCGTGCAGGAAAATTACAATGCTGCAAACAAACACTGAATCAGGATGAGTGAAGGAATTAAGTTCTCATAATAGGATGGTAGGAGTCACAGGTAGATGTAGAGAATATAATGTACTAGTTTGGAGTGAAACAATGCACGTATAAAGTGGTGTCATCTGCATAAAACATTTACGATTTTCTTTCATTATTATGCAGATATTAAAAGACTGAGACTAGAACCCTATGGCCATCCATTACTGATGAGTCACAGGTAGATGGAGAGAATACCTCGTAATCATTTGGGAACCATGTACATAAACATTGGTGTCATCTGCATAAAAAAACTATTTCGCAGTGATTCGGAAGAATATTGTAATTCGTGTCTAACGTAAATAGTATAGGATCAAAGATAGTACCCTGTGCCAATCCATTACTGATGGGAAACAAAGCTTTACGTCAGCACCATAGATACAAGCAACATTTATTGTGATATCATGATAATATATGCAAAGACTATAGTTTAGGTTAACAGGAATATCAATAGTTCAGCATGTAAATGATAACTAATAAAAGTACTAAATCATTTGAACGTGTCTCGGGACAATTTTTTTAGTAATTCCATCATTTCAATATTGTCAAATTTTCATCTTAATGGGCTGATTTAATTAACCATATTAAAAGATTAGTAAATTGTGTTAAATTCAGCTGTAAATAACGGGATTCTTAGAAGTTTATTTACATTTGAAATCTAATTGTAGTGTCAACGTAAGACAATTAAATGTAGGAACTCATATATGGAATTAACAATGATGTAGTGGTTCCATATTTAATGCATCCTATGGTGACACTTTATCAGGGGTGGCTGGTGGGATTTTTTCTAGGTAGGGCTGAGCCACATGCAATCAATTTGATTCCTCCTTCGCCCAAGAACTGAACTTCAGTCATACAGTGTACTAGGAAAAGCATATATTTTGCGCAAATTATTACAAAATTATATTTTACACATATTTATGGGTGCATTCTATATTTAAACACACAAATATTGACAATTTATATAATTAATTTGTATCATTATTGTTATTAATAATAATGTTTTTGTGTGTGGGTTAGGGAGGGCTCTATCGCCCCCTATGGGCCAAATGCCACTGCACTTTATTTGAATTAGTAGGCATGAGACAGACATTTGTTTTTGCAAATTTGACATTGTGTGAGATGTCTTGGTTATGCGGACTTAACCAAGACAACCTAACCTTTTATAAATATGCCTAACTACCCAATTATCAAACTTAACGAAACTATTAAACTTCATTTGTTATAATAAGTACTGCAGCTAGCTGCGCAGCTAACCGAGCTAACGGCAGCTAAAGCTAACAGCTGTTAGCGGTTACTTTGGCTGGCTAAAAACTTAGAAAAATGAAGTATGGTCTGTTGTGACTTTGTCTTGTTATTGTAAATAAGTTGTGACAAAGACAATCCTTCACAAAAATGTTAAACTCTAATCTAGCATGACTGTATGTTATATTGTTGTATAAACCTGTATAAAATCACTCTATTTATAAAACAAAAAATGCCATAATAACTAACTCTTGTCATTTGTAATATATTTTACACTGTCATACATGTTTGTTATTCTGTAAAGCCCACTGAGATAAATGTTTTGTGATACTGGGCTATATAAATAAACTTTGATTAGATTTGATGATTTTGGAAATTGGTTTGAGGTGTTGAAGTTTGTTAACCTGTGTGTGCACTAAACTATTTAAGTGTAATGCATCCTATAAGTAATTGTGGTGTGACAATATATGACATTACTGTATTTAAACAAAAATAAACGTTATAATAACTCACTTTACTGTCTGTTGTATTGTGTTGCTGTTGTATAATCTCTATATAAATCATGCACAGATGACTAGTTGATGATAATTGCAGTGATATTCAAATAACGCCTGTGAGGTCGCTGCAATCTGACCTCACAGAGACACAATAATGCGAGAAATACATTTGCATTATTTAATCTACCGTTTAAAGGTATCACTAAGTATGTATGAAAATCAGAGTCCTGGTCTCACCTGTGCTTCAGCAGTCGGTTTTGAAGAGGGCAAAGAAGGTCGATCTGAAGAAACGCTGCTGAGGTGGGTGATCTTTCAAGAAAACAACTTACTTAGATATGTAGTTTAATACAGATATTAAGAGATTTAGATTAAGGTAGAATGTAGATTTCTTAAGTAAAACTTAATTTCCAGGGTGATTTAGTTTTTCTTGATGTCATTAATAAGAATTTTGCTCTCACACATTTAAGAGCATAGTCAGTCTTTTGTTTTTAATATGTTGGGAAATATGATCATTTCTACATTTAAACGTGTGATTCCTCAATGCTTGTTTTATAATGTTTACAGACAGAGCTTAAACATTAGCTGTTGGATTCATAGATTTAAAGTACTTTTCATATACATTCAGAAATCCCATTCCCATATCCCATTCTGATGGTACTCTATGGAAAGCAGCTGTGAGGTTGATTCTGATCCATCCCTCTGTTAAAGCCGATGCTTGACGGGATTCAAATGAGCTGTGAGCTAAAACTGCTGCTCAGTCAAATCAGATAGTATAATGTGACCCAGAACACCTGCGTGTCCTCACTGTCTTCAGGTGAGTTCAAGCTGTTTAAAAAGACAATAGACTATTGCTGTTTGAGGAGCAAGAAAATAAAACACTTTGTACACAAGGAGCATAAAACTAGTTTCTATATTTTAAAGATATATAAAGTTTCACAATTCTTAAGTAATAGCCACAAATAGGTCTACATACTACATTACCCAGAAGCCTCAGCTGAATCAGATTCTAGCAAAACCAAATTGATTAAAAATCTGACATATGACATTTCTGTTGGTTTCATGTAAACAAGTTTTTCAGGTTCTTCTTCAGGTGTGTTCAAGCTGTTCACAAGACAATCATTGTGAATTCTGGAAGAAGAGCACTTGCACAACTTAATAAAAAAATATAAAATTGTGAATAGAAACTCCCAAAATCAACTTTTACTACAGAACTTTAACTGCTCACACACCATAGAAGGTTCCAATTGAATGCAAACAAAAGGAATGTATTCCACTAAGAGATAAATATGATTTTAATGAATGCTGCACTTTCATATAAGTCTGTTTGCTTTAATTCTCAAACTGCCTCAGTGTTTGCAGCCTGGTAGTTTCCCCGCTCTCTGTAGGAAGAGCAGAGGTAAAACTAAACTGCTGGGAACATTGAACCAGTATAGAGACCACATCATTGCATGCTCTTCACAGTCACCCAGCACTGATGAAATATACAACAAAGAGGAAACCAGGGTGCTTGCGAACCTCAACAACAGAGCAGCCATGATGGCCATGATGGTGTAGAAAGCCCTCTGCTTTGATTGGTCAACCCGCTCCCTGTTCCCGCCCCCTTCCCCCGGCCCTGGGCGAATCAGAACAAAGAGAACTGAAATGCTGCAGAAACCGGCGACAATCAAGGAGATGACCAAATATCCAAATGTTATAATGATCAAGGCAATAAGAAGATCATGCAAACTTGCTGCAAAGAAGCAAATACACCAAACACATCCAATGCTGATGTTCCTGATCCTGACTCCGCCCCCCTGCCTCAGCCTCAGATAGGTGACGGGGTGAACAACAGCCAGGTAGCGCTCCACACAGGTGAGCAGGTGGAACAGAGCCTGTCCTGGTGAGATTACGGAAAACACATTCATCCCCACTTTAGTTAAATATTTCTGATTTGAGTAGATGCCATAGCAGTAGATGGTGTCCCCCACAACTCCAATTAACTCCAGGGCGACCATGTGAAAGGTGAAGACGTCGGTGTGGCTCGTTTTTCCTGCAGAGCCTCGTTTCCTCCATCGTTGGAAGCCAATGTAGAGGACGAAGATGAAGAGAGGGACGAGGAGGATGTAGACGATGTAGAGGGCTGTGAAGATGAAAATGGGGTTTTGGCAATCAGCCGGATGGAGGGTGGAGTTGGAGGAAGAATTGGCTGCCATGACTATTAGAAACGAGGACTGGAGAAAGAGAAGAATGTTAGTTCATTTAAGATACAGGATATTTGAAATAGTTACATTTGGGTTTGAGTACCCCAACCCATTTAGGGTTTGGGGATGAGTGTCTTGACCAATCTGAATTTGGGTTTCAGTGTCTTGCACTTATCGATATGCAGGGGCTTGGGAGCAAACCACCAACCTTCTGATTGGTGGATGACCGCGCCATCATTTCAAGAATATTTACAAAGTTGCAGGCAAGGAAGAGTGAGGTAAAGATGAACATAGAAGATGACACATTTGCCCTTTAACATAGATTCAGATCTATATTTAACAAGATCTCTTTATAATTCTGTCAGATCACAAACTATATCTTTGACTGTAATTGTTGGTTGCATTGCTGTTGTGCTTAAGTAAAGATACTTTAAGGACCTACAAGTCTCACATGCAGTGGAATTTATTTTAAGTAGACTATACTAAAATGCTTTACCGTTATTATATTACAAATCTAAATGGTAAACTACAAAAGAAAGCCAACCTTGAAGGAGTTCTTGTTTCTGACCGTCCTTCTGCTGCAAGTCAATGACTTCCTTTCAAAGCAACCTGGTCCATATATGTGCTTGTGTGCTCAATTGTGTGTGTGTGTGCATTGTATGATATGTGAGGATGACAAATGGCAGCACAGTTTTTATTCGGCTAATAACATCTAACTATTATTCTGTTTTCTCTGCAGAGTTTACACAAAGTCAAAAATGCTCATATAGAAAACCTCTGCCCACCTTTTTAGCATAAATACAACACAATCAATTCAGCAATTTTCTTTCCTTGGGGTTTATTTTCCAAATTATAAAAAATACCTGAATGCTAGCTTTATAACGTTTACAGACAGAGCTTAAACATTAGCTGTTGGATTCATAGATTTAAAGTACTTTTCATATACATTCAGAAATCCCATTCCCATATCCCATTCTGATGGTACTCTATGGAAAGCAGCTGTGAGGTTGATTCTGATCCATCCCTCTGTTAAAGCCGATGCTTGACGGGATTCAAATGAGCTGTGAGCTAAAACTGCTGCTCAGTCAAATCAGATAGTATAATGTGACCCAGAACACCTGTGTGTCCTCACTGTCTTCAGGTGTGTGGGCCCAGGCCCACCCAGTTTACTCATTGGCCCACCCTGAGAAAGCTTCGGTGTAAATTAAAAAATGTAAATGTCATTTTTTTTAAATTATTATTACAAAAGAATGTAGTCACCCATTGAGAATATCCAAGCATTCAAAGTGAAATTCAAGTGAACAAATATCGAGTTGAATTAATGTTGTATGTGTTTTATCCTCTGAACCAAACTCATTTACGGTAAAAACTGGTTGTTGGTTCCGGCGCGCGCCATAGTAACGCGAGAGAGGCAGAGAGCTGCCTGCAGGGACGCGCTTTTCTGTAAAATGTGTAAATGTTTTTGTGTCTTTATAGCTCTTACGTTGATATTGGAGATTTCAATGAATTCATATCATCAGTCAAGTCTTCGACCATTATTCGGAGGGAAATGCTACAACGATGCTTGGCAATGGGCATTATTATATATTATTATTATAGGCCAGGCCTACCTTAAAGTCATTTTGCCCCCTGGAAAAAGCTGGCCCACCCTATTTTATACAGGCCCGCCCTAAAGTACATTTCTGCCTACGCTACTGGTTCAGCTGTCAGAACAAAGTGAAAAACAAACAATGGCATGAAATATTATTAATATGTCGGGTAGTAATAGATTTATTTTCTTCTCAGAGAGTACCAGAATGCGTAGTTTACATGTTAGTATTTCTAAAAATCTCTAGTTTTTCACGTGTGGTGAGTTTGAAGGATTGGCTCCAAGTCTGCCTTTTTATGTTATACAGTTCAGCTTTGATTCTAGAAACTTGATGACCATCATCTCATTAAACCTTTTTTAAAAGCATACTTTAGTTCTGTGAAGGGATATAAGGGATATATGCACTATACTTTACTTTAATTAATATTGTATGCTGAACAGCATATATATTACAGCACGATTTTTTGTTGAATAGATTTGAGTGGTTCAACATTTCGGGTCGCGATTTATAGACAAATGAAAAAAGTGGGTCCCGAGGCCTGACCAGTTGAGAACCACTGCTGTAGAGAATCCGACACGACAAAATGTTTGTCCCTTTTTTCTGATTTTAAGCCTCAAAATATAAATGGTTCTCAGGTTTATATTTAGTCTTTCTCTTCAAGAGAAGCAGATGTGTTAGCTTAATTTCTTTTTATATGAGAGCTTTTCAGAATAAGAGGACAAATTATACAAAGGTATAATAAAGGTCTTGATAAGTGACACACAAATTAAATGTTGGGAAGTTCTTAAAGGAATCACCTGTTAAATACACTCATATCTATGGTTTTATAGTATGTAAGCCACATCATGTAAACAGATATCTACAAAAAACGGAATAAGCATTGTTGATTTATATGTGTGAGAACATTGGAGCAAGTTTTTACAAGTGTAAAAAGCCTTTGCAGCAAACAAGTCATAAATACAAACAAAGATATTCCCTGGAATCAAATTTAACCACAAAGATTCAGTCTTATAAGACACAATTCTCTTCACCAATAAATACACATACATAACCAAATCTCTTAATATCTGTATTTAACTACATATTAATCTATTTTCTTTGTTTTTAAAGATCACCCACCTCAGCAAAGTTTCTTATGATCGTCCTTCTCCACCGTCTCCAAACTCTCTGACTGCTGTTCACTGCGATCTGATGCAGATATATTTAAATCTGTATCCGTGATGAAGGTAAGGGAAGCACAGGTGAGAGCAGGACTGACTCATTTAATGGTATTTCTTACGGTAGATTAAAACAGGCAAATGTATTTCTCGCAGTGTGTCTCTGGGAGGTCAGATTGCAGCGACAGCAGCTGCATTATTTGAATAGTGCGCCAATCATCATCAGCTTGTTGTCTCTGCATGATCTGTAAAGACATTATACAACTAAAACACAATAAAACCCACAGAACATATTATAATATATGTATTCCCTCATTTTAATACAGTAATGTTTTAAACAGTTTATGACAATGCAACATCAAACTAAAATATAGAATGAAAAGTAACAATATTTTATATAATTGAATGATTGTGACGGCCCCAGAGCCTGTGGCCTGTTAGTGGTGTGCGTGTGTGTTGCAGGTCCTTTGATGGGGACACCTGGCCGGAGCCCAGGTTCTACTTAAGCCCAGCTGCCCGGAGTCACGGGGCCTTCGCCACTCTCTCCAAGACTCCTGTGGAGAGACTCTTGCGGGGATCCTTTCCCCTCGCCCAGCCTATCATCATTTGTGTTGTTTTTGGAAACCCTTGAACGTCTCTCTCTCTTTCCGTTGTGGCCTACGAGCCGGTCATAACAAGATCTTGGGCCAGTTTGACGACATTGAATAGAGTACAGTTGTTATTTACAGAGTAATGGACAGAAACGACCTATTGCTATTGTCACTGCTAACTGTAGCCTGTAGTTAGTTTGATTAGCCATGCTGCTAGCTAGGGTACTTAAGGCGAGACACCCCAGGTGAATAGGGTAATTTTTTTAACTTAAAGATATCAGCTAGAAATTTCTCCAGTTAATTACTTACAATAAGGCAATTGTTTTTTTGTATTACAAGTTTTCTGAAATAGCATGTTTAAATATGCAAATGACCCATTATCTCATGAAATATGCACATATTTTAACACATTTCAGGAACTGAAATCTGAACTTTGGATAAAGCCAGGATCAAAATTATTGTTTCATTTTGTAGTCATATTAGTATCTAAGGCTTTTACAGAAGGGATTTTGGATATCTCTTTGTATCACTCCATAAATCAGAAAATACTGTCAACAGCCCTAAAATATCAATTTTCACCATGTTTTTAGGTATAACATGTTATATAATTCAGGCTATGAATTATATATGACCAAACCCTTCTGTAAAAGCCTTCATAATATTGATAGGAATATAACTGGAAGGTTTGGTGTTTGTAACTGCTACTGAAGTGGACATTTCGAACTCAGAGTAGGAGAAAAAACTCATTTTGAGAAAACGACCTTTAAAGATTGCTGTGTGGGGCTACCTACAGATGGAGCCTCTTATTTTGGACTCCAGCATACAGCTTCCTGCCGACTGCCAGCCAGTTGCCAGCCAGTTGCCTGCCAAAGACCAGTATTCAGGAATGTTAGGCCCTCCCACTATTCTCCAATTTCAGGGTTTAACCAGGAGATGGCGCTATATATTAAATAACTAAGACTTAGTTTTTCACAATAGAAAATGCAGATATTATATAAAAAACTAAAGTTAAAATCTTGTTTTTAATGCCCCAAGAGCAATAACATCTTGTCACAAGCTTTTTGGAAGAAAAAGACTGACTCAAGAGACCTGTAGTTGACTAATTACAGGCCTCAATAAAGTTCTGCCATTCGTTGTTAAAAACAACGGTGGACATAGTGGAAAGTGAAATTGACATTGTCGAATTTAATAAAAATACAAAATAATGTATCTGTGTACGTGTTTTACTATGTGATCTGCACTTATCAAACATCTAATTAAGGCGAGACACCCCAGGTGAATAGGGTATTTTTAACTTAAAGATATCAGCTAAATATTTCTCCAGTTAATTACTTACAATAAGGCAATTGTTTTTTGTATTACAAGTTTTCTGAAATAGCATGTTTAAATATCCAAATGAACCATTATCTCATGAAATATGCGCATATTTTAACACATTTCAGGAACCGAAATCTGAACTTTGGATAAAGCCAGGATCAAAATTATTGTTTCATTTTGTAGTCATATTAGTATCTAAGGCTTTTACAGAAGGGATTTTGGATATCTCTTTGTATCACTCCATAAATCAGAAAATACTGTCAACAGCCCTAAAATATCAATTTTCACCATGTTTTTAGGTATAAAATGTTATGTAATTCAGGCTATGAATTATATATGACCAAACCCTTCTGTAAAAGCCTTCATAATATTGATAGGAATATAACTGGAAGGTTTGGTGTATGTAACTGCTGAGTGATTCTACAATTTAGGGTACATTCCATGTCCATTGATGTCCATTGATGATAATTATAATTATTCTAACTATTTTCTTCAAAAATATCATATTTTGCCTATTATTGGAAAGCATGTTATAATATCACACAAACATTATGTGCATCCTATGCTTTATTTAGCTTGAAATGTGTCATGATGTTCTTAAATTGTCAGTTTTTGCTATGTCCGTTTTTCAGTTGAGGGTGTCTTGGATTCAAAATAATGAATAAAAACCATTAAAGTAAATTTAAAAAATGATTCATTTATTTCAAAAGTCTAAATACTAAAGAATAATAACATATTTTTAATTGATTTCCCCCTTTAAATAATTTAAATATCTTAATATATGAATGTCCGCAAAAGTTCTGTCAACTATGTTTCTAACAGAACTTCCCCCTTTAACTCAAAAATTGTTTGTCCCAATACCATGTCACCAGCATCACATGATGCCATGTTCCTCTTTGGCAGACATTTTGAACACACTGTGGTGATTGTCCTCTACATTTTTACAATATTTTATGTATAATAGCACATGGTCAATTAATATACTCATTGACAATCAACAATGTTACGTACATTGTTATGGTTTACAATTGTTTAATGATTTTAATTCAATTATATGTGCAAATGTGATGTTAACCTGTTCAAGAAAATGACATGTGGTCATCCAGGCAAGGCCTACCATTGAAATGATGGGTCAAAATAGGGAAATTGTCAACTAGGTTACCTGTCAACTGAGTTACCCAGTACTGTAATAACTGTAGTAACTTAGTTGACAGGTAACCTAGTTGACAATTTGTACGACATGTAGACGTCATTACACATCATTATCAATGGAATTTTGCACTTCTGCCTTGAAATGAACATAGTGCTGATGGTTAATAATGTGTCCAGTCAACTATGTTATTTGCGTCAAATGTTTGACTTTCATTGTCAACTATGTTGCACCTCATTTTTTCAAATTTAAAATATCTAAAATAGTGCTTCTGATATCCTTTATAGTATAATGTATATCTACACAGGTTGGAGTTTTACATGACATCTCTTAAAACTATCAAAATGACCTGTATGGTAGTTTTATAATACAAAATATCCCTAAACTTAATGACAGTGCTGAACATATCACATGAAAAAACAAAACTTTAATACAATTATTTTTTAAACTTTAAAAAATCTTTGGATATATGGTAGAATAGACTCAAGAGCCTTTCAAATTTGATTTTACTTGAAGTGCAGGACTTAATCAAATGATTGTAATGACATCAAGTTTGTCCGTAACATAGTTGACAAACTGAGTAGTGAAAACATCCTTTCCCTTAAAATAAAAAAATATATAAAAATGTTTAAGCTTTGCAACTAGTGGATATGTTACACTGAGGAATATACTAACTTGAACCACTGATTGTTCTATCTATACATTTTATTTGGCATTAGTAAATAATTATGCACATTTACAGATATTTTACATGATATGAGTGATAACACGTGTTATAAGGGCTATTTCGCACAATAGGTGTGCCTTGAGATTTTTACTTGTCCTTTGGTGTGCCTTGGGCACAAAAAGTTTGGGAACCACTGCTGTAGAGAAATGTAAACGTTCACCATCCCCCACCCGCCTACTGTATGTTGCTTTTTGACATGTAAATGAGTAACTACCCCCCTCTGAGTGAATACCTGTTGTACCTGTCCGGGGCTAAGCCCATAGGACGATGCTCTGATGTCATCACCCTCGCACATTGGTCATATGTTTACAAAAAACGATTGTTAACACTTTCTCGTTCTTAATATATGCTATATTTAGGGTCGATATGTGTTGAATTTACTTTAAAATAGCAGATCACTGTGATTCACTTCTCCGCGGCTCCTCCGTGCAGAGAGGCCCCCCCCCGTTGACAATTCACGAGCGTCTAACTCTCTCCCCCCTGTGAAGAGATATCACAGGGGGGGGGTTGGGACACACACATTCCGATGGCCAATTCGTTTTAAACAAAGAGTGGGGTGGGGGCTGGTGAACGGTATGGTCAATGTTAGTAAACACTGTGACATTTTGACTTTATTTGATCATTTCAGTTAAAAACTAACGCTCATATTTCATATTACTGTTTTGCCTGGCTGGACCTGTAATTTACAGGAAAGGAGTGCACGCTACTAAAGAGACACGCTACCATGGAAACCAAACAATGGTGTTGCTGTATTGAAGTCCGAGTGGAAACAGTCATATTTGGAGCGTTATGTTAGAATGAAACAGCGAGGTCGTGACTCACAAAAAAAAAGTGTTACTTCACTAACTGTAAGCTTGTCACTCAGAGTAACCTACAGTTAACTTAACTGTTGGAAAAGAAAGATCAGAGTTAGGAGTGTGAACACACAGCTGAGAGCTGCCGTTTCATTCTGACTGTTTAAAAAACGGTAACAACGGACTATTTTTCTTAGCGGATGCATGTAAATTTAAATCAATACATAGAACTATGTTTTAAATCAATAAAAATATTTTCTAAATCCATAAAAGCATTTTAATTAATATTGGGAGTCATGTCGTTACTTTGTTGAGAATGTGGCCATGTAATAAGCGGGATAATTTGCAGCGACTTGGTAATCATGGGGGAAAATAACACCCAGGCTCCGCAACGCGGAGGGATCAGTAATTTTTAGTGAATTACTGAGTTTAGGCACGTTAATAACATTTTAATGAAGTTGAATACAGTATATTCATATTTGTCAGTGATTTCATGTCAATTCGGCGAACATAAACGATTAAATTAGGATTAAAAATCGAGAGCCGGCTGCTGTTCGTTACGGTAACCCAACTAGGACACTTGACACAGTGGCTTTTGGCAAAGCACACAAAGAAAACAAAAAAAAACCGAGAGAGATGAGTTATTGTTATTACAACGTGACTTCACTATTATTTAACAACTATTTTTATTGGGTTCTTTTATTTGGGGTTAAGTACATTGTCAGAATAAGTGAGAAATGGATTTAACTTCTGTTAGACAGCTATCATACTGAATAAATATTTATGCAAAAATGTATGGCATTAATAATGTATATCTAATTACATTTAAAAATGTATGGCATTAATAATGTATATCTAATTACATTAACTGTGAATGTCTTTCATTTTATTTAAAATGAAATAAAATTACATAAAACATTTTCCATAAAAAAGTTGATTCAAGAACAAATCAGTACTTTTCTTATATGACTATTATTGCTAAATTTGAAAGGTCTTTACCAGCTTTGGAATTATATATATATATATATATAGCACCTTCTGCCATCCCATCTCTACTGACATATGGATCTTAACAAAGATCCGCTATACATTAGTACCAGATATACTGTACACGGACATTTTAGTGAACCAGACCAGCTGTTTCCGCCGGGTCTTCGCTTCCCGGGCATCACGTTGTTTACAAGTGTGTTCAGATGCTAAATGACAAGTGCAAGTGACAATTGTTGTCGTCTTCTCTGTGAACGTTTTTTTCTCCGTTATTTTGCCATTTTCAGATTTAAATTTCGAGCGGAAAGCTAACCAGGAAGTAATAATTACTTAAGCGGAGAACGGAGAAAGTAAACGTTACAGCAGGCATAACAACAGCCGGTGTTTATTTTATTATAATATATATCATTTGTTTTAAAGCTCAATATATAGTTCTATCCGTGACATATGGATCTTAACAAAGATCCGCTATACATTAGTACCAGATATACTGTACACGGACATTTTAGTGAACCAGACCAGCTGTTTCCGCCGGGTCTTCGCTTCCCGGGCATCACGTTGTTTACAAGTGTGTTCAGATGCTAAATAAAAGTTTAGCTTGTACTTTTGATACCCCGCCTCTCGGCACCACAACATCCAGTTTACTGTATTTCACATGAGCGATGTCGAACATTGAAAAGTCCTTATAAAATCTCTGTTATTAGATCAGTACTTTTCTTATATGACTATTATTGACTTGAACACTGAGAATGTATTTATTAACTTCAGACATTTGAAATATTTGAAATCAGATGAAAACAAACTGTAACGGAGCCTGCCGTGTTATCTATGATTACTATGCCTTACTGTACATTCATAATTTCAGCCGGAGGTAGGTGGTAGGCGTTGCGGAGGAGCAGATTGCGAGTGAGGTGCCTGTTCTAAACGAACTATTCCAGCTGTTATAAAGCATTAAATAAAAAGTAAGCAAGGAATACAGAATGTTTCGTTACGTAACTTTGTTGAGAATGTGGCCATGTACATGTAATACATGGGATCATTTGCAGCGACTTGGTCATTGTGGGGAAAAATAACACCCATCCTGATCGTTTCAATGAAGTTGAATACAGAATATTCATATTTGTCAGTGATTTCATGTCAATTCGGCGAACATAAACATCAATGATGATGATTAAATTAGGATTAAAAATCGGGAGAGCCGGCTCGTTCGTTTTTTCCGACTAAACAACATCTATTATTTAGAAGTTGATTTCACATGACTCCAGTGTGGAAGCCCACTGCACCCCCTGGTGGATCAATGATCCATTGCAGCTGGCTTCACAATAATTAAATGTATTTATCATGGGGGCGGTATCAAGTCTGACTGGGGGCCGGCCGGCCATCACGGAACGTGCATGAACCGATCACGACCCTCGCACTTTAAACTGTCCAAAATAAGACGCTTCATCTGTAAACCCTCCTGTTCTTTGGATGACAGCTTGCGCATCGACGCACTCCGTGAAGGTATTTCATGTTCAGGGTCATTTGTTTTTTGTATAACCTTGCTTTGTGCAAGTGACAATTGTTGTCGTCTTCTCTGTGAACGTTTTTTTTCTCCGTTATTTTGCCATTTTCAGATTTAAATTTCGAGCGGAAAGCTAACCAGGAAGTGCTTTAGCACACCACGTGACGCATCTGAACGAATCACGTTGTCAGAAATTGACACCAGCCAATGAGATTTCGTTTCTTGGTTTAAGACCCCTTTGCACTTTCACGATTGGTTGCTGATACAAAGGAAATGACCATATTTGGATCCGATGAGATTGTGCAGGAGAAACGGAGCTTTCCAACGATACCTCTGAAGACATGGTGCAAACAGCGGTCGTGGTACTTTATGTTACGTTAGAATGCTAACTTTTGGTGAATTTAGGAGAAATCTACAGACGCAAATAGACAAACTATAGTAAAATAAACACTTAAATGTGTATTTTGTACGTTTTCCTTCCAAAAGCCTGAAAGAAAACATGTTATGGAATCAAAATAGCACAAAATCTCAAAATTGACCAGTGCAGGAAAAACGATGTTTTTGCCTGCCGTGTCTCGCCTTAATGTAACATATGAAGTTAAAAACGTCACTTAAATGTACAAAATGATATAGTTTAGCCTGCATATTTATGAAATGCTAGGTTGTCATGGTTAAGGCAAGTTGTCATTAGAAAAATCTCACTAACTAATTATTCCAGTGCAAAAACACATTTTATGCCGATCAGCATTATTCTACTTGAAAGTATTCTCTACATTTACCTTTGGCTCTTACCATCAGTAATGGATAACTACTTGGTCCTCTACTATTTTCTTAAAAAGTGAATCTGAAACATTTGTTATGCAGATGACACCATGTTATATACACATGGTTTCACTCCAAGCCAATACAAGATATTCCTCTACATCGACCTGTGATTATTACCATCCTATTATACCGATATGAGTCTTGCTGACTGTAAGATATCGTAGATTTTTGTAATGTTTAAACATGGCTTGTATTTTGAGAGTTGAAGTTATGATACCCTCACATAATCCTTCACTCATCCTGATTCAGTGTTTTGTTTGCAGCATTGTAGTTTTCCTGCCCGGTGTAGAAACAGCAGAGGTAAAACCAGACTGCTGGGCAGTGCTGTTGTTAAGGTTTGATGGGACTCTGTTTTGTTATATGATGCACGATGCATACATTATTGATGAACTTTGTTTGATGTATATGTCCATAATGTGGTTCGAACTGCCGAGCAATTTGCATTTACCTCTGCTGTTTCTGCACCGAGCGGGAAAACTACAATGCTGCAAACAAAACAGTGAATCAGGAGGAGTGAAGGAACGCTAAATTCTCAAAGTTATTTCGTAACCTCAGAAGGATCATCTATTATTATTAGAAATAGCTTTTATTTAAACCAATTTTACGACATAATTCAACATTAAGCATAAATTGGGATTTTTTGTTTGAGAATAAAGAATGATGACATCTATCACTCCTCAACAATTTAAGTACAAAAAGTCCCTTAACGAGACATGGACAGAAACAAAATAACAATAGCCGCGTTCACACCGGAGTACTTTCAGCGTACTTTTCGCGTTTTAGTTCCGTGAGTACCCCTTATGTCGCGTTCACACCAAAAATCGTACTTAATCTCGGGTACTTTTACCCCCATTTTTAGAGCCAGCTGAGAGAGCGTACTTTTCTGTGGGTGAAAAGTGCCCCAGTGCTGATTGGCTGGGCGAATTGCAAACCACGCCCCGTACAACTGTGGAAATGTTGTGTAGAGCCGCCATTGTTTTGCCTCGCTACAACAACCTCAGCGCACCAACGAAGAGTAGTTTGTTTTTTAACGCAGTGAAATAATGACAAACATGAAGAAATCCGAGCGATGGACTGATGAGGAGGTATCAGCGCTTCTGGACATCTACGCCGAGGACACGACGCAGGGAATGCTGTTGAAGCCAGTACCCAATTCCAAGATCTTCGATCGTTGTTCGAAGTTGTTGCTTGAGATGGAAATCGTGCACAGCGCCTTGGCATGCCGGCTGAAAATCAAGAAACTCCGCCAGGACTACAAGAAAACTAAAGACTGGAACAATAAAAGTGGTAACGACCGGAGGACCACTAAATGGTTTGACCGCTTGGATGCTTTGCTTGGGAGCAGACCATCATTCACGGGTCCAGCATCGAGCCTTGATTCGGGCAGTATGGCATCGGAGGCCGCTCCAACGGCGAATTTAGAGGGCGACAACGACGAAGGTAAAAGCAACTACATGCACTGGGGTTTTAATCTGCACAATAATGGTCTCAGATGTACTTTTATTTGCTCAGTAGATCAAGCTAGGCTAAACTAGCTAACACTGGCCCCGAGCTGGCTAATAACATCTAGCTAGCTAGATATTCTCGGCCGCTATTAAAACGTTTTGACTAGTGAATAACTGTGCAGTGTTTCTGTAATTTGCTTCACTAACTCATGGAACTAATCATGTGTTTCAGGCGAGGAAAATCAGCAACACTCGGTATTGGAAACAAGCGAGGTTCTTGGCGTTGGAGATCAGAGCTTGCTCGCTTGCTCGTCCCCCTTACCGGCAACCAAACGCAAAGGTACACACACTGTAACTTTGTCTTGAAAGAACGTTACGCATGGAACAGATGTTCACAATCATGTTTATTTCCTTCTTGGTACAATTATGAAACAGCGTGAAAGAGAAAATGTCGCGCCTTTTTACTCTCTTACAAACATTGTAAACATCCGGGCTAGAGGTCACATGACTTCCGGTAAGAAATCGCTTCCACTTGGAGCATATATCGCCACCTACTGTTGATTTATTAAATCCTTGTCCTCAGACCAGTGCTTTTGAAGAATTTGAAGATCAGCTTGTTTGCTTCATTTCTTGATTTACTTTCATATATTGACTTGAAATCCATGTCCTTGATGTTGAGTTGTTCCAGTGCAGTTATCAGAATGAGTCTTTGTCTGTTATAATCCAGGCAGCTAAAAAATACATGATGTATGTCTCTGGTTGTTGATCTTGTATCTTGCTTATTTTCCCCTCTTAGGAAAGCCGACACAGGATGCACTTTTCCTCGAGACCGTCCAGGCGTTGGAGGACCAGCGTGCCGTGGCGAATGAGTCGCTGCGCGTAGATCAGATGGTGCAGTTCAGCCAGACCCAGGAAGCGGAGGCCAGAATGATCACCTCGATGGAGTGCCAGTCAGAACTGGCGCTGCAGCAGATGGAGCGCCAGCGGCACCAGGATGAAGTGTTGGCGCTGCGCCAGGAGCTGTGCCAGGAGCGGCAGGATGAGCAACAAGCGGCATTTAACACTGGGTTTCTGGAAGTGCTTTCCCAGCTAGTGAAAGCCAACAGGTCTTCCTCCAAATAGTGGCCCCTGTTAATGTCTGCTGCTGAGCCTATGCCTAGTTTAGGCATAGTTTAGTTAAGTTGAGTTTATTTGGTTTTTGTAAATACTGACACACGACACACAACTTTGCACTAAGGTGTGTATGCTGCTGAGTTTTTATTTTATATTATTACTGTTATCACTTTATTTTATACTGACATGTCCAACTGACACTTTGTCACTTTATTTACATTAAAAAATTGTTCTCATTTCATGTTATGTCATATGCTGCAATAAAGAAAACCAACATGGCGATTAAATCATCTTGCTTATTTCTGACACTTTATCTTTAGTGACCTGTGTAGCATCCTATACATCACATGTAAGTGAGTATTCTGATACCATCATGTTTCATCGGTTCTAAACTGGCAAAGTTTTATTTGTCATTTATTTATCATCAATGTTGCAACCTTGTGGAGGAATGGCAGCGGCACATACACAAATATGATAATTTATATCATTTTAAAAGACCTAAACTTTTAATTCCCCCACATTTCACACAACACAACATGGAGTCCACTATGGGCCAAAAATGACATGAAAGTTTCCATTTTTTATGTTTTTATTTCCAAAATGACACCATAAAAAAACTAGGGTTGTGAATGCTAGGTTAGTATCGTCATAGGGCAAAATAAAGACTGATGCACAAAATGAAACTAGGGGTAGATGGTGACTTAGTTTGAATACAGTCACGTCACGTTCAAAATGGCCCATGTAAAAAGTAAAGTGCTCAAAAGCAGCTAGTTTACTATGAATTCAAGTTTACATTAAAAAGCAGAACAATTATCAATACATTTCTGAAGTGATTTACCGATTACTACATTCCCCTCGTCTCCGTTTTCAAGATTTGTTGACAGCAGAGCCGTATAATAGAAGAGTTACGACATAAACATTGTTCTATTTCATGTTATGTCTTGAGAGTGCAATAAAGAAAACCGACATGGCGATTAAACAGATCCTTATTTTATATTGTTATTACTGTTATTATATAGTACAACTGACACTTTATTTTATATTGACAATGTTTAGTGACATGTACAACTGACACTTTAGTTACTAACATGTATGTTAGTTTTGGCTACTATTACACTATTGTAATGTTGCCTGTCTTGACTGCAAAATGAAAGAGAGAAACAAAAGCACTGTAGAAATGATCAGCTTTATTGTCAATGTTTACATTTATTGTTTAGCATGTACAATTTACACGTTGTTCAGATGCCTCATAAGGGCTGTGCGTGTGTCTTGCCCCCCAGCCTCGGCAATGGCTGGCGCTGGCCCATCAAGCTGGGTCGCCGGTAAGGCAGTCCATTCGTCCCTGTACTCATCATCATTACTTTCACAAAGGTTATGTAACACGCAACATGCTGCCACCTGGATTTTTATCTTGTCCATCTTGCAGTCGTTTCTTTTCATCAAGCACCGCCACCTGCCCTTCAATCTGCCAAAAGCGTTCTCCACCACCACTCGTGCTCGGCTTGTTTTGTGATTGTACACAAGTTGCTGGGGTGTGAGCCTTCCTTGGAAAGGTTTCATCAGCCATCTTTGCAGGGTGTAGGCTGAGTCACCAAGGATATAGTAACCCACATCATGTCCACCAATATTCTTTGTTACATGAGGAAGTAGACCACCCTTATCCGCAAAACTACACAGTGATGACATGCCAAACACTCTGCTATCATGCATGCTACCTGGTAAGCCAACAAAAACATTCCAAAAGAGGCCTCTACCATCCACAACACCCTGCAGGACGAGCGAGTGCCAGCCTTTGCGGTTGAAATACTCGTTGTGGTATTCCTCTGGTCTCAGAATGGGGATGTGTGATCCATCTACTGCACCTACACACTGTGGCACACCCCATCTGCGCTCAAAAAATAACGCCATCTCCTCTAACTTCTCAGCGTTCGGCCATGGCATGAACTCACAAAGGAGTATGCTCACAAGAGAGGAGCAGAACTCGTGCACACAGTAACACACTGTAGATCTGCCGACTCCAAACAAATGAGAGATGGTCCTGTACTCAGAGTTGGTCGCAAGTTTCCACAGTGCTATGGCAATCTTTTTAGCCACAGGGACACACTCCCGGAAGTTGGTGTCGCTTCTCCCCAACGTTGCTTCCAGGCGACTACAGAGGTATTGGAAAGAGTGCTTGGACATTCTGAAATCTTGGATCCACTGCACATCGGTGTACGTCGGCACCACGTTCTCCCACCAGGCCGAGGTTCTATTGTTCACCCAGAGAGAGCGCGGGACACGACGCGTCCCGTAGTATTTGCATATCTGGAACACATACAAAGGCGCAAATTAGCTCTACATAACTCCACAAATCCTACATTAGATAGTATTAATAATTTACTGAACTTACCATTGCTGTTCTTAGGGCGTGAAAACGCTCATCGTCATCAGCCATCCTACGGTGAAACATGGCAGTCATGTGTGCTTTCCGTCGGCCAATCCTTTTCCTAAGGCTTTTAAACTGCCTTTGATGCTGAAGAAACTGTGCCATAGCATTCGGCGTGTGGCGGCTCCAGATCCGAATAGGCTCAGGCCGCATTAACAAAGTTACAAAGCTGTATAACATGAGCACAAACAGCACAACTTCAGTCGACTCCATCTCCATCATGTCTGAGGTCGGAAGGTAAACAACAGACAGTATACGCGGGAAGTTTTTCTTCTTCTTCTTCTCTTGTTTTGTAGCGGATTGCAAACAACTTTAAGGTGCTTACCGCCACCTACTGTACTCGCCGTGAAGTGGTTTGTGGCCTGCCAGTAAAGCCAACGCAGAAGAAGAAGAAGTGACGTCAGCGGCTCATTTGCGTAATCTTCCCTCAGGGAAAAGTACTCCGGTGTGAACGCGATCTGTACTAAGTGCCCTGGGGTTAAAAGCGCCGGGGCTCTTAGTGCCGGAACTAAGTACAGGAAAGTACTTGGTGTGAACGCGGCTATTAACACGAGCACATGAAGACGTTTCTAGTGCTTACGTGAAAGTGTTATATATGATATTGGGCAATATAATAACGATAAGATTGCATGATTGATTGTGCACTCTGGTGCTTAAACAAATAGCTGTACACTTTTGGCCAAAATGTCCTTCAAATAAAGTTTGAAATATAACTCAAGGTATTCCTCTAATGTAATTTCTACACAGAACGTAACAGTCTGCAGACAAAACTATCTTTTCAGTTCCTTTGTATTAAAACCTGTTAAGCCCCAAAGCCCCCGTCGGCGGGTCTTTTTTTTCTTCCACAAATAAAAAAAAAAAAAAAAGGGTTTTTTTTATTTCATTTTTTTTATTTGGATGGAATGAATACCTATGGTGATAATTCAATGTAATTCATCATTTTTATAGTCTGGTACCTGAAAAAGGTCAAATGGCACTGATGGAACCAGATGTACCCAAATGTGCCGAAAGCTTATTCCGCCTGGAACTTCTTTTTGCTAAACCTCTCTAAAAAGGTCAAATTTAACTTGTTTTGCCTCAATCTTGATACAGGGTACTTATTATATGTTATAGTTTGGATTTCTAAAGCTTTTAGTCTACCATCTCATCATTCAAGGGTGGTTTTCACTATAAGTAATGTTTTTTCTTTAGGCGGAGGTAAGAATTTACCTTTTTTTACTATGTTCCATCTGAATTTACTCTGACTGAGAAACATCTATATTGATTCTGACACTTCTACATCCAACTCACAGATGTAACCTTGCTTTGATAAAATAAATTATTCATATAACCCTTTTAGAAGTTAAGTTGTAGTCATTTGTTTTGGGCATGTCATTTTCGAGCCTGAAACCTGAAAAACAGGCTCGGGGCTTAACAGGTTAATTAAATGGTATGAATGCGCTTGTGATGTGACATTTTAAACAGTAATGTATTAACTGCAAACATATCCTTTATGAAAGACCTGGCTTTTAATTGAGAATTCACTTTGTTACAGAATCAATACTCATATGTGTTTGAGATACAGTGGGGAAATCATGAATTTAAATCTGAAGCCAAATACATTGCATGAGTCAGAAAGGGGTCACATGGGTATAAGTTGAAGTGTTAGCATTTAGGAGTCACAGAAACATATATATTACAGACGTTTGTGGTGTTACTATGTATATAGCTATAAAATGGTATCATCTGCATAAAACGTATATTCAAGCAGTGATTCGGACAAATGTCATTTATTTTTTATTCTCAAAGGGTCAGCTTGGTTCATCCTCATTATTACCAGCTAAAATCAAAGTGTTAGCATGCTAATATTTGCTGATTCTCACTAAATAATTGTCATATGAGAACCATTTAAGATAAAAGTAAAGCTAAATGTCTATAATTTACTCAAAAGAATCTAAAATTCTAACTTGCCCTCTTGGCAATGTTTATCTGAGTGACTGCATCTTATATTATATTGAGAATAACTGTATTTTATATAAATTTGATGGAAACAGACAGGATTTGATTTAAAATGTACTACATTGTTAACGCCAATTGTTCAGCATTTTATTTTTTTTACTTTAATACACATTTATATCATGTTTGTTTTAAATGTTCTTATAATTTTAACTATATTTTACATTGTTATCTATGTTTGTTATTCCCAGCCCACTGAGAGAAATGTGTTTTGTGATATTGGGCTATATAGATACACTTTGATTTGATTTGAGGTGTTTAAGTTTGTTAACCTGTGTGTGCACTAAACTATTTAAGTGTAATGCATCCTATAAGTAATTATGGTATAACAATATATGACATTACTGTACTTTAAACACAAATAAACGTTATAATAACTCACTTTACTGTCTGTTTTATTGTGTTGCTGTTGTATAATCTCCATATAAATCATGCACAGATGACTAGTTGATGATAATTGCCGTGATATTCAAATAATGCCGGTGAGGTCGCTGCAATCTGACCTCACAGAGACACAATAATGCGAGAAATACATTTGCATTATTTAATCTACCGTTTAAAGGTATCACTAAGTATGTATGAAAATCAGAGTCCTGGTCTCACCTGTGCTTCAGCAGTCGGTTTTGAAGAGGGCAAAGAAGGTCGATCTGAAGAAACGCTGCTGAGGTGGGTGATCTTTCAAGAAAACAACTTACTTAGATATGTAGTTTAATACAGATATTAAGAGATTTAGATTAAGGTAGACTCTAGATCTCTTACAGCTGATTTTTTAAGTAAGACTTAGTTTCCAGGGTGATTTAGTTTTTCTTGATGTCATTAATAAAAATTTTGCTCTCACACATTTAAGAGCATAGTCAGTCTTTTGTTTTTAATATGCGGGGAAATATGATAATTTCTACATTTAAACGTGTGATTCCTTTGAGAACTTCTGTCTTTTAATGTAACAATAACTTTTGTTATTTGTTAATTCTGCAAATCGCTTTTAAAATAGCTTTACTATGAAAGATAAAGCAAAAATGTGATGTTTTTCAGATTGAATTTGAACATATCATGATAAAGTTGGCGACAAATTTTAAGTGGCCCAACCGTTTTTGATTGCATTGCTCAGGTGAACATAGCATGAAGTTATACATGTGGGTTTTTTCACCTTTTAATAATTGACGACTGTACTCTTCGCATTCCCAATTCAACGCCAGGATCCACACCTAACTACAAGTTGCAAATCAGATCGTGGCCTTTGCTAGAGATCTCTCTGACAACCATCTTTTTTTAACATTTTGTCTCACAGTATCTTCTTCTCTTCCAGGCATCCATGTACATCAACATGTCAGACAATTCCTCTTCCTTTGCCAATTACCCCCTTCTTCCTCCCCTCCTTCCATCCTCAAACACAACCTATCCTTTCCTCTTGGACCAATGCTTCAAGTTCAGAACGATCACCTACATCTACACTGCTCTCTACATCATCTACATCCTCCTCCCTCTGCCTTTTTTCATCCTCGTCCTGCACCTGGGATACCAAAAGTCGAGGAAGCAGCGCTCCAGTTCTACGGCTACAAGTCACTCCGACCACCTCACCTATCACTCCATCTTCCTGCAGCTGAATGAATGCTTGGGGCTTGCCTTCCTCTTTATTGGCGGCTGCACCAATCTCCTGGAGATGTTGCTGGGAGGGATCACACTTCTAAACGTCATCTCTGTCGGACAGGCTCTGTTTCACCTGCTCACCTGTGTGGAGCGCTACCTGGCTGTGGTTCACCCAATCACCTACTTGGGGCTGAGGCAGGGGGGCGGAGTCAGGATAAGGAACATCAGCATTGGATGTGTCTGGTTATTTTGCGTCGGATATATTTGTGCATTTTCTCGCGGCATCAATGAGTTCAATCAAATCATGTATTACTGCATGATGGGTTTCTTCTTAATTGTACTCTGTTTTTGTAGCTTTTCTGTTCTTTATGTTCTCAAGCGTCCAGGGCCGGGGGAAAGGGGCGGGACCAGGGAGCGTGTTGACCAATCAAAGCAGAGGGCTTTCTACACCATCATGGCCATAATGGGAGTGCTGATGTTAAGGTTCAGAGGGGATCTGATTTGCATTGCAGTTCAAAGTTCCCGAGTTCTGAGCACCAGTACTGTGGGACCTCAGATTTATAAAATAGTGTCATCTGCATAAAAATGTATGTTTTAGCATTGAATTTGAAAAATGACATCATTTATATTTAAGGCGAGACACGGCAGGCAAAAACATCGTTTTTCCTGCACTGGTCAATTTTGAGATGTTGTGCTATTTTGATTCCATAACATGTTTTCTTTCAGGCTTTTGGAAGGAAAACGTACAAAATACACATTTAAGTGTTTATTTTACTATAGTTTGTCTATTTGCGTCTGTAGATTTCTCCTACATTCACCAAAAGTTAGCATTCTAACGTAACATAAAGTACCGCGACCGCTGTTTGCACCATGTCTTCAGCGGTATCGTTGGAAAGCTCCGTTTCTCCTGCACAATCTCATCAGATCCAAATATGGTCATTTCCTTTGTATCAGCAACCAATCGTGAAAGTGCAAAGGGGTCTTAAACCAAGAAACGAAATCTCATTGGCTGGTGTCAATTTCTGACAACGTGATTCGCTCAGATGCGTCACGTGGTGTGCTAAAGCACTTCCTGGTTAGCTTTCCGCTAGAAATTTAAATCTGAAAATGGCAAAATAACGGAGAAAAAAACGTTCACAGAGAAGACAACAACAATTGTCACTTGCACAAAGCAAGGTTATACAAAAAACAAATGACCCTGAACATGAAATACCTTCACGGAGTGCGTCGATGCGCAAGCTGTCATCCAAAGAACAGGAGGGTTTAGGTAGCCCCACACAGCAATCTTTAAAGGTCGTTTTCTCAAAATGAGTTTTTTCTCCTACTCTGAGTTCGAAATGTCCACTTCAGTAGCAGTTACAAACACCAAACCTTCCAGTTATATTCCTATCAATATTATGAAGGATTTTACAGAAGGGTTTGGTCATATATAATTCATAGCCTGAATTATATAACATTTTATACCTAAAAACATGGTGAAAATTGATATTTTAGGGCTGTTGACAGTATTTTCTGATTTATGGAGTGATACAAAGAGATATCCGAAATCCCTTCTGTAAAAGCCTTAGATACTAATATGACTACAAAATGAAACAATAATTTTGATCCTGGCTTTATCCAAAGTTCAGATTTCGGTTCCTGAAATGTGTTAAAATATGCGCATATTTCATGAGATAATGGTTCATTTGCATATTTAAACATGCTATTTCAGAAAACTTGTAATACAAAAAACAATTGCCTTATTGTAAGTAATTAACTGGAGAAATGTTTAGCTGATATCTTTAAGTTAAAAAAATTACCCTATTCACCTGGGGTGTCTCGCCTTAATGTAAATAATAATGGACCAAGAGTAGAGCCCTGTGGCACTCCATAACTGATGGTACGAATGACAAGTAGGGGCAGACAATACCTCGTATTACTTTGGGAACCATGCAAGGTCGTCCCTGGCCAACACAAAGTTATATGATGAGGCCCTCTGTGTCGCGAGCGTCGACGGGGGGGTGGGGGTGCTAGTGGAGCCTCGCAGGGGCGAAATTGTACCGCGCTTACAATAATTGCACCGCATAAGCGCATAAAGGTGCGCTCAGTTGAGGCTCCCTCCGCAAGATGTGGCCCCCTCCGCGAGGTGAGGCCCCCTCTGCGAGGTGAGGTCCCACGCAGTCTGCGTGATCTGTGTGTAGGGAGGGGCGGCCCTGGAACCATGCAAATATTAAATAGTATCATCTGCATAGAAACACATGTTTTGGTACTGTTTTGGAAGAATTGAATTTATGTTAAATGTAAATAGTAAAGGACCAAGAGTAGAGCCCTGTGGAACTACATTACTGATTGAAACGGCGTATTCATCACTCTTATTAACAGTTACATTTACCGTGTTAGCATGCTTGTATTTGCTTATTGACATTAAATAATGTGGCATTTCTAATCATTCAAGATGCAAAAGTCCAGCTAACTGTCTAAGTTTTATAATTGTTTTAATGTGGAAGCTTTAATTTATCCTACTTTGCAATTATTACTGGAGTGACTGTTTAAAACAGACAGGATTTGATTTGAATACTCACCTTTTTGTTGAACTCAATCAAATGTTGATCTCATTGGACTGATTGAATAACACATTTTTAACACACCAATTGCATGTTCAGATGTAGATTTTTCTTCCCTTTAATTTTACATTTTGGAAATTAATTTTAGTGTTTGAGATGTTTAAGATTGTTCCCTCATGTCTGCACTAACCCGTTCTAGTATATTGTATCTCCTATTATAAGTAAATGTGGTTTAACAATGTATGACCTCTGTATTTCAAAGAATAAATGTCTTAATAACCTATTCTGTGTGTTTTATTGTGTTTTTGTTGTATAATCTCTTTACATTTCATGCTCGAACTAGCTGATGATAATCGGTGTGATATTCAAATAATGCTGCTGCTCTCCCTGCAATCCGACCTCTCAGGGATACATCTGCCTGTTCAAATCTACCGTAAAAAGTATCATTAAATACGAACTGCATTAAAAAAACAAAGGCATGCTCTCATCTGTGTTTCATACACCTTGATCACGGATATATTTTTAAATATATCTGGATCAGATCCCAGTCAGCAGTCAGAGAGTTTGGAGACGCAGGAGAAAGACGATCCCAAAGAAAATCTACTGAGGTGGGTGATCTTTAAAAATCAAACAAATTGGTTGGATATGAAGTTACTTACAGATAGCTGTTAAGCCCGAGAGACCCCAGTACCGGGGCACTGCCGCAACATCTTGCAGGAAACAGTGTCTGAGGGCATGTTCATTTAATAAAACTATGAATGTTTTATATCCATGTAACGGGAAGAAACTCATCTCACTGATCATTTTTTTTTTTTTTTCAAAAGAAAACCCACAATGCCTGAGCCTCTGAATTAGCAACGAGCGAAAAATGCTAACACCTTACTGCACGGAAAATCACTCACAAAACCTTATTATTTATCTTTTCACCTCATCCAACGCATCGATTCACATTGCGAGGTGACACAGAATCTATTGACACTGACATTGCCACTGAATTATACGTATTTGCGACGTTATAAGCAAAAACGGACATCAAAACAGGTGACGCTAGGTAGCTAAAAATGCTAACATTTTTACCTTGGCTCTGTAGTCTCTCCAAAGTGGTCTTCAATGGCATTAAAACAAAAAAAACGCTGCTGAAGTTAATCCATAGGTTAATCGAATGTGTCTGTGTCCCTTTGAAATGATTTCTGATAATCCATAAGCATTAAAACTGCTTTTCCGTTTCCAGATGTCAAAGCTAGAGATAGGTTCACTCTGATTGAAAATTACATGCGCGAAGCCCCCACCTTTTCTCTTCACAACGTGTGTGTGGGGGACTCCCCCTTCGATTCTATTGGCTGGTGTCAACCATCAAAATTGAGCAAGGGGGGCCAGAGATATGGAAAATCAACCAAATGACCCCAGAAGTGGTTTCTTTTTGCTAAACCTCTCTAAAAAGGTTAAATGTCACTTGTTTTGCATCAATCTTGATACAGGGTACTTATTATATGTTGTACTTTGGATTCCTAAAGCTTTTAGTCTACTAACCCATCATCCAAGGGTGGTTTTCACTATAAGTAAAAAAGAATTTTTGGATGGACAATATAATTTACAGTTTTTTACTATGTAAAATCTGAATTTTCTTTAAAATAAAAAACATCTATATTGATTCTGACTTTTCTACATCCAACTCACAGGTTTATCATTACTTTGAGAAAAAAGATTATTAATTTAACCCTTTTAGAAGGGAAGATATGGTCATTTGTTCTGGGAATGTCATTTTCGAGCCTGAGACCTGAAAAACAGGCTCAGGGCTTAACAGGTTAAGAGATTTATATTTAGTTGTTTATGTGTATTAACTGTTTTATAAACGGATTATTTGGAGTTAACTTCATTTCCAGGTTTATTTTGTTTATTTGATGTTGTTTATAATCGTACATTACTTGTGATTATCTTAAGAACTTCCTCATGGGTCTTTTTAAGATTTACTAATAAATAGCTTTCGTTAATTCAGCCTCTGTTTCTCTAAAGTGTGTTCAGAGTAGCTGAGTACCTGCTGCTTTTAAAGACAAAACTGTCTGATTGGAAAGATCTGTTGAAAACACTGATGTCCACTTCGGATGTCAATATGTTCCAACCAATTTTATACCGTGGTAAAACACAAAACTATAAATCCCATGTACTTCCACAGGTCAGGTTAAACAGGTCAACATTCTCTCTCTATTATCTATTATATTGCTAAAACATCCAGTAACTATGCAAATACTAACAAATTATATTTGAATGTATCATTATAACTTTTTAGTTTACCTTAGAATAATACTCATTTACTGAATAGTATAAAACCTCTGTTCACTAACAATTTACAGCTAATTATAACAAGTTCGGCTGATAACAACACAGGTTTGCTGTTCACACAGTAGAGCTTTAATGTAAAAAGGGTGTGCATAAAAGGAGTAACGTTAAATGGAAATGGTTCATTTCTACACAAACAAACTTTAACATACGAAACTCAACAGCAAGAGACGCTAAAACAATATCACAGGTGATCTCTTTGAAAACCATATTTTCTGTTTTCTGGAAGATTTTAACATGTTGTCTCTCTCTCCTCAACAACCCCCTTCCCTTTTATTGTCTCTCCCTTTCCTATGCAGGCCTCCATGTATACAAACATGTCAGACAACTCCTCGGACTTTGATGATCTCCCGCTTCTTCCCCTCACCACCTCCTCCTCTGCTTTTCAATTCCTATACCAATGTTTTAGGTTCAAAATGAGCATCTACATCTTCTCTGCTGTCACCATATTGTACACCCTCCTCCTAATCCCATTGGTCGTCCTCGTCGTGTACCTGGGATACCAAAAGTCTACGAAGCAGCGCTCAAGTTCTACAGCTACAAGTCACTCTGACCACCTCACGTATCACTCCATCTTCATGCAGCTGGTTGAATTACTGGGGCTTGCCTTCTTTTTCATTGGCGGCTTCATACATCTCCTGGTGATGTGCCTGGTTGGGTTCACATTTGTGATTATCCCCTATCTCGGACAGGGTTTGTTTCATCTGCTCACCTATGTGGAGCGCTACCTGGCTGTTGTTCATCCCGTCACTTACCTGGGACTGAGGCAGGAGGGCGGAGTCAGGATCAGGAACATCAGCATTGGATGTGTTTGGGTACTGAGCTTCGGATGGACGTTTTTATGGCACCTAGGCAGCTATGATTTCAATGAAAATTTAATGTTTTGCACTGCGGTTTTACTCTTAATTGTCGTTTCATTTTGCAGCATTTCAGTTCTCCGCATTCTCAAACGTCCAGGTCCGGGGGAAGTGGGCGGGACCAGGGAGCGGGTTGACCAATCAAAGCAGAGGGCTTTCCAGACCGTCATGGCTATAACCGGAGCTATATTATTGAGGTGTAGGGGAGGTCTGATCGGCAGTGCAATGACTAGTTCAACAGAACTGAGCCTCAGTAATGTGTGAGTTGTTTCAATGTCTTCATTCTGGTTCGGTCTGCCCAGCAGTCTGGTGTTACCTCTGCTGTTTCTGTACCGGGCAGGAAAATTACAATGCTGCAAACAAAACCCTGAATCAGGATGAGTGAAAAAGTTCACGTGAACATAAAATACTGGAAACTCAAATCACTATTAGCTGCTAAATGTAACGTGTTAACATGCCAATATTAGTTGTTTCGCACATATTGAGACAAATGTGATACTATTCCAGATGAAAGTCAAGCTAAATATCAATATTGTTGATTGATAAGTTAACGATTACTACATTGTTAGCACCGATTGTATCTTTAGCGGCTGATTGTTTTTACATTTTCAAAATTCATTTTAGTGTTTGTGATGTTTAAGATATTTAACTTTTGTTTTCACAAACCAGTTCTCATATAATGGATCTTATATTATAAGTTAATGTTGTATAATCATATTATGGTATAACAATATGTGTAATCACTTTATTTTAAAGAAAGAATAAATGTCTTAATGATTTACTCTGTGTGTTCTGTTGTGTTTTTGCTGTGTCAGATCTATAGAAATGACAAACAGATGATTATTGGAATGGTATTCAAATAATGCTGCTGTTGTCTCTGCAGTCTGGCCTCCCGGTAACACGATAATGCGAGAAATCATTTGCCTGTTTTAATCTACCGTAAAAAGGTATTATTGAGTATGCATGAAAAACACAGTCCTGCTCTCACCTGTGCTTCACACACCTTGATGACAGATGTGAATTTCAATATATTTGGATCAGATCGCAGTTAACAGCAGTCAGAGAGTTTGGAGACGCTGAAGAAGGACGATCAGAAGAAGCTCTGCTGAGGTAGGTGATCTTTAAAAACAAATAATATATATAAATATAGTGGTTACTTTCAGATATTTTGAGATGATATTAAGTTATTTGTGTGTATTCACTTTGGAGTAAACTGTTGATGATGTTAAAGCTGATGAATTGAGATTAACTTTATTTCCAAGGAGATTTAGTTTTTTTTATTTTGATTATAACTGGTTTGCTGCTTGTTTGCACCCGTACTTTAATGTTCTCACACATTAAGATCCATAGTCAGTCTTTTTTATAAACAAATATGTTGGGAAATCATTATCATTGTTAAATGTTTGATTTGAGGTGGCACATCGTCCTCCCCCCAAGTTCATCCAATGGGAAGCTAGGGTGGTTTAATTGGCAGTATGATCCCAGGGTCTGCTCTGAATTGTCACAAATTTAAAAAGTTTGCGAGGGAAATGGAAATCTTTCTTACGACGTTTAATTGGCGAGCCAGCCAGCATGGGGCAACAAAAGTAATTGGCATTGAGTGAGAACCAAAGTAACAGTTTTTTGTGATATCTTTAATATTAACACAAAAACCCTAAACCATACCCAACACAGAACTAAGAAAACAGTTACATAGTCACGTTTTACCAATCAGTGCGTCTCCAACACAGGTAATCTCTCCATGTTGTTGTTTCTGCAAGATTAACAGAAGGTAACATTTTGTCTCTCTCTCCTCAACACCCCCTTCCCTTGTTATTCGTTATTCCTCTCTTTCTTCATCCCAGGCCTCCATTTACACAACTATGTCTGTCAACTCTTCTTACTTTGATGATCCCCTCGATTCTCCCTCACCCGACTCCCCAAACAACTCCTCTTCTCACTTTATAAACCCATGTTTTAGGTTCAGAACGAGTGTCTACGTCCTCTCTGCTGCCACCATATTATACACCCTCCTCCTACTCCCATTCCTCATCCTCGTCGTGTACCTGGGATACCAAAAGTCGAGGAAAGCACGCTCCAGTTCCACGGCTACAAGTCACTCTGACCACTTCACCTATCACTCCATCTTCATGCAGCTGAATGAACTACTGGGGCTTGCCCTCTACTTCTTTAGCACATATTTCAATCACCTGGTGATGTCGGTTGTTGGGATTTCACTTTTGAATGTCAGCTCTGTTGGACAGGCTCTGTTTCACCTGCTCACCTGTGTGGAGCGCTACCTGGCTGTTGTTCACCCAATCACCTACCTGGGGCTGAGGCAGGGGGGCGGGGTCAGGATCAGAAACATCAGCATTGGATGTGTCTGGTTATTTTCTGTCGGATATATGTGTGCATATTCTCGCGGCATCAATGAGTTCCATTTAATCATGAATTACTGCATGATGGGTTTCTTCTTAATTGTACTCTTTTTCTGCAGCATTTCTGTTCTTTATGTTCTCAAGCGTCCAGGGCCGGGGGAGGGGGGCGGGACCAGGGAGCGGGTGGACCAATCAAAGCAGAGGGCTTTCTACACCATCATGGCCATAATGGGAGTGCTGTTATTGAGGTTTGGGGGAGGTCTGATCGGCAGTGCAATCCGTGGTTCACCAGAACTGAGCCCCAGTACTGTGTGTCTTGTTTCAATGTCTTCATTCTGGTTCGTTCTGCCCAGCAGTTTGATTTTACCTCTGCTGTTTCTACACAGGGCGGGAAAACTACAATGCTGTAGACAAAACATTGAATCAGGGTGAGTGAAGGATCATGGTTTAAAATGTTAAAGATTGGAAAGCCAGAGAGATGGATAGATGTAGAGAACGCCATGTTATTGGACTCATCTCTGTTTAAATTAGTGTATGATTAAAAATAAATATCTAGAAAACATTGTAAACGGCACATTTTCAGTGGGACCTCAGATTTATAAAAAAGTGTCATCTGCATAAAAATGTATGTTTTAGCATTGAATTTGAAAAAATGACGTCATTTATATTTAATGTAAATAATAAAGGACCAAGAGTAGAGCCCTGTGGCACTCCATAACTGATGGTACGAATGACAAGTGAAGACACATCATTTGGGAACCATGGAAATATTAAATAGTATCATCTGCATACAAACAGATGTTTTAGAACTTTTTTGGAAGAATTTAATTTGCTTAAATTTAATTGCTTACACTAATTGCGCCGCATAAGTGCATAAAGGTGCGCTCAGTTGAGGCTCCCTCTGCAAGATGAGGCACACTCCGCGAGGTGAGGCCCCCTCTGCGAGGTGAGGTCCCACGCAGTCTGCGTGATCTGCGTGTAGGGAGGGGCAGCCCTGGAACCATGAAAATATTAAATAGTATCATCTGCATAGAAACACATGTTTTGGTACTGTTTTGGAAGAATTGAATTGATGTTAAATGTAAATAGTAAAGGACCAAGTGTAGAGCCCTGTGGAACTACATTACTAATTGAAACGGCGTATTCATCACTCTTATTACCAGTTGCATTTACCGTGTTAGCATGCTTGTATTTGCTTATTCACATTAAATAATGTGGCATTTGTAATCATTCAAGATGCAAAAGTCAAGCTAAATGTCTAAGTTTTATAATTGTTTTAATGTGGAAGCTTTAATTTATCCTACTTTGCAATTATTACTGCAGTGACTGTTGTGAAAATATCTCAATGTGATTAAAACAGACAGGATTTGATTTGAATACTTACCTTTTTGTTGAATTAGATCAAATGTTGATCTCATTGGACTGATTGAATAACACATTGTTAACACACCAATTGCATGTTCAGATGTTGATTTCTTTCCCTTATATTTTACATTTTGGAAATTAATTTTAGTGTTTAAGATGTTTAAGATTGTTCTCTTATGTGTGCACTAACCCGTTCTAGTATATTGTATCTCATATTATAAGTAAATGTGGTTTAACAATGTAGGACTTCTGTATTTCAAAGAATACATGTCTTAATAACCTATTCTGTGTGTTTCATTGTGTTTTTGTTGTATAAGCTCTTTACATTTCATGCTCGAACTAGCTGATGATAATCGGTGTGATATTCAAATAATGCTGCTGCTCTCCCTGCAGTCTGACCTCTCAGGGATACATTTGCCTGTTTAAATCTACCGTAAAAAGTATCATTAAATACAAACTGCATTAAAAAAACAAAGGCCTGCTCTCACCTGTGTTTCATACACCTTGATCACGGATATATTTAAATATATCTGGATCAGATCCCAGTCAGCAGTCAGAGAGTTTGGAGACGCAGGAGAAAGACGATCCCAAAGAAAATCTACTGAGGTGGGTGATCTTTAAAGGGCCCATGTCATGGCCATTTCCACTGATCATAATTCCATTGTTGAGGTATACTAAAATAGATTTATACTGTGCAATTTTCCAAACTCACATTGGTTTTGCATACAGCATCTCTGTAAAGTATGTGTATTCAGCAGTATTCACTCTCTCCACTAAACAACTCGTTGGAGCTCTTGCCCCCCCCCCTCCCTGTGAGCCTAGTGTGCTCCGATTGGTCAGCTCGGCCACTCTGTTCTGATTAGTCAACCACCAGAGAGGCTCCGCCCATGTCTAACAGTGCTTTTTTCGGCTTGCTCTCAGCGGAACATCAGTCTTATAATGGCGTCGGTACAGCCGTATATTTTATACGCTAACTAACCGAACTGTACCTACAACTGTTGTTATAGAAGAGTAAGTTATTTTTACCTGTAATAAACTACTACTGTTTGATGAGAAATCAAATCATGGTTTGCTATATATGAATGATATGTTATAGGAGCAAATAATTCAGGGAAGAAAGGAGAGGCCTACTAAGTATTTCCATCAAACTTTATTTTTAGAAATGTACAAAATGAACATGCGTAAATATACATATATACACTGTATATCAGTGATTCTCAAATGGGGGTACGCGGACCCCTATGGGTACGTTGGGGTACTGCAGGGGGTACGTGAGGTAAAAAAAAAAAACGTTAATTAAAAAAATACCATGCATGATTACAAATATAATCTACTTCAATAAGTTAAATAGAAAACACAATGTTATATAAAATATTCCTAGAACCACCTCATATAAACATGTCAAATGTGTGTATTGTATTTTATAGTTTTTCATAATATATCATTTTGTTCATTGGTTTGTTAAACTTCAATTGAAAATATCCTTAGTTTGTTGTAATTCATGCATGAAGGAGTTAATAAATCACACTCTGATGGAACATCACTATATTGTAATTATTTAGGCTTTTTCTATCACAAATGTTCGGGGTTGGCTGAGAAAATGTTTCAAAGGGGGTACATTACTGAAAAAGGTTTGAGAAGCACTGCTGTATATCATCCATTCCTCCCCTTATAGGCGTTTTCGGCATCTTGCCTATCGCAGCTTTGTAAGCGGCTGCCGGGGCTTTTTAGGACGAGGCATCAGAGTGGGTCATCCCGTGTGTGTGTTGTCCGCCAGATACGCCAGGAGTTTCCTGATCTGGCTGGATGAAATCAAATGCAAATCACAAAATATTAGAGAAACTTAGTTTTTTTAGATTTGTTAGTAGTAGTTGTGGTAGGAGTGTGTATCTATCTAATCTATCTATCTAATCAACACAGTTAGCTTGCCAGCTAATATGCTAACCTACGTTTGCTAGTTGTTCAGTGTAATATGCCAATCTACTATGAACAACAGCTAGTCTAGGCCAGCGCCATATAGATAGATCTCTCTATATGGCGCTGGTCTAGGCTAGCAAGAACATGTTTACAATTGCAATCTTATACGGGTAGTCTGCTACGTTCGGTCATTCATTGTAGCTGGCATGAAAACAATGTTTTCCCTAGCATGTCTAGCTCTCGGTAGCCTAGTGGTTTAGCTATGTAGCATACACGCTATGAACGGTAGCTTGGTAGCATACACGCCAGGAACGCCAACTATAATGTACTGACCGTACGGTAAATCACCCGGAGTATACTGTCTATGAGTATTTCGTGTGTGAATGCAGACATTCTCCTGCTATGAGATACATGTATGTAAGCCCTTACGCATAGAAAATATATTTCCCCATATATTAACTGTCAATATATTGCATTATTTTGTTTTCTGATTTACTGGTTAATTGAAAATATTTAATAAAGGAAATCTTGCTGTTGGCTATACCAACTGATACTGATTAATAATCAACATGCAAAACATATTTATTCATATCTACAAAATATATTGAAGATATATAGAATAATATATTGTGTTAATATATTACAATATATTGATATATAGAATAATATATTGCGTTAATATATTGCAATATATGGGATAATACATCAGTAATTGCCGCTTTCCATATATTGAGTAATATATGTAAATATATATAATATATTGGTTGTGTATATATGTGAACATACATTTACTATATATTAACATTTATATGGGGACATGTATGTACTCTATATTCAGATGTATATGGGGACATGTATGTAGTATATATTCACAATTATATGGGGACATGTACTATATATATATTCACAATTATATGGGGACATGTATGTACTATATATTCACAATTATATGGGGACATGTACTATATATGTTCACAAATATATGGGGACATGTATGTACTATATATTCAGATTTATATGGGGACATGTATGTAGTATATATTCACAATTATATGGGGACATGTACTATATATATATTCACAATTATATGGGGACATGTATGTACTATATATTCACAATTATATGGGGACATGTACTATATATGTTCACAAATATATGGGGACATGTATGTACTATATATTCAGATTTATATGGGGACATGTATGTAGTATATATTCACAATTATATGGGGACATGTATGCGCTATATATTCACAATTATATGGGGACATGTATGCACTATATATTCAGATTTATAAAAGACGTACATATATTCTGAACATGAGTGCAATATATGTTCACAATGAGGAGAAATGCATGTTCTGATAAAAAAAATCTTTCATTTCATTTCAAACCTTTATTTATGCAGGTGAATCCCATTGAGATCATTGATCTCTTTTTCAAGGGTGACCTGCTGCAAGTAGGTTCCACATGAATACATATAAACATAATAGAAAAACAAAAAGGACATCATACAGCATATTTACAGTGACTACAGTTTACATAGCTAGTAACATTTACAGGTTCCAACAGTTTCCGATTGGATAGCATCTATCCTTGCTTTAAAAACATTTAGTGGAACCAAATTGCTCAGACTGTTCCAAGTTAGCGGAGCTGCGCATCTAAAAGCCATCTTCCCTAAGACAGTCCTAGCAGTTGGCACATTTAATAAAACCACAGCATTCGATCTCAGGCAGTAGCCACTTACAATTCGCCGTGAGATCAGGGAGCAGATGTAGGATGGAAGTTTCCCTAACATGGCTTTGTATATAAAAATGTACCAGTGACTGAGCCTCCGTACAGTTAGCGAAGGCAAACCTGCCCTTGCATACAGGGTACAGTGATGGGTTAATACTTTACAGTTTGTCACAAATCTCAGTGCACTGTAGCTGTTTGAGGACCAAGATCTTCTTCTTCGAGTCCGTAGCAATCTCAAATGTCGTTCTGCCAGTATCGGGCACAGGCCACAGCTGATGGGGTAGGTTCTGCCAGGTCTTCTGGACTGCACCGGGCGGCATCGGCACATTCCAGTAAGTGGGACATTGTCTGCACTGATCCACAGCTGCACGTGTCTTCTGTGGTGTAGTTACACACTTTCATCAGTGCTTTGCACCTCCCCTGTTCCACACGCAGTCTATTGAGTGACTTCCAGGTTGTCCAGCCAAGGTCGTGGCCACTAGCAAGGCTTTCCGTTGGTGTGATTCCTCTGTCCAGCCATTCAAGAGCTTGTGTGTCATGTCTTTGCCATTCATCTTCCCAGATGTTGGTCCTTGCTGCTTGTTTGGTTGTCTGGAGGGGCAAGACTGTCTGCACAAAACTGGCTCTGGATCGGAGCCTGCGTGGGGTGCTACATGGCCATGCAAGGGGTGTCTGATGTCTGTCTCCTGTGTTCTCCGTTCATCTTGAGCGATACCCAGTCGTCTGATGTGTGGGGGAGAGATGCCGGCTAGTGCATAGAGGCACGGGACAGGTGTTGTCTTAACGCATCCCGTGATGATGCGGCAGGTGTCATTCAAGGCTGTGTCGACCAGTTTGGTGTGACGTGATCGGCTCCAGCTTGAGCAGGCATACTCTGCTGTAGAGAAACACAGGGCCATGGCAGTTGCACGGATTGTTGGTGGATCTGCGCCCCACTTGGAGTTCACTAGTTTGCGCAGGATGTTGTTGCGGGTGTTGATCTTGGCTTTGGTGTTCTCCAGGTGTTTGTTGAAGGAGAGTGTCCTATCCAGTGTAACACCAAGATACATGGGATGCGTATGGTTGGACAGTTTGTGGCCATCCCAGGTGACGCTCAGTTCTTTTTTTTCTTTTTCTTTTTTTTAGCATCTCGGTTCCTCAGGTGGAAGCTGCATAGTTGGGTTTTTGATGGGTTGGGTTTCAGGTGGTTGTTATTGTAGTAGCTTGACATTTCTTGGAGGGCACTTTCAAGGACAGGCTCAATCTTCTGGAGGTCTACTTGTTGGGTGGTGATGCAGAGGTCGTCTGCGTAGATGAAACGCTGGCATTCTGGGGGTAATGGCTGGTCGTTTGTGTATATGTTGAAAAGGAGGGGGGCCAGTACGCTACCTTGTGGGAGGCCGTTCTTTTGGGCTTTCCACTTGCTCCTCTGGTCATTTAACTGGACGTAGAAGCGCCTGTTGTTGAGGCGGCTTTTGATGACTTGACACAGATTCAGTTCACCAGTCATGTCCAGTAGTTTCCTGACCATTGTACGGTGTTGGACAGTGTCATAGGCAGCAGAAAGATCTATGAATGCTGCTCCAGTTATTTGTTTTCCTTCAAACCCATCCTCAATGTGTTGGGTGAGGTTGAGTAGCTGTCCAGCACAGGAGCGGCCAGGACGGAAACCAGCTTGGTCTTTAGTCAGCTTGGTGTCTATGAGTGGCATGAGGCGTTGGAGTAGCAGCCTCTCGTAGAGTTTGTAAGTGATGCAGAGGAGGGAAATGGGTCGGTAGCTCTTTGGGGATGATGGGTCTTTGCCGGGTTTGGGGATTGCAACCACTTTGGCCTTTCTCCAGACAGGAGGGATGGTTTTTGTGCCATACATGTGTTCAGCATCTCCAGGAGCCAGGTCTTTCCGTTAGGTCCCAGGTGCTGTATCATTTCTGCCAGTATGTCATCAATCCCTGCTGCTTTTCCGGGTTTCAGATTACCCATTGCAGTTTCGAGTTCTTCTATGTCGAAGGGTTTGGTGAGAGGGCTGGCTGGTTGTGGTTGGTCTGATACCACTGTGCGATGGTGTTCTCCTGTGGGTTGGCGGCGGTGTTGGTTACGGCCGTTGGCCACCAGCTGTGATGCAACCGAGTTTGCTCTGACCGTTGTGATTATGGGTGGTGTGGTGTGGTCTTCGCCAAGACGGCGGATTGTAGCCCATGCCTTCCTGCTGTTATTTGTCATATTGGTGTTCTCTATCATTTCCTTCCAGACTTTCCTTCGTTCTTCCCCAACTTCACTGATCAGGGTCTCTCCAAGTTCCATGGTGGTAGAGGAGAAAGGGTCCTTATTATATTCCTCATAGTAGGCTTTCAGCAGGTCGCTGGATGTTTCTGATAACCCAGGAATATACTGTGTCTGGCATCCCCTGGGTATGTGATGTCTGGCTGACCTTTTTAATAAGTCTGTGAAGTTGGAGTAGTTATTGGGAAATGGTGGTATGTTAGATATGGAATGCTCTATCTCCTGTTGGAATGACAACCAGTCGGCTTTCCGTAGGTTGAACCTCCTGCGGAATGGGACGGTGGTTGCTTGGAGAGCGGATCTAACGGTGATGGCAATTGGCCGGTGCTGGGTATGGGGGATAGGGTCCAGGACTTCCTTCTCAGTTCTGGATGCAATGTCACTGCTTACGCATGCAAGGTCTGGGTTGTATCCTCGTTTCCATCTGGCGCTGTGGAAGGATTTGGGTAGTTTAGCGTTATGGATTAGGGTCAGGTGCTTGGACTCAAGCCAGGTCTCAACTTCATCTCCATCTTGGTTGTTGTTCTCATAGCCCCATGATGTACTGTGGGCATTGAAGTCGCCGATGCTGATATGGAATCTCCTCTTGCATCTTTCTGGTAGTTCTGTGTACAGAAAAGGGGTTGCGGGTGGTTTGTAGACTGATGTGACAGAGACATTTGGGAGGGCAACTGTGATGGTTTCCATGTTTCCTTCCGTAGTGTGGGTCCAGACTTCCTCAATCTTGAGGTTTGGTCTGCTGAAAACAGCTGATCCATACTGTCTGTGTCGGGTCTCAGCGACCAGTTTCATTCCAGGGATGGTAGGTTGGTGTTGTGCAGGGCCGATGTGGGTTTCCTGCATGCAGAGTATGTCATAGCGATTGGCCATCGTTGCCAGTATCTCTGCCTTGCATCCGGAGAAACCTTCGATGTTGATTGAGACGATTGACAGTGCGGGTCCAGAGAGGGGCAGGTATCTGTGACGCTGTCGAGATCCGGCAGGCATCTTCATCATTTGATTGCGTAGGTAAGTATACAGAGATTGGCCTACTGGCAGTATCAGATTATATCCTCTTGGATGTATATCTCATTCAACCAGCGTTTCCCAGGCTGCACCACGGGGAGGTTTCTGTATGTGCAGTCCAGGACCAAGATAATAAAACACTTCGTACACAAGGAGTATAAAACTAGTTTCTACATTTTAAAGTTACATAACGTTTCACAATTCTTAAGTAATAGCCACGGATAGGTCTACATACTACATTACCCATAAGCCTCAGCTGAATCATATTCTAGCAAAACCAAATGGATTAAAATCTCTACTCATACCTCAAAAAATGAAAACATGATATGACATTTCTGTTGGTTTCATGTAAACAAGTTTTTTATATGCAACAACAAATAAAATGTGCATAAAAACAGATAAATAGGGAAAATATACTTTTACTACAACATGCGGTAACTATTCCATAAAAGGTTAAAATCTAAAATCTATGAAATCTTTGAATCTCGATCTGCCTCAGTGTTTGCAGCCTGGTAGTTTCCCCGCTCTCTGTAGAAACAGCAGAGGTAACACCAGACTGCTGGGCACAGTGAACCAGTATGCAGACCACATCATTAATTTGAAATCACATTTAGCCAGCAATGTTGAATTATAAAAGGAGCTTATAACCAGGATGCTCAATAACCTCGAAGACAAAGCAGCCGTTATGGCCATCATGGTGTGAAGAGCCCTCTGCTTTGATTGGTCAACCCGCTCCCTTTTCCCGCCCCCTTCCCCCGGCCCTGGGCGAATCAGAACAAAGAGAACTGAAATGCTGCAGAAAAAGGCGACAATCAATGAGATGGCAAAAAACATTAATGCAATAACCAATTGGAAAAAAGGAATAGATTGGAAACTTGCTGCAAAGAAGCAAATACACCAAACACACCCAATGCTGATGTTTCTGATCCTGACCCCGCCCCCCTGCCTCAGCCTCAGGTAGATGACGGGGTGAACAACAGCCAGGTAGCGCTCCACACAGGTGAGCACGTGAAACAGAGTCTGTCCAGGTGAGATGGCAGAAAATACATATGTCCCCACCTGTAACTGGATCATGTGTGTAGAGGCTGTGACAGTAGAAGGTACTCCCCACAACTCCGATTAACTCCAGGATGACCATGTGAAAGGTGAAGACGTCGGTGTGGCTCATTGTTGCTGCAGAGCCTCGTTTCCTCCATCGTTGGAAGCCAATGTAGAGGACGAGGATGAAGAGAGGGACGAGGAGGATGTAGACGATGTAGAGTGCTGTGAAGACGAACGTTTCGTCTTGGCAATCAAGAAGATGGACGGAGGAATTGGCGGAGGAATTGGCGGAGGAATTGGCCGACATGTCCATTTGTTTGGAGGACTTTACTGAGAAAGAAGAATAATGAAAGTTAATGAAACACATTTCAGCATTCTCCCATTTACAAAGAGGGGTTCAGAGTGTTGCCCATGGAAACTTTACCATGTTCTATTAAAGAGCAACTGTACCAAATATAGCTTGAACATGACCCCTTAGAAGAAAATGTGGGCCGCCCAATCAGCCTTGGTTGTAAATGTAAACGATGGATGAAATGACTCAAGGTATTCCATAAAGAGCATGCCTTATTGACTGAGAAGGCCAAAATATGTTGTACTTCCTACACCGTCATTTAACGTAATGGTGATTAAGTCTAACCCTTATGAAACAAAACTATATTGTAATATATTGGTAAATATAATACAATATATTGGATCATACATTTCCATATATGGGAAAGTAGTCCTTATATTTTTAAATATATTGCAATATATGCATGGACCATGTATGGCTATATATTGATACATATAAAAAATATATATTGCAATGAAAACAAAAACTGCACTATACATTTATATGTAATAGTTTTATTGAAACACTCATTTATCTTTCATGAGTTTACATAAAATTGAACAGATATTCATAAACAGTTATCTCACTTCGTTTTGTATAGTTACCCACTTTATATATGAACATATGTTTGATGGTAGCCTACATATAAAAAAAGTACAAATTGTCCATTGAATGATGGAAAATAATATACAGTTTATAAATATATATAGACACACACATATATGCACGCATATATATATGCATATATGCACGCATATATATATTCATATATGCGTGCATATATGCACGCATATATATATTCATATATATATATATATATATAAATATATATATATGCATATATGCACGCATATATATATGAATATATGCACGCATATATATCTATGCATATATTACGGCCGACCGGCTATTTGGAGTGGAACGCAGCCCATCCACGGCAGACAGCCCAAACAGTATTCGAATGTGCCACTTCCGGCTGATTTCGGGGAGCCCCCCCCCCCCTCTCCAGCAATAGATTGATCTGATTGGCAGATTCAAATCTGCGTTGCTGCCTCTGTCTGTTGATTCTGTCGCTGAGTGTCAAAGAGAAAGCATTCATCAGGTGCTTCGAAACGGAAAATTAAAAAGAAACGAGAGGAAAATACAGCACCAGAGTCAGGTATGTGTGTGAGCATTTAAAACTATTTTAAATTGAAATAATTCTGCATGTACACTATAAGTAGTCTAGTTGCTTAATCCGTATGTCCCGTCTCTCGGCACTACACCAGCTACATTAGCTAACGTTAGTTAAATTGGCTATGTTAGTTCCCTCGTGTATGAGTGTATAACCGGTCCGCAGCTTTGTGAACATTCAATTTAGAAGATTTTCGATTTTACAGTCAACTGAAGTCGACCCAAAACAGCCAAAAATAGCGGACCTTTAGATCGCTAACATTTTAGCATAAGTCAATGGAGTTTAACATAGCGAAAACTAGCCCCACGGCTAACGGACATTTTCTGACTGGTGACGACGATGAGCTAGTTAAGTAATGTAACCACAGTTAGTCTATGTCTTGTAAATTCCCCTTGTTCTCCTTGATCTGCATTATATCGTTCGTGTTTTAGTCAGGCACATTTAGGGACAGCTAAAGTAGTTCAGCTACGGGTCTTCGAGCTGGTTACACATGTGCGTTCAGGACATTATTGCGCATCGTCACATGCATAATTACCATCGTCACAGAGAGAATGCGTTCGTGAAGAATGTGAGCATATATGCAGATCTTTAGTGTTGGTAATGTTATAAGATTGTATGCATAGTGTCCTGCTCAGTCAGTGTGTTAATGAGTCTTGATGTCCCGTTTTTAGTTTCTATGTTGTTCAGGAATTGAGCTAATGCTAGCTAGTTAGCTAAGTTAAGCTATGATAGTGTGTGGATGAGATGCTAACTTAGCTTTTATTAGCCGTGTGTTTGCAACGTGTCTAATGTGTTTTAGCAACAATTAGTATTGCTGTTGCTTATTATTAATAACCATCGTCTGGTTAGTTATTGTAATTTGAACCTTATTTCTATTTCTGTGTATTTTGCAGAAACCATTCATTCATTCTCTACTCTACGTTAGGCTATGTGTTGTGGACTAATGCATTCAAGTTAGTTCACATTTTAGTTGTTATTGCCCCTGCTGACAATTGTGTGGATAATATGTAGCCTACAGTCAATGGCATTTCACATTTTGCTCTCCAGTGTATGTTATTTTAATGTTGACCCATAATACTATATATCTATATATTTTACAGGAGCATTGTTGAAATTCATAGGTCGAACTAAGCCTGCAGAACCACAAGTCAAGAGGACAGAGGAGCCAGATAGCAGTGGTGACTGAGACAGAATAAATAAGGAGAGAGGGCCCATGCAGAGGCAGACATCAGTAGTGAGGAATCAGACCCAAAATATACGAGGACAGAGGAGCCAGATCGCAGTGGTAAGGAACGCACTGTCATTTAATTTCACTGTCATTTTACTTTTCACATATCACTTTATTCACTATTCAGCTTAGTTATCCTTGCCATGAAGGATTGAATGGATGAATGTTCTATATTATTTTAATGACAGATTGAACCACAGCAATATTGTTTTAGAGATTTTATATGTTTAACTGCTATGCCTGTCATCTCTGCTCTGTGTCATTGTGTTGTCTCCTGGGTTCTGTAGTGCCCGGAGTCTGTCTTTTTATTTTTTTCCTCCCAAACCCCATCCCCTCAGGACGCCTTTTGCCTCCTGTCAGGTCATCATTGTAATAAGAATTTGTTCTTAATTGATTTTCCTGGCTAAATAAAGGTTCTACTACTATTTATTCAGTTATTTTATTACTGGTACTGCTAATTGCATTATGCGTATTGTTGTATATTGTATATACGTATGTATTTACTACTACTACTTACAAAATCGAGGGTTGTAGCTTTGTGTCAGTACATATTTCAGGGTTTTTCTATGCCTTTGTTCATCTAAATTCTAATACTCATAGGCGACTACCACTCCTGCCGATGCCGATGCCGAGGCCCAGTTCTCCCTTCCCACCACCCCAGGCTCATTGTGCTAGGTAAAACTCTCATTCAATAAAAGTAGTCTTTTAAAGGTGGGGTAGGTAATTTTGGAGAAACCAGCTCGAGTGCGCTAGAATTTGAAAATACACAGCCGGAAAAAATCTGCCACTTCCTCACAGAGCCCCTCCTCCAACACACACGAACGCGCACATGACCAATGAGGGCACGAGATAAGTTTGTGCACAGATGGAAGGCTGACAGGCAGGTAGGCCATCCAGTTATTTTAGCCGGGCCGGCTAAAATGATTGGTCGTGCTTTTTACAGTACCACGGCTTCCACAGATGATATTTTTTTATGGATTTTTTGTCAAAGCACTTCAGATATTCATTGCTATCGGGATGTTAAGAGCATTCCATGGAATATAACACAAAGTGTATCTCGAGCCGGTTTCTCAAACTTACCTACCCCACCTTTAAAGATGAATGCAATTACATTTAAAAAAGTTTTAAACAGAACTGTTACAGATGCAGATGCTTGGTCCAAATTCCATAAAATATACCAACCAGTAGCGCCACACTCAGACGAAAATGTACAAAGCCTATTCTTCCACTATTTGTATTCCCACAGTATTCACCAAGCCAGCCCATGCTTTAATATAGATATTATGGATATTGTTATAATTCCTGCTGTCTTTTGTGAACTTCTAATTATTTGTAATTGTTCTGTTCCACAGATGCTGTAGTAAACCACCATCCAGGGACCAAGACATCAGATATAAGAACATCCATTAACACAAGAATTTGTGAGTAAAGGCACGAAAAAAAACAAGATTGACGATCAAATAGGGTACAAGACTGTTTGGCCCTGTTCCGGACCTTGTTTTAATGAGTGATCAGCTCATGTTTAAAGTTGTCACCAGGTGAAACAAAAAACAAGATTGTTAAATAGGATAACAGACTGCTCTTTTTGGCCCTGTATGAAATAACAATGCATCATTTATTAACTATACCTATACAAAATGTAATACATTTTCCCTTCATTATGTAATAACACCTCCTTTTGTAATAATTTGCCCATTATGTAGTAAACAAGTTCAATGCAAATATGTAATACATGTCGCCACATTTTGAAATATATTATTACATATTGCTGTGGTTATTACAAAATGAGTTGCAAACAATAACATTACAACTGTTTATTTATTTATTCAACCATGAATCATCCTTACTCATAATTTAAAAATACTTCAGTAGAATATCTTTCATTGGCCAAAACTAGATCAAGTGTTACCATATTCATTAGCCAACATGTATATCAACATCAATTTTGGGATATATTTACAGTTTGGTTATGGTTACATAATGAATATTACAGTTTTTTAAAAGGGCAACTCACGCATTTTGTAATAACCATTGCAAAATGTAATAATTTATTACAAAATGCAGGGACATTTATTTTATATTGCGTTCAGGCTGTTACAGAATGCAGCAGATTATTACAAAATGTGGGTTTTATTACATAATTACATAAAAATGTTCTTGAGTCATGACATAATGTGTTGTTTATAGGCCTTTTTCTTTTATTCGTTCCTTGTCCTTCTTTTAATGAGTATTTTGATAACTGTTACACATTGATAGATCTTCTGTTATCTTTCTTACAGTGCAGACGCTTTTCTGCTTGCTCTTGCCTCTGCTTACTTTTTATGCTGATTTTCCTATTCTTATTCTCTGAAAACTTCGAGCAGCGGCTCCTGGACATTAACTTATCACTGGGACAGTTATTCATCGTAAATAGACGGAGGGTTTCAGCCATATTTCAACATTTTTACGACGACCTCAGTCTTACAGTAGCGTGGCCTAGCAACAGCTAAAGCCTGGTAGGCTACTGCATGCTATTTAGCTTAAGCTAGTTGGTAGCAAAATGCCTCCGTTCTCTACAGATGACTTCCACAAACTTCAACAGAAGATGGCTGTGTTGGAAATGAAAATGCAACGGTTGGAAGTTAACGTGGAAGTGAATGGACTATGTTGTGGGAATAACACCACTTTACCAGTGTTGCAAGATAATGGAAAAGGGTATGCTAACTCACAGCTAGTTAGCAGCTACAAGGTTTCCAAGGAACAGGAGGGCTGTGTACTGGGTAATAAATCTACAAGTGGTAGTCCTCCCTGGAACTCTCTGGGTGCTAAGCCTAAGAGTAAATCATTTCCATGGGATTTGGGAGGACGAATAACAGGCAGAGCCCAGCGCTCTGAAATCTGTGATGCGACCGGCTGGCCTGCATTGTTATCACCCAGGAAGAGTGCCTCTTCAACCCCTATTCATACTAGGAAACAGCCGTGGACAGCTGCTAAAGGGAGAACTACAAACAATCCTCCTAAACCACCAAGTGTGCCAATCCAGAACAGATACGCTCCACTGACCGAGAACCGGAGATCTCTTTCTGATGACCTGGATAACCCGTCCTCTTCACACAGCAGGGTAAGGACCAATAGCTACTCCAAAAGTAAAAGGCTAGAGGGAAAGCTAACGGCTGGGCCTGAAACTCTGATTGTGGGTGATTCTGCTGTAAGAGATGTAAAAGGTCTGTGTAGTAAGAACAACACCAAAGTACTCTGTTTCCCCAAGGATATGGTCTCCGACTTGGCTGAGAAGATCCTGCATATTGGGGCTGAACATCCGACTGTGAAGAATGTGGTACTACATATTGGAACAAATGATGTTGTGAAACAACAGTCAGAAGCGCTGAAAGAAGACTTTAAATGTCTGTTGGAAACTGTCAGCTCTCTAAATGCGGAGGTGTTCATCAGTGGCCCTCTACCGCCAGTCAGAAGAGGAGTGGAGAGATTCAGCAGACTGTTTGCATTGAACATGTGGCTTTCAGCTGCCTGCACTGACCATTCTGTCCATTTTATTGACAATTTTAACTTTTTCTGGGATCGCAGACATCTTTTTAAGGCAGATGGAGTTTGCCCTGAACAAGTCAGGAGTGAAATTGTTTATCTCTAACATATTCAACTGCCTGCGTCAGCAATCTGTTCCCTCTGCCAAGGACAAGCGGCAAGAGGAATCAAAACAGGAGAAAGACACAACAAATTGCGCAGAAAACCCTGAAGAAGTATCACTGCACCCGCCTGAGGAATGTTCTGATTATGGGAGACCTATGACACAAATGGAGGAGTCTCCACTGCCCGTCACCCCCCCCTGTCAACGCCTTGGAGGATACTCTTCATTCATCTCCCAGCTCTCTCTACTCTCCGCTCACCCTTTCACCCTCGCCCTCCCCCCTGGAGTTCGATGACCGCATGAAGGCGAGATGCAGGGTTGGCAGCATGTCCTTTACCCCCGCCCCTCAACGACGCCCACCAAAATCACCGAAGCAGAGACGCGCACCATCTCCCCCGTCTTCATCACTGTGCCTATGTCAACCACCTCCCATCCCTTCAAGAAAGCATCTGCAGTCTCCGAAGCCTGATAAGGATGTGTGTGTACAAAACGCAACAAACTTTTACTGATATGTGCTGGGTCCAGGCTCAAGGGCATATGGCACTCTCAACTCTTTCCAGCACATGCCGGGGCCCTGCCTGCCAGTAGCTTTGCCGATATCTGTGTTGATAGGTAATAGATTAAGAGCGGTAAATCAGCTTAGAAACAGGAAGTGCTCAAACGTTTGTGTGAGGTTATCAAATTTAGCAGTGATTCCATGTCAGCCACAGCTTGTCACAAAATGTTTTACTGATAGTGTATTTAACAAACTTAAACTAGCTTTATTAAATGTCAGGTCTTTGGCAGGAAAAACATTTTTAATCAATGATTTTATCACTGAGCACAATCTCGATTTTATGTTTTTAACGGAAACTTGGATTGAACAAAATAACAGTGCAGCTGTTCTTATCGAATCAACCCCTCCCAACTTTAGTTTTATGAGTCAGGAAAGAATGCATAAGAAAGGGGGTGGAGTTGCTATTTTGTTCAATGATTCCATTCAATGCAGGAAGACATCTTATGGGAGCTTTGCTTCTTTTGAATATGTGGCCCTTCAGCTGAAATGCTCCTCTCGAGCTCTGTTCCTAAATATCTATAGACCACCCAAATACTGTGCAAGCTTTTTTGATGATTTTACTGAACTGCTGTCTATAGTGTGTATTGACTTTGACCGTTTAGTCATTGTTGGTGATTTTAACATCCATGTTGACAACCCCCAGGACAGAGGGGCTAAAGAACTGTTTTGTGTTCTTGATAACTATGGACTGACTCAGCATGTGGCGGAGCCCACGCACAATAAGGGGCACACTCTGGACTTAATTATCTCAAAGGGTCTGAATATCTCAAAGGTTGTGGTGACTGATGTTGCACTCTCTGATCATTCCTGTGTTTTCTTTGAGAGCTCTATTTCTGTTCACAAAAATGTTCAGAAAGAGGTAACCACAAAGCGATATTTAACAGAAAATACTAGGGAAATGTTTACTCAGAATTTCTCATCCACACTTGCCCCTGCTAACATCTCAGTAAATGAGCTAGTAGATCATTTTAATTCAAAAATTAAAAATGTTATAGATACCATTGCTCCAACTAAGGTAAAGGAAGTGATTAGCAAGAAAATATCTCCATGGAGAAAGGCCATGACCGTGAGAACAGAAAAAAGAGAGTGTCGAAAAGCTGAACGTAGGTGGCGAAAAACAAATCTCCAGGTTCACTTTGAAATCTATAAAGAGAGACTTGGCCTTTATAATTTGGAATTGAAAAAACGCACGACAGTCTTTCTTCTCTGACATCATTACCAAAAACAAAAACAACGCACGTGCCTTGTTTGCTACCGTCGACAGACTAACTAACCCCCCAGTGTCAGTAGCCTCTGAATTTCTATCCACCAGGGCGTGCAATGATTTTGCCTCCTTCTTCACTGACAAAATTCAGAAAATTAGACAAGCAGTCAGTGCCTCTACATCAGGTACAGCAAATGTTTTGTCCCTATGTCCACCTAATATCAATTCAAACACCATGACACAATTCCATCAGATTAATGGTAAAAACTTAGAGGACATTATTCAACTTCTGAAATCCTCCTCCTGCTGCCTTGATATTATTCCAACAGGATTTTTCAAAGATGTTTTTCCTTGCATGGCCTCAGATCTACTTCATATAGTAAACACATCTCTTCATTCAGGTATTTTTCCAGAGGCCCTGAAAACTGCAGTCATTAAACCGCTCTTAAAAAAGAATAATCTAGATGCCTCAGTAATGAACAATTACAGGCCAATATCAAACCTGCCATTTCTAGGTAAAATCATTGAAAAAGTAGTATTTCAACAGTTGAGTAACTTCTTGCATTTAAATAACTGTTTGGATGTGTTCCAGTCAGGATTTCGTCCAAACCACAGCACTGAGACTGCTCTTGTGAAGGTCTTCAATGACATCCACTTAAACACAGACAGTGGCAGAACTTTAGTGTTAGTATTATTAGATCTCAGTGCTGCATTTGACACTGTTGACCACAACATATTACTAGACCGACTAGAAAACTGGGTGGGACTTTCGGCAACAGTTCTAAATTGGTTTGAGTCCTACTTAAAGGACAGAAAAAACTTTATTTCTATAGGTAAATACACATCTGAGTTGACAAATATGACATGTGGGGTACCTCAAGGGTCCATCTTGGGGCCTCTTCTCTTTAACATCTACATGCTACCACTGGCTCAGATAATGAAAAACAACAAAATAAGTTACCATAGCTATGCGGATGACACACAAATTTACGTAACAATTTCACCAGGAGATTATGCTCCAATTCAAACACTGAGTAAGTGCATTGAACAAATCAATGACTGGATGTGTCAGAACTTTCTCCAATTAAACAAAGATAAAACTGAGGTAATGGTTTTTGGAGCCAAGGCAGAACGTATAAAAGTTAGCGCTGAGCTTCAGTCTGCAATGTTCAAAACAACAGATAAAGCCAGAAATCTAGGTGTAGTCATGGACTCTGACCTGAGTTTCAACAGTCACATTAAAACAGTTACTAAATCAGCCTACTATCACTTAAAGAACATATCTAGGATTAAAAGACTAATGTCACAGCAGGATTTGGAAAAACTTGTCCATGCTTTTATCTTCAGTAGACTCGACTACTGCAATGGTGTCTTTACAGGCCTCACTAAAAAATCTATTAGAAAGCTGCAGCTAATTCAGAACGCCGCTGCTCGAGTCCTCACTAACACTAAGAAAGTGGATCACATCACTCCTGTTCTGAAGTCCTTACACTGGCTTCCTGTGTGTCAAAGAATAGATTTCAAAATATTGTTGCTGGTTTATAAAGCTTTGAATGGTTTAGGCCCAAAATACATGTCTGACCTACTGCTAAATTATGAACCATCCAGAACCCTCAGGTCTTCAGGGACTGGTCAGCTTTCTGTCCCCAGAGTCAGAACTAAACATGGTAAAGCAGCATTCAGTTATTATGCTCCGAATATCTGGAACAAACTCCCAGAAACCTGCAGGTCCGCTGCAACTCTTACTAGTTTTAAATCCAGGCTGAAGACTTTTCTTTTTGCCGCTGCTTTTAATTGAACTATTCACATCTTAAACTGCACTGTAACTTTTAACTTTTATTCATGTATTTTTTCTTTTAATGTTTATTTTATTATCTTTCCTTTTTAATGACTGATTTTAAATGCCATTTTTAAAATGTCTTCCATTTTTGTAAAGCACTTTGAATTACCTTGTGTTGAAAGGTGCTATATAAATAAACTTGCCTTGCCTTGCCTTGCCTTGATAGAAAAAAACAAATTAAGCTTCTCATTATTCAGACTCAGCTCTCAGCGCTTAAGCTTCTTTTAAATGTTGATAAAACCAAGGTAATGCTCTTTTCAAAAGCTAAAAAGACACCAGAGCCTGTTTTAGATATTTAATTACACAAGGAATAAAACTTGAAGTGGTTACCTGTTACAAATACCTTGGTATCTGGCTTGATGATTGTCTCACTTTTAAACTTCATGTCAATAACCTGCTTAAAAACTGAGGGTTAGGCTAGGTTTCTTTTCCAGGAACAAGTCCTGTTTCTCACTTGAGGCCAGGAAAAGGCTAGTCACTGTGACCTTTTTACCTGTACTGGACTATGGTGATCTGATCTATATGAATGCACCTGCCAATTGCCTGGTCAAGTTAGATGCCGCCTATCACAGTGCACTGAGATTTGTGACAAACTGTAAAGTATTAACCCATCACTGTACCCTGTATGCAAGGGCAGGTTTGCCTTCACTAACTGTACGGAGGCTCAGTCACTGGTACATTTTTATATACAAAGCCATGTTAGGGAAACTTCCTTCCTACATCTGCTCCCTGATCTCACGGCGAATTGTAAGTGGCTACTGCCTGAGATCGAATGCTGTGGTTTTATTAAATGTGCCAACTGCTAGGACTGTCTTAGGGAAGATAGCATTTAGATGCGCAGCTCCGCTAACTTGGAACAGTCTGAGCAATTTGGTTCCGCTAAATGTTTTTAAAGCAAGGATAGATACTATCCAATCGGAAACTGTTGGAACCTGTAAATGTTACTAGCTATGTAAACTGTAGTCACTGTAAATATGCTGTATGATGTCCTTTTTTGTTTTTCTGTTATGTTTATATGTATTCATGTGGAATCTACTTGCAGTAGGTCACCCTTGAAAAAGAGATCAATGATCTCAATGGGATTCACCTGCATAAATAAAGGTTTGAAATGAAATGAAAGATTTTTTTTATCAGAACATGCATTTCTCCTCATTGTGAACATATATTGCACTCATGTTCAGAATATATGGTACGTACATGGTCTTTTATAAATCTGAATATATATAGTGCATACATGTCCCCATATAATTGTGAATATATATAGCGCATACATATCCCCATATAATTGTGAATATATATAGTACATGTCCCCATATAATTGTGAATATATTCTGCATACATGTCCCCACATAAATCTGAATATATAGAGCATACATGTCCCCATATATTTGTGAATATATATAGTACATGTCCCCATATAATTGTGAATATATTCTACATACATGTCCCCATATAAATCTGAATATATAGTACATACATGTCCCCATATATTTGTGCATATATATATAGTACATGTCCCCATATAATTGTGAATATATTCTGCATACATGTCCCCATATAAATCTGAATATATAGAGCATACATGTCCCCATATATTTGTGAATATATATAGTACATGTCCCCATATAAATGTTAATATATAGTAAAATGTATGTTCACATATATACACAACCAATATATTATATATATTTACATATATTACTCAATATATGGAAAGCGGCAATTACTGATGTATTATCCCATATATTACAATATATTATCACAATATATTATTCAATATATATATATTGTAATATATTAACACAATATATTATTCTATATATCTTCAATATATTTTCAATATATTTTGTAGATATGAATAAATATGTTTTTCATGTTGATTATTAATCAGTATCACTTGGTGTAGCCAACAGCAAGATTTCCTTTATTAAATCTTTTCAATTAACCAGTAAATCAGAAAACAAAATAATGCAATATATTGACAGTTAATATATGGGGAAATATATTTTCTTTGCGTAAGGGAAGGCAAGAAAGAAGCAAACCCTACATGCCTCTAAAAAACTGATATTTCTTGCAGTTTATCTTGGAGGATTTGCAGTCCAGCTGCGCTTCCAACAGCCAAACGTGCATCCCAAATGTGCCCCTATAGTGCAGAGTATGCTAAGGAGGTGGAGATATTTTTAGCAGACTCAGATATTCAACCTACAAGATAAACCCAAAAAGAAAAACCAAGATTATCCGGGCTGCGAGGGCAGGGAACAAAAAGTGAATCTTTGAGTGACCTAAGTTCGGCTTTAATGTTGAAAGGTAAAATTGGTAATGGTGAAGCTGTAATACTGGTTTGGACTACGAAGCTTCCTTCATTTAGGTCAATGTGTCATGCACTGAGGAATCTATTGTTTCAATTAACTACATTTACCCATTTCAAATCAAGAGATGCACACAAAGGATGCTAAATCTTCTCCTAAACATGATCAGAAAATGTATTTACAGTTCTGACAGATCAATAACTTTCCATTTGACTGTCAACTTTGAACACAAGCTGTGCTAATGCATATTTAATACATTCTTGTATTACCTTTTTCGGTACCACTTTACAATAAGACTACCCTTATAAAGGATTCATAAAGGGTTTATAATTAGGTTATTAATTAGGTTGTAAACACTTTATTAATCATTAAGAACCTTTTATAAACCAGTTCTAACATAGTTTTCATACATCAACACAGGCTCACTATTTGGCAAGATGACTAAGCCTAAAGTGTTCACAACCTAATTAATAAATGAATTACAAACTATTCGTAAACCCTTTATAAGGGTAGTCTTATTGTGAAGTGGTACCCATTTTTCTATAATGTGACTCTGTCTTGTACCTTTTCCTGCACTTTTAACTCAGTACAATATGCTAAAACTAACAATATTAAGCAGGTTTCCCATTGCTAATACTGCAAATGTAAATACAAAACGTAATAAAATAATGTTTTAAAAGAAGACCCACCTTTTTTTTTCTGATCGTCGTTCTCCTGCATCTACGGAGACAATGGCTACCTTTCAATGCTTTGTTGTCCAGATATATGCTTATGGATGTCTGTGTGCGTGTGCGTGTGTGTGTGTGTGTGTGTGTGTGTGTGTGTGTGTGTGTGTGTGTGTGTGTGTGAGTGTGTGTGTGTGTGTGTGTGTGTGTGTGTGTGTGTGTGTGTGTGTGTGTGTGTGTGTGTGTGTGTGTGTGTGTGTGTGTGTGAGTGAGTGAGTGAGTGTGTGTGTGTGTGTGTGTGCGCGTGCGTGTGCGTGCGTGTGTGTGTGTGTGTGTGTGTGTGTGTGTGTGTGTGTGTTCATTGTATAATTTGTCAGGCAGCAGCAGAGGTTTGCATATATCATAACACACGTTGATTTGATTCTGCCGATCAATCAAGGTAGGCAAATGTTCTTAATGGCGTTATAGTTTTCCACAGGTCAGGTCAGTCGTTTTTAAAGGGACACTTCAACATTTTTGCAAACAAACACATCTAAATCTAGCTAACTAAAAAGGTTTATCTTCAATGTTTTAATGTACAAAAACCAAAGTGTCAATCTTCAGACGTTGACTTAGTAACCTCCACGGGTCTCGGATAGATTTTATTTGGAATAGACGATGAATAACATGTTTATTTGTGAGGTTTCCAGGTGCTAAAAGATGGATTTTTATATATTTGTACAGACCCACTGTTTCCGTTTTGAATGCTAAGCTAAGCTAACCAGCTAAAGTTCTCACCATTCAATGTTTATCATAGCTTCTGCTCCTATATTCTTTACCCACTGGAAACATGCCTTAAAACTATACTTCTAACTATGTTTTTGGGAAGCATTGGCTCAATTTTGGCGATATTTCTGATTTGTATAAAAACACATCATGGCTCTTTATAGTTTAAAGTTGAGGTAAGGCAATTGATACTTACAACTGGGCATAAGTAAAGTAGTCAGAGTGTTGAAATTACCACTAGCATAGCGTGAGACAACACATCGTGATCTCCAGATTCTACACCTAGCAACAATATGTGTCCAATACTTTGCTTTCTGAAAAATATCATAAAAACATATAGGCCTACCTCCCAATTGTTAGCACGATTAATGCCAAACAAAAAAAAGTGGGAATTTGACGCTTACCATGCGCCTGTTATTGTTGAATTTAATTTACAATTTACAATGTAGACGTTTGGGGAATTGTCTCATTTGCTGACTTACTATATATTGGAATAAAAATCATGTGTTTAGCGTAGCTTAGCATCACACAAAGCATGTGTTAACCACAGGCTAGCATTTGGCTAGCAAATGTTTTTCAGTGTTGCTGCAAACCAAATGTGCACCCTTTGATCAGATTTACAACACAATGAATTATACACGCTTCCTTTTTGGGGGTTTATTTTCCAACATATAAGAAATAGCTGGCTCTATGCCTTACACAGATAGTGCTAACACATTAGCTGAATACATTTAGAGTACTTTGTTTATACGTTCAGAAAGAGGCAAAGGAATAATTCCATTCAAATATCATTAGCTCTGGTGGTATTGTATGTAAAATAGCTGTGGTGTTGACATTCAATGATCCATCTCTCTATTAAAGGTCCTATGCAAGCGGCAAACTCAGGGGAAGAGCCGGGACGCCAATACGGAAGTGCCACAAACTGCAGTTCATATATTGGCCGATAGGCGATGACTGCAGAAAGGAGCAATTTCCATAGACCCCAATGTTAAAATGCCCAATTTCACAGCAGAAAAAAAAACGTTTCTAGCCCTGGCTCCAATACATTTTATTATGTATATAGTTAGATTCCATCTTCGTGATTATGAATCTGTGAGTGAATTGTTTTCTAACGCGACCCTTTTATTTATATTAGGTCTTAAAGTTTTTGCATAAATTAGGGCGTGGTCACTTTGATGGACAGGTACGTGCCTCACTGTCAGCTAACAGCAATTTGTCCACTCTGCTAGGCTACAACGTTAGTTAGTTGTAGTTACTGTACTTGACCCTTTAGCCGTGTTCGTGGTGATTGTGCCTTTTAGGGAATATTGTTACAAATACCAGACAATTAAAATGTCGTGCTGTGCGCTTGAATGTACTAACAGACCTTCCAAGAAGTCTACTCTCAGCTTTTTTCGGTGAGTAAAATGATAATATTATACATGTTAATCCCGTTAGCAGGTGTTTGTGTGCTTGTTAGCTTAGCTTGTTATGTAGCTTATTATGTAGCTTATTAGCCAGCTAAGGACGTAACCCTTTATACATGTGTATATATATATGTACAGTTTAGTTTATGATTCAGCCTTTTATAGTATATGGCTGTGACGCCCATAATGCTAAACGGGAGCAAATGTTAAAAGGGGACCCAATTATCCCAGTGGTGGCCGCCGGAGTCCACGCCGGCCGAAGCTAACGGAGCCGCAGGGGGCTAGCTCGCTAGCGCGTCCCGGCGGCTCCGTTAGCTTCGGCCGGCGGCGGAGTCCGGCATTATAACTGGAGATCAAGGAATGCAGCGAAACGCAGACTTGGTTCGCCTGCAGCCCGCTGTAGTATTAGCTAAATAAATTATGTTGAACAAGGCTTATTAAGCTGAACATCGCCACAATTGTTCTGCTATGTATCAGTACTTATTTTATTTTATTAACGTGTGAATGACAAGCATTACAAATAACAACAAATAGCTCATTATCTTGCAGATTGTCTCGTTTGATTATGAATGTAACGTTTATATAGTGGAACTACACTGTTTTATCAAAACCAAAGTGCCACGCAGTAACTTGGTATGCATGTATTTCAGCAGGAAATGTGCAACCTAGATGACATTTACCAACACAGACTATATAGAAATATTTGGAAAAGTTGTTCATGCGTTATTAAGTGAATATGGCATTAACCCTCCTGTTGTCTTCGGGTCAAATCTGACCGATTTACTACTTTCATCAATCATAACTTTTTTGTTTTACATTCGATTGCATTAAGGATTTATGATATCCTTCACAGTAGACATTTGAACATATAAAATTGCTGATTGACCTTGTCGTGGTGAGTGGGCTTTAAACTAAGACGGGTCATACTGAATAGTCTGCACACATTTTTAACATGTGATCTTTCTTTCATGTAGGACGCTTGAGGGAAGTTGCAACGCCTCGGCCAATGTGATGTCTTCCCCACGTGAAAGAGATTGAAGGCATAATTTATAACTTGAGACAATTTTCCAAATGTTATGACTTTTATTGGCTTAGGTAGTAATGGATTATATCCAACACGAATCAAGATCGTATAGAAAAAAAGGAAAGTGTAATCCTTAGTTACATAGGAAAAGATGTAATCGGATTAGTTTGACTTTTTTTAATAATAGGGAAACTCAGGATTACAATCTTATTCAAAACCTGAAAAGAGCATATAGTGTTTGTTGTAAAATGATCAGATGTTCTCTCTTCTCTGGAAGCGGTACTGTTCTGTAGGCTAATACTTTAATTGTGAATCTATACACCTACTGCCTGAGTCAGCTTTATGTATATTATACATTTAAGTAAAACAATCTTATTAATATTTCTTCTCTCCTCTGTTTATTTGCATTGCATTTGATATTGAGGTAATCCAAAAGAAAAATAAAGTTATCAGGTTACAGTACATTACTTTTATATCTTGATACTCACATTAAGTTACTGGTTGCGTTTTTGGCAAGTAGCCCTCCCAACCCTGTACATAAGTTATATCATTTTAATTACTGATACAGTTGTTGCACATCTTTAATTTATTTTCTAGTGTACTTAAGTCGTACATTTTCAATGTGAAATAGATCGGATTAAATATAGAGTAAAAGCACAATCTTAAATTATACATTTATAATTTGCCTATGCTTATTGTTAATGTAGTGGTGTTATAAACAAAATGTTGTCGTAAAGGAAATTAAGATGTTTTTTATTTGTTGACAAAAGATTTAAAGTTGATGCTCACAACATGTGGGAACATTTATTGAGAAAAATGTTTCTATTGTAAAACAAATAATTATCTGCATACTGAACAATTTAGAAACTCTCTAAAAGGTATTATTTTCTGTGATGTTACGACCCTGTAGGGATTGTGGGTATTGCATTTCATAATTACATTCTATGGTATGCTTATGACATATTTGATGCCAAAATACATGGGATTAGGGGAGACCTTCTTGGTGTTTGCATTGTCACTGATAAATGACAAGGTAGTATTCATTGTCAAGATTTTGTGTTTTTAAACTTGGGACTCTTTTCAGACTGCTACGGCTTGGGAAAAGATTTGAGCCTTAATGTGTAATGTTTTCTGTATTGTATGGTTAGCTTATCCTTTCATTTGATAGTCAGATTTGGATGTGATAGCTAACATTTTCAGTAAGCAGTAGACAAAAGAAGTGAAAATATGAATGTGATTTATTTTAAATATTTACAGAATTATTTTAACAAATAAAATAACAAAAAAACATAATAACAAATTTAAAAAAAAAGTTTGACAGACAGCCATGCCCAGCATGGGCCTGGAGAGCTACAGAGTCCATTGGGGGGAAGAGGGGGGGGTGGGATGTGGGGAAGAGGAAGAGCAGCCATGTTAACAGTGTTATGGCTACAGATGTAATATCTAACTCAACATTAGCCATGACAGTCTGGGCTTAGCAAGGGCCTTAGAAAACATACTCTAAAGGCCAAATCCAAAAACAGTGATACTGACATTTTAGCAGTTCACAGTCTTTGGAGATGGTCTTTCAGGCAATTGGCTAGTGACTTTAAAAAAATATCATTTCCCCTAGGGGTGAAATGAACTCTATCTCGCAAAAAAAGCCCAGGACTGTCATGTCTAATGTTGGAGTGGTCAACAATGGCACCATTTAGGCTATGAACAAAAGTAGCCATAACACTGTTAACAAACTTCCGGGCCTTGTCAATTTTGACAGGATTTGCACCAGCCCTCCATCGGCACCTCTGGTTGATCTGGGAGAGCATGATCTTCATGCCAGTGTGCCGATGGTGAAGCTGGTGCAGGTCCTCCTTCATCTGATTCACCAAGTGAACACTGGGCACATCCCCCAAGTCGTTGCCGCCACAGTGGATGAGGAGGACATCCGGGGCTGCTCTTCCTCGCAGGGAGTTGGAAAAGAAGGGGAGGAGACCTCTCCAGCGCAGTCCACCCCAACCGAACCAGCAGGCGCGAAGGTCGAGGCCAAGGTTGCTGCCGATGGTCTCTGTAGCTCTCTGGGCTCCACGCCGGACATAGCTGTCTCCGATTATCCATACAGTCACTATGGGAGGAAAATAAATGAGAGTAACAAATGCTTCAGATAATGAGGAATATCAAATTAAGTATAAAGGGTTGCTCATTTTGTTCCTTTGACAATAACATACAACAACATATGAAATCACACCTGACGTATATATATATATATATATATATATATATATATATATATGTATATAGATATAGTATGTTTGTGTGTAATGTCAACCATCTGAAGTCATGTAAAGTAAGCCAGGACCATCAATTTACAGGTTATGGAGGAGGTTGCCATCTTTTTTTCTTAATGCTGAAATAAATAAAAATGGTTTAATCAATATAAAAGCGCCTTTCTTTTTCTACAGTCATATTTAATTTATACTCTCACAGCGCTGTTGAAACAGTAACGTTGGATTAAATGTATATACAATTGATGGTCAAAAAGTATAAATATGCAAATGTTGCATTTGTTAGCCCATGCATATTACACTGTTTATATTTGAATCATGGACAAGCGTTTTTAAACTTGTATAGTGTAATATCAAGAACAGTTAAATCATAGGGAAAAGCTTTGTTTAATTCACAATACGCTAATTCCTTTACATACTGTACACTGTAAAAAAAGATCGTAATTTTACAGGAAATAACTGTAAATTTTTATAGTAATTATCATGTTTTTTTAAATAACTTGCAAAATCCTGTAAAATGACAGATATTAACTATAAATTAACAACCCAAAACATTATTTGAAGTATTTTGACAATAACAACAAATAACGATTATTTCATTTTTTTTTACAGTAAATTTACTATATAATATTTACAGTATTTTTGCACTTTCAGAAAATACATGCAGATGTACGTAAAATAAAAAGTATTATCTGTAATTAAATATGTAACTCGTAATATAAAAGTGTATTACTATTATAAGACTTTAAGATATTTCTTTGTAATTTTAAGGTAAACATAAAACTGTAAAAAAAAGCGTCAAACAAAAAAAATGTAAAGTAAAACATTTTTACATAAATAATTTTCTCAATATTCGATTGAATCCACCACAAACACAAAATATCCAATGTTGAAACAAAAGTAAATAAATATGTTTTCATTAAATTCCTAACATACTATATTGTAAACATCTACAGTTGACAATATCATAAAAAAAAATAAAAATCTTAGAAAGTGGAGAAATCTCTGCAGGGAGGACCCAGGTTTAAAACACACACTGTTATTTACTCAACAATAAGTCACAGTTATCCTTGTTTTATTTATGTGTTCTGTTGCTGTGTTTTTTTTCCCATTGGTCAATATACAGTAATAAGCCTTAGTCTTACATGCAGTATAATGTGCATGGTTTTCGGATTCTGGCCGACAGCCAGACTTACGGCACTTGAAATGGAATTCAGCCATAACACGGCAGACAAGTCAGGCATGTTTGGAATGAGTCCACAACACTCCTGATTGGTTAATATAAACGTCATCGAAGAAACCTGCCAATGAGAACTGTCCGCACCTGTTGTTCACATTTGAAACATTCACGTCAGTTAGAGCGGGTCTCCTCCTGCGGAGCGAGCTACAGCTGTCTGCCCCTTTCACACCGGCGCTTTTCCAGCTCCGGCTCGGAGCTGCAGGAGTTTATGGATTAATGGATTAATATCGGGATCGTTTTACATCTACACGTTAAATATGAGCATCGGGACGTCAACAAAGAACAGAAGACTTGAGATCTGGTGAGTCCTGCAACTGTAATGGAGTTAAACATGTATTTAGATAATCCTTAGTTTGTGAATGTTTTATTTTTTATTTAAGGTTACGTTTCTTCTTCTAGTTAGCTGAGTTTGCATCATTAATAGGTTGTTAAATGTTAAGAAGCCCTGAGATGCTGTTTCTTGCAAGATGTTGCGCCCAAACCTGGTTTAACAAGGTGGCTGCTAACGTTAGCTTACAGCTTATTGCAGTGCTGCCGCTCCACCTCTCGTCTCCAACACGGGAGAATTACACATAAACATGCAGCGGGGTGTCACAGTGTTGTCGCCAAGTTTAATGTAAGGTTTCACAGCTTTCTTACAGCGGAATCCAGTTTGTTAATATTCAGTAGCCAACAACTAGCATAGCATAAACAACTAACCGCTAACGTTCGGCTAACTTGCTAGTTAGCTCTGCTCTACTGTATATATTACAAGCTAACATGACTAGCTAATGTCACACTGTGTGAACTAAAATACTTGTTGTATTACTACATCATACATGCTTGGTCCAAATCACTGCTAAAATTAATTATTTTTGAAAATGTATAGTAAATAAACACTCAGCCATGCATGAAATAACATAGCAAAAGAATACGGGCAATGTTTGACCCATGTTGTCCCTTAGAAGTGTAGTGATACAAACATGATTTTTATTCAAAAAGTAAGAAAGTAAAAATTAGAATCAACCAAGCATATCTTCCCCCTCGAAATCCCAGTTGTACTTCGCTAACATGGACTAGGTCATGTTAGACAAGCAATCCAGTGGTTAGTTTTAGGGTAAGCTCCATTGTTTTTTTTGTTTTTTATTCACTTTAAGAGAAAGGGATTTCAGAAACAAGTATCACAAGTTTGGCTCGAGGTAAAATTAACAAAAGCTAACTGTTGTTAGACTATGTTCCCCCCTTCTAAACTTATGAAATAATCAATGCCCTTGGGATGCTCTCAATTTTGTGTGTGTGTGTGTGTGTGTGTGTGTGTGTGTGTGTGTGTGTGTGTGTGTGTGTGTGTGTTAATAATAACATCCATTAATATGGTTTACTAATAGTTATCACTTCACTTCCTCCTCCAGCACCTGGACACAGCAGGAAACTACTACGCCATGATCCTGTTTGTGGACTTCAGCTCCGCCTTCAACACCATCATCCCGGCTCTGCTGCAGGACAAGCTCTCCAGCTTCAGGAAGCAGCACGTGAGGCTGGGGAAACACGTCTCTGACCCCCGGACCATCAGCACCGGTTCCCCTCAAGGCTGCGTTCTTTCCCCAACCAACAGCTGCACCTCCAGTCACCAGTCTGTCAAGCTCCTGAAGTTCAGACGACACCACCCTCATCGGACTCATCTCTGGTGGGGAAGAGTCTGCCTATAGGTGGGAGATGGACCATCTGGTGACCTGGTGTGGGGAAAACCACCTGGAGCTCAACGCTCTCAAGACAGTGGAGATGGTTGTGGACTTTAGCCCCACCCGCCCCCATCACTCTGTGTGACTCCCCAGTCACTGCTGTGGAGTCTTTCCGCTTCCTGGGCACCATCATCGCCCAGGACCTCAAATGGGAGCAGAACATCAGCTCCCTCATCAAAAAAGCCCAGCAGAGGATGTTCTTCCTGAGGCAGCTGAAGAAATTCAACCTGCCAAAGACGATGATGGTGAACTTCTACACCTCCATCATGGAGTCCATCCTCACCTCCTCCATCACCATCTGGTACGCTGCAGCCACAGCCAAGGATAAGGGCATGCTGCAGCGTGTCATCCGCTCTGCAGAGAAGGTGATCGGCTGCAATCTGCCATCCCTCCCTAACCTGCAGGCGGGAAGATAGTGGCCGAACCCTCCCACTCTGGACACAAACTGTTCACCCCCCTCCCCTCTGGCGGGAGGCTGCGCTCCATCAGGACAGAACCTCATCAGGACCAAAACCTCTCTCCATCAGGACCAGAACCTCTCTCCATCAGGACCAGAACCTCTCTCCATCAGGACCAGAACCTCTCCATCAGGACCAGAACCTCTCTCCATCAGGACCAGAACCTCTCTCCATCAGGACCAAAACCTCTCGCCACCTCAACAAGGCCCGCCCCCCCCACTGACACTTTACCTCATCCACAACGCAGACTCTATGCATTACATGATGGAGATCACAGGATGGTAAATAATGCAATGTTTAAATATTGCTTACTGCACATATTTTATATTCTATAATTTATTGCATTCTATTTCGATGTAAATTACTGCTTTATTTTATTGCTATCTTACTATATTTTGATTACAGTGTTCTTAATATAGTTCGCTATCTGTATACTTTTATTTTTATTTTTATTTGTATGTATGCACCACGACACCTAGTCAAATTCCTCATACGTGTGAACCTACCTGGCAATAAACCTGTTTCTGATTCTGATCTTTTTGTCCTCTAGGTTGCACTGCCACGTCTACAGTAGCGCATAATGGACAGAGGAAACATGATTGGGCCTCAAGTTTTTTGCAGCCAATATACATTCTACAAACTTGGGATAGGAGGGTGAGTGAACAAGTTATCCATTGGTTGGAACCTACATCCCCATTGTTAGACGTACTAAATCCTGCACACTGCTCCTTCAAATTGACAATGTGAACATATGTTGCCATTTTGTAATTTCTGTTATTTTCTGTTGAGAATGTTTCAAAGTACTCTTAAAAAAATTCAACTTACTTTTTGTTTCTACTGTTTATAAGTATGATGTTTAAATATGAAATGCTGTATTCATTAGTTTTCATATTTTAAGTTTTCAGAGTAATTGTTTCCTACAGAACATTTTGTGATGTCTTTTCATTGAACGTCTTTGATTGGAAAATGTTAGAAAAAAGCTGTAAAATAACAGTATTCTACCTGTAGAACTTTAGGTTCTGTATTTATTTTAGTGTTTGATCATACAAATCTAATAAAAACAAATGTAAAAAACAGTTTTTCTCATCAGAACTTTATTTAAGGTATTTGAATGTAACATTTTAAGACAATGGATTTTGAAAAGAGAGGAAAGTTTCCTGTAAAATCGTTAAGGACAATTTCTGTATATTAATTGCTTTTGCACTTTATTTGAGTTAAAGTATTTTTACTTTAATTTTATGGTTTTTGTTTGGCAGCCGCTGCTGCCAGTACTTTGACCGTTTTTTTACGGGTTTTTTGCACGTTAAAGTATTAGTAATGTACTTTTATTAAAGGTTATTGACTGTAAAAAGAGAGGATAAATCTGTAAAATTAGAGTATTTGCCCGTAGAAGTATTAGCGCTGTACTTTTATTAAAGGTTATTGACTGTAAAAAGAGAGGATAAATCTGTAAAATTAGAGTATTTGCACGTTAAAGTATTAGTAATGTACTTTTATTAAAGGTTATTGACTGTAAAAAGAGAGGATAAATCTGTAAAATTAGAGTATTTGTACGTTAAAGTATTAGTAATGTACTTTTATTAAAGGTTATTGACTGTAAAAAGAGAGGAAAATCTGTAAAATTACAGTGTTTTCCTGTAAAATCTTTAAGGACAATTCCCGTAAATTAATGGCTTATTCACTTTATTTCAGTTAAAGTATTTTACTTTAATTTAAGGGTTTTTGTTTGGCAGCCGCTGCTGCCAGTACTTTGACCGTTTTTTTACGAGTTTTTTTTTACAGTGTATAGGCCACAGTTTATGGCTAATTCCATAGGCTAATTCACGCAACACTGGCCATATCTCTGCTAGTTTACAAAGTTGTTACAAATGACATTTATATTTGAAAAACGGTGAAGCACTTAAAAAACAATTGTATAGTGTAGGTTCAAGAACATTTAAATCAAAAGGACAAGTTTTGTAAAGTTACAGGGGATCTTACCTTCAGAACGCCGGGAACGAGGAGCAGTGACCGGAAGCTGGGTTGTTAGCTTAATAAGGTGAGCATGTTAGCTTAGCTTCTTAGCCTGAGCTAGGTCTGAAACTTCACGGCCGTTGGCAGAAGGTCCCGCCCTGTCCCGCCTCGTCTCCGCCACGGCTCCGCCTCTTTGCCCTTATTTGGATCAGGATGTAGCAGGCGGGAGTTAGACTCTGACGCCACTGTCGAGCCGTTAGTGGCCGACTCCGCCTACTAAGGGCTTCTCGGCAACTCTGCAGAATCCTATGGGTGACGTCACGGACCCTACGTCCATTTATATATACAGTCTATGGTCCTATGTCATGCTTTTGCGGTTATTACCCCTCCCCTTGTGTGTTATGAATGTTTTTATGCATGTAAATGGTCTGCAAAGTCACAAACCCTCAAAGTACACCCTGTAGGACACGGCGAGGCTGTGAGTTGGTGTGTGAGCACACACACAAACTCCCACTCAGGGTGCGGGTGTAGGTTCGGGCTGGGTTTCGCTGTGTCTCGCTGACTCGCAGGCGGCCACTGGGCTCATAGGGAGGGGGGGGCAGGAGCTCCAACAAGCCGTTTAGGACAGAGAGTGAATACACATACTATACAGAGATGCTGTACAATGTGAGTTTGGAAAATTGCACAATATAAATCTATTTTAGTAGACCTCAACAATGGAAATATGATCAGTAGAAATGGCCATGACATGGGACCTTTAAAGTCGATGCTTGACGGGATTCAAATGAGCTGTGAGCTAAAACTGCTGCTCAGTCAAATCAGATAGTATAATGTGACCCAGAACACCTGCGTGTCCTCGCTGTCTTCAGGTGAGTTCAATCTGTTTAATAAGGAAATAGAGCATTGCCGTTAGAGGACCAAGAAAAAAGAACACTTCGTACACAAGGAGTATAAAACTAGTTTCTATATTTTAAGGTTACATAAAGTTTCACAATTCTTAAGTAATAGCCACAAATAGGTCTACATACAGATGGAGCATCTTATTTCAGACAGTTTGAAACGCGAGGGTCGTGATTGGCTCGTGCACGGTCCGTGATCGGCCCGTGATCGGTTCGTGATGAAGAGCCGGCCCCCAGTCTGACTTGATACCGCCCCCGTGATAAATAAATGTAATTATTGTGAAGCCAGCTGCAATGGATCATTGATCCACCAGGGGGTGCAGTGGGGTTCCACACTGGAGCTCATGTGAAATCAACTTCGATACAGTAAGCTGGATGTACAGTATGTCTGGTACTAATGTATAGCGGATCTTTGTTAAGATCCATATGTCACGGATAGGATCATAGTCTGTGCTAAATAAGACATGTAATCATTTACAAAACATCACCATGTTGTTATTTAACAAAATAATGTTGTTTAGTCGAAAAAAACGAACGAGAGGAAATGCAGCCGGCTCTCCCGATTTTTGATCCTAATTTAATCATCATCTTCACCACGATCATTTATGTTTATGTTCACCGAATTGACATGAAATCACTGACAAATATGAATATTCTGTATTCAACTTCATTAAAACGATCAGGACCCTGGGTGTTATTTTTCCCCACAATGAGAAATAGTCAGAAAAGCAGAAAAAGAACACTCAAACCGAGAGATGAGTTATTATTACAACGTGACTTCACTATTATTTAACAACTGTTTTTATTGGGTTCTTTTATTTGGGGTTAAGTATAGGTGAATTGCACTAATGTGGGAAGATCGTGATGTCTCCTCCGATCTGCTTTATGATCTTCTTTCTCCCGCTGTGTAGATTGGGGGACCGCCGTCCTCTGTCTTCAATGTTAGACATCGCGTGAAACAGAGGATTTCAACATTCTGTATTCATTGCTTACTTCCTTAAACCTTTTCTCCTCCTTATCTCTTTCATGACTTTTTATTGAATGCTTTATAACAGCTGTAATAGTTTGTTTAGAAATCCTAGAAACACTTTTACGGCAGCTCTCATTTACGGTAACTCCTTCTGACGTCATAGCTACCCACGTATGTGAAAACACTTTACGATCAACGGTACCTTCATTTAATATTCATCAGTAATAATATCTCGACGTCTATAGATGTAATGTTAAAGTCAGTAGGTTTTGGTGTGCAACATTCCGTGTCATTTTTACTTCACATTCAGAAAACGTAATATTAGCAACATGCTTGTCAATACTAACCGGATATGAAGGATTTTCAGAATAAAAACTTGGCATTGAGATTTTATGAGAACTTCCGGGTTTTTCACAATAAAACAGCTTTTAAACTGACGGTATGTTTTAAACGTAATCAGATTACTTTTAGATTACTTTTGGATTACTTTCTTTATCCATCACAGATGAGAAAATAATAAAACAAATACAAAGAGGAAACAATTTGATATGTCTACCATTTATTTTAGGAGTATTAATATATTTTCAGATAGGATCATACATTTACAAAACATTACCATGTAGGCCCCCCATTTACACTGCACTTCCCGTCAAGAATATGAATAGAACTTAGTTAGATCACTTTACAGATCAGGTTGGACCAGCCCTTCTCTGTCGCTACTCTCTGCAGGTCCGCTCCATTTCCTACTGCAGATCAAAAAAAGCTAAAAATATGTATTTCTTAATAAACTAAATAGGCCACCATTGGTAGCAGTTCTCATTATATACTTCTCAGTAACTGCTCCCCTTAAATTAAATGTATTCTGTAGATTTTGGGGATTCATTAATGCATTTATTGCCATCACCATGCTTTTTCAAGACTCTTTTAAATTCTATCATTTTATAGGCCTATTTAAGTTTCACTTTTCTGAAAATAACAAAGCAGGGTTGAGGAAATATTCCCAACTGCATCTTCAAAAGTAATCCAAATAGCTACATCAGCATCTAGCAAATGAAAAGCTTTCTTTGTAGACACACAGATCAACTGTAGTGGCACAGTGGCAAATCCCTGCTGTGACTATTTGGACGTTTTAGGAATATTTTCCTATACCTGTTGACTTTACATCTTGTACACATTTAATTAGGAGCAAAAACACACACTTCAAGTCAGATCATCACCCTTAGCTATTTTAATTACCTCTCAAACAACCTAAACTAGTTATAAATGTTTATTTTTACTGTCGGCCGGGTCAGCTGCTGCATGAGACAGACACTGAAAAGTATTATCATCTGAAATTAATCATTATGTTATTAGTATTAAATATATATAAGTATTTTTACAGCTTGTATTTTTTTACCAAGTGTTTTTATTGCTCTTGGGGAATTAAAAACAAGATTTTAACTTTAGTTTTTTATATAATATCTGCATTTTCTCTTGTGAAAAACTAAGTCTTAGTTTGGCCATAGTTATTTAATATATAAAGACTATATATTATTGAATTACAAGATTAGATATACTTTATTTGATCTAAAATATTGATGTGTTCAAATGCTCTTCTAAACAAAACTGAAAGTCCATGAAAAGTTGTCTTCCTGTTTTTGTGAAGGAAGCGCCATCTCCTGGTTAAATCCTGAAATTGAAAATCTGGCAACGCCCTCTTGGAAAATAGTGGGAGGGCTTAACATTCCCAGATACTGGTCTTTGGCAGGTCTTAGGCAGGTAACTGGCACGTAGTAGGCAGGAAGCAGTAAGCTGGAGTCTGAAATAAGATGCTCCATCTGTACTGCATTGCCCAGAAGCCTCAGCTGAATCAGATTCTAGCAAAACCAAATGTTGACAAATCTGACATATGATATTTCTGTTGGTTTCATGTAAACAAGTTTTTTGGGTTCTTCTTCAGCTTCTTCTTCAGTTCAAGCTGTTTACAAGACAATCATTGTGAATTATGGAAGAAGAGCACTTGCACAACTTAATGATAAAATATAAAAAGGTGAATAAAAACTCCCAAAATCGACTTTTACTACAGAACTTTAACTGCTCACACACCATAGAAGGTTCAAATTGAATGCAAATAAAAGGAATTTATTCCACTAAGAGATAAATATGATTTTAATGAATGCTGCACTTTCATATAAGACTGTTTGCTTTAACTCTCAAACTGCCTCAGTGTTTGCAGCCTGGTAGTTTCCCCACTCTCTGTAGGAAGAGCAGAGGTACAATTAAACTGCTGGGAACATTGAACCAGTATAGAGACCAGATCAATACATAATCCTGACATGTACCTGACATTAAAACATACAACGAAGTGTTTACAATGCTGCTCAGGAACCTCAACAACAGGACAGCCATGATGGCCATGATGGTGTAGAAAGCCCTCTGCTTTGATTGGTCAACCCGCTCCCTGTTCCCGCCCCCTTCCCCCGGCCCTGAGCGAATCAGAACAAAGAGAACTGAAATGCTGCAGAAACAGACGACAATCGATGAAAACACCAATAAAACAAAATCTGAAATGACCGTGCCAAGAATACAAACTTTGAGACCTGCTGATATGAAGCAAATACACCAAAAACATCCAATGCTGATGTTTCTGATCCTGACTCCGCCCCCCTGCCTCAGCCTCAGGTAAATGACGGGGTGAACAACAGCCAGGTAGCGCTCCACACAGGTGAGCAGGTGAAACAAAGTCTGTCCGGGGGAGATTACGGCAAAGATGCCTGACCCTACTTCAATTATATATTGTCCATCAGTGTAGATACCATAGAAGTAAAAGGTAAACCCCAGAACTCCAATTAAATCCAGGGTGACCATGTGACAGGTGACGACGGGGGTGTGGCTCGTTGTTGCTGCAGAGCCAGGTTTCCTCCATCGTTGGAAGCCAATGTAGAGGACGAAGATGAAGACAGGGATGAGGAGGATGTAGACGATGTAAAGGGCTGTGAAAATGAAAATGGGGTTTTGGCAATCAGCCGGATAGAGGGAGGAGTTGGAGGAGGAATTGGCTGCCATGTCTATTAGAATCGAGGACAAAGAGAATAATTAAAGTTAATATATAAATCAGGATATGTGAAATGGTATTTGGCTTTTAGGACCATTGAAAGCACTTGAAAGCATGGTAACATTCATCCATTTACATGTAGGCAATTTGAGGTTCAGTATCTCACCCTATTTGTAATTTGGTGTTCAGAAACTTGATCGATTTTCATTTGGGGTTCAGTATCCTGACCAATTTGCAATTTGGTGTTTGGACACTTGATCGATTTTCATTTGGGGGTGAGTATCTTGGCCAATATATAATTTGGGGTTCCATATATTTACCAATTTGCAATTTGAGGTTCATTATCTAGTTATATTTGGAATTTGGGGTTGAGTATCTTGACCAATTTACAATTTGGGGTTCATTATCTTGTCATATTTGGGATTTGGGGTTGAGTATCCTGGCCAATTTGCAATTTGGTGTTTGGGCACTTGATCGATTTTAATTTGGGGGTCAGTATCTTGCCCAATATATCATTTGGGGTTTCATACCTTTATCAATTTGCAATAGGGGGTTCATTATCTTGTCCTATTTGTAATTTGGGGTTGAGTATCCTGAGAAATTTGTAATTTGGGGTTCAGAAACTTGATCGATTTTCATTTGGGGTTCAGTATCTTGCCCAATATATAATGTGTGGTTCAATTTATTTACCAATTTGCAATTTGGCGCTCTTTATCTACTTATTTGGAATTTGGGGTTGAGTATCCTCACCAATTTGGAATTTGGAGTTCAGAAACTTGACCGATTTTCATTTGGGGTTAAGTATCTTGGCCAATATATAATTTGGGGTTCCATATCTTTACCAATTTGCAATTTGGGGCTAATTATCCAATCATATTTGGAATTTGGGGTTCAGTATCTTGCCCAATTTGCATGGCCCTTAAAGTGAGTAGTCTGTTAAGGTTCTTATATACTCAAAATCAGTATTGGTGGTAAATACAGCCGATAAAAACAATACATTTTTAAGTACATGATATATTTAGATATGCTGTCAGCAGCTTGCCATGCAATGCATCCTGGTCATTTATAGCACGCATTGACTAACTTTCATATCCCTGACCTCTTATAACCTGTTATTTCTGTCAGATCAATAGTTTTACCTTTGGTTGTCATCATTGGACGCATCCCTGCTGTGCTAAAGCATATATAACGTTTTGCTGTCGAAATGACTTATCGAGATATTGCCAGATGTTTGCTATAACATGATATGATATCTTTCTGCATTGTTACGATGTCTTCTACCTTTTCCTGCACTTTTGAAGTTACTGAACTTTGAAGGCAATATAATATCTATTTTACCATTGAAAGTTTACAACATTTAAAGTGGACCTATCATGCTATATTTGAATAATATACTGTAGGACCATACCTATATAAGGCATATTTATACTTTTTTTTTTTCAAAATACCAAACAGATCATGCATTTTAGCCATGCCTCATTTCGCTCAATTTGCACTTTTTTACCCCTGTTTTAGCAAGGGCTGATTCAGTGAGAACAGCACCACCTACAGGCCTGGCATATGTACTACATCGTCTCCAGCGCTTTCGAACGGCAATGGCCGTGGCTGTCTCCTCCTGATTGGGGAGTTGGCCCAATAGCCGTAGCGCCACCGTCCTGACGTCAGGACAGTGTTCAAATCTGGATCAGTTTTTATCAGATCCGTTGCAGCCCCTTTTTTAGAGATTTGGGTATGGAGGAAAATAGAGAGGGTTGTGTTTTCTGACACTTGGTGAGTTCCCTGGAACACCGGGGACACATATTCATGTGGAAAAGACGTACAAAAGTGCATTTTGCATGATAGGTCCCCTTTAAATAACATGTTTTAATAAACAACGTTATTAAAAGTAGACCCACCTTGTAAGAGATTTTGTTTCTGACCGTTCTCCTCCTGCGTCGCCAAGTCTTTGACTGCCTATCAATGCTTTGTGGTCCGGGTATATCCTATGTGTGTGTGTGTGTGTGTGTGTGTGTGTGTGTGTGTGTGTGTGTGTGTGTGTGTGTGTGTGTGTGTGTGTGTGTGTGTGTGTGTGTGTGTGTGTGTGTGTGTGTGTGTGTGTGTGTGTGTGTGTGTGTGCGTGCTTGCTTGCGTGCGTGCGTGTGTGTGTGTGTGTGTGTGTGTGTGTGTGTGTGTGTGTGTGTGCAGACATTTGCATATATCACAACAGACGTCGGACTTTGCCGATCAATCAAGGTAGGCAAATGTTGTTAATGCGTTCTAGTTTTCTGAAAGCGCAGGGTCAGTCCTAGTAGTGTTTAAAGAGATAGTTCAACATTTTGGAAATAAAGCAACTCCAAAGCTAGTTTGTTGGCTTTATCTACGTTTTTATTAATAAAAGATCTACAAAAACAAAGTGTCAATTGTTAGGCGTTGACTTTGTAACCTCAACCCAGAACACCTGCATGTCCTCGGAGTCTTCAGGTGTGTAGACGCTGTTTAAAACACAACCATTTTGAAGTTTGGAAGAAGAGCATTGACAAAAAAACAACACATATTTTAAAGCAGCTTGAAACCATATGTTTATAAAACATTTAAGATTAAAAGAGTTGCTCAATTTTTTTTTAATTCAAGATAATTATTTTACAATTTTAACTTTTTGCAGAATGTCAACCTTTTGTTTGCATTTCGAAGCAAAGCAACAACAGGAGTATAAAAACACACAAAATCAACTTTGAACAACAGAACCCTGACTACTCACACACCATTAAAGGCTCAAATTGAATTCAAACAAATGGAATCTACTCCTCTAATAGATGATTATGCACTAATTAAGCTCTCTCTGTCGTATAAGACTGTTTGCTTTAACTCTCAAACTGCCTCAGTGTTTGCAGCCTGGTAGTTTCCCCGCTCTCTGTAGAAACAGCAGAGGTAAAACTAAACTGCTGGGAACATTGAACCAGTATAGAGAACAGATCAATACATAATCATGACATGTACCTGACATTAAAACAAAGAACGAAGTGGTTACAATGCTGCTCAGGAACCTCAACAACAGGACAGCCATGATGGCCATGATGGTGTAGAAAGCCCTCTGCTTTGATTGGTCAACCCGCTCCCTGTTCCCGCCCCCTTCCCCCGGCCCTGGGCGAATCAGAACAAGGAGAACTGAAATGCTGCAGAAACAGACGACAATTGATGAAAACACCAAAATAACAAAATCTGAAATGACCTTGGCAAGAATAATAACTTGGAGACCTGCTGATATGAAGCAAATACACCAAACACACCCAATGCTGATGTTCCTGATCCTGACTCCGCCCCCCTGCCTCAGCCTCAGGTAAATGACGGGGTGAACAACAGCCAGGTAGCGCTCCACACAGGTGAGCAGGTGGAACAGAGTCTGTCCGGGGGAGACTATGGCAAAGAGGCCTAACCCTACTTCAATTATAAACTGTCCATCAGTGTAGATACCGTAACAGTAGATGGTGTTCCCCACAACTCCGATTAACTCCAAGATGACCATGTGAAAGGTGAAGACGTCGGTGTGGCTCGTTGTTGCTGCAGAGCCACGTTTCCTCCATCGCTGGAAGCCAATGTAGAGGACGAAGATGAAGAGAGGGATGAAGAGGATGCAGACGACGTAGAGGGCTGTGAAGATGAAAATGGGGTTTTGGCAATCAGCCGGATGGAGGGTGGAGTTGGAGGAAGAATTGGGTGCCATGACTATTAGAAACGACGACTGGAGAAAGAGAAGAATGTTAGTTCATTTAAGATACAGGATATGTGAAATAGTTACATTTGGGTTTGAGTACCCCAACCCATTTAAGGTTTGGGGATGAGTGTCTTGACCAATCTGAATTTGGGGTTCAGTGTCTTGCACTTGTCGATAAGCAGGGGCTTGGGAGCAAACCACCACCCTTCTGATTGGTGGATGACCGCGCCATCATTTCAAGAATATTTACAAAGTTGCAGGCAAGGAAGAGTGAGGTAAAGATGAACATAGAAGATGACACATTTGCCCTTTAACATAGATTCAGATCTATATTTAACAAGATCTCTTTATAATTCTGTCAGATCACAAACTATATCTTTGACTGTAATTGTTGGTTGCATTGCTGTTGTGCTTAAGCAAAGATACTTTAGGGACCTACAAGTCTCACATGCAGTGGAATTTATTTGAAGTAGACTATACTAAAATGCTTTACCGTTATTATATTACAAATCTAAATGGTAAACTTAATAAAAACATGCAAAAGAAAGCCAACCTTGAAGGAGTTCTTGTTTCTGACCGTCCTTCTGCTGCAAATCAATGACTTCCTTTCAAAGCAACCTGGTCCATATATGTGCTTGTGTGCTCATTTGTGTGTGTGTGCATTGTATGATATGTGAGGATGACAAATGGCAGCAGAGTTTTGCACATTACCAAACAAACTTCAGATTTGGCCGATCAATCAAAGTAAGCAAATGTTCCTAATCGTGTTATAGATTCCCAAAGGGGAAAGGCCTTTGAGGATTTTGCATTTCAAATCCCTAGCCAACAGAAACACAAATGCTTTACATCTCGCTCCTCATGTATGAGCTATTCATCATAATCTTCTGACATTACAACTATCGGACATTTTTTTATTTAAAATGTGTCAAGTTAGGCCTAATTTAGCACATAAAGCAAAGCTGGTGGGAAACTAACATTCGGCTAATAACATCTAACTATTATTCTGTTTTCTCTGCAAAGTTTACACAAAGTCAAAAATGCTCATATAGAAAACCTCTGCCCACCTTTTTGGAAGAAATACAACACAATCAATTCAGCAAGTTTCCTTCTTTGGGATTTATTTTCCAATTTATAAGAAATACTTGAATGCTAGCTTTATAACGTTTACAGACAGAGCTTAAACATTAGCTGTTGGATTCATAGATTTAAAGTACTTTTCATATACATTCAGAAATCCCATTCCCATATCCCATTCTGATGGTACTCTATGGAAAGCAGCTGTGAGGTTGATTCTGATCCATCCCTCTGTTAAAGCCGATGCTTGACAGGATTCAAATGAGCTGTGAGCTAAAACTGCTGCTCAGTCAAATCAGATAGTATAATGTGACCCAGAACACCTGCGTGTCCTCACTGTCTTCAGGTGAGTTCAAGCTGTTTAAAAAGAAAATAGACTATTGCTGTTTGAGGACCAAGAAAATAAAATACTTTGTACACAAGGAGCATAAAACTAGTTTCTATATTTTAAAGTTACATAAAGTTTCACAATTCTTAAGTAATAGCCACAAATAGGTCTACATACTACATTACCCAGAAGCCTCAGCTGAATCAGATTCTAGCAAAACCAAATGGATTAAAAATCTGACATATGATATTTCTGTTGGTTTCATGTAAACACGTTTTTCAGGTTCTTCTTCAGGTGTGTTCAAGCTGTTCACAAGACAATCATTGTGAATTCTGGAAGAAGAACACTTGCACAACTTAATAAGAAAATATAAAATTGTGAATAGAAACTCCCAAAACCTACTTTTACTACAGAACTTTAACTGCTCACACACCATAGAAGGTTCCAATTGAATGCAAACAAAAGGAATTTATTCCACTAAGAGATAAATATGATTTTAATGAATGCTGCACTTTCATATAAGACTGTTTGCTTTAATTCTCAAACTGCCTCAGTGTTTGCAGCCTGGTAGTTTCCCCGCTCTCTGTAGGAAGAGCAGAGGTAAAACTAAACTGCTGGGAACATTGAACCAGTATAGAGACCACACCATTGCATGCTCTTCACAGTCACCCAGCACTGATGAAATATACAACGAAGAGGAAACCAGGGTGCTTGCGAACCTCAACAACAGGGCAGCCATGATGGCCATGATGGTGTAGAAAGCCCTCTGCTTTGATTGGTCAACCCGCTCCCTGTTCCCGCCCCCTTCCCCCGGCCCTGGGCGAATCAGAACAAAGAGAACTGAAATGCTGCAGAAACCGGCGACAATCAAGGAGAATACCAAATATCCAAATGTTATAATGATCAAGGCAATAAGAAGATCATGCAAACTTGCTGCAAAGAAGCAAATACACCAAACACATCCAATGCTGATGTTCCTGATCCTGACTCCGCCCCCCTGCCTCAGCCTCAGGTAGATGACGGGGTGAACAACAGCCAGGTAGCGCTCCACACAGGTGAGCAGGTGAAACAGAGCCTGTGCGGGTGAGATTACGGAAAACACATTGATCCCCACTTTAGTTAAATATTTCTGATTTGAGTAGATGCCATAGCAGTAGATGGTGTCCCCCACAACTCCAATTAACTCCAGGGTGACCATGTGAAAGGTGAAGACGTCGGAGTGGCTCGTGGTTGTTGCAGAGCCAGGTTTCCTCCATCGTTGGAAGCCAATGTAGAGGACGAAGATGAAGAGAGGGACGAGGAGGATGTAGACGACGTAGAGGGCTGTGAAGACGAGAATGGGGTGTTGGCAATCAGCCGGATGGAGGGTGGAGTTGGAGGAGGAATTGGCTGCCATGTCTATTAGAATCGAGGACAAAGAGAAGAATGTTAGTCCATTTATGATACAGGATATGAGAAATGGTATTTGGCTTTACAGTAACACAAGTTAACATTCATCCGTTTACATGTTGGCACTTTGGGGTTCTGTACTTCAACCAGATTGCAATTTGGGGTTGAGTATCTTGACCAATTGTCAAAATGGGGTTCAGTACATTCCCCGATTTGCAATTGGGATTTAGTATCCCTCCAAATGTTTAATTTGGGGTCCAGTATCTTTACCAATCCTTAACCTGTTACGCACGGCCCCCCCGGTACCGGGCGGATAAACGCGTCATTTGCAGGAAACAACGTCTAAGGAATCTTAATATTTAATAAAACTATGAATGTTTTATATCCATGTAACGGGAAGAAACTCAGCTAACTGATCTTTTTAAAAAAAAAATCAAAAAAAACCCCACAATGCTAGCACTCAGCCTCTGAATTATCCACGAGCGAAAAAATGTAACCTAAAACGGCACTTAAACTCACTCTAACTCCCTTATTACTTATCCTAGATGCACAGCCAACCACTCGTTTTTGGTGTCCTGGAGACAATGAATCTAGGGGTTCCCTCCTCAACACTCAGTGATAAACATTTGCGACGCTATAAACGAAAGCGTACATCATAACATGTGGAGCTAAGTAGCTAGAAACGCTAACATGGCTTACCTTGGTCAAAACTGGTCTTCAATGGCATTAAAACGATAAAAAAACGATGCTGCAGTTAATCCATAGGTTCATCCAATGTATCTGTGCCCTCTTTGAAATTATTTCTGATAATCCATAAGCAATAAAACTGCTTTTTAGTTTCCAAATTCCAGAAGGAGAGATCCTTCCACTCTGCTTTAGATTTCCAGACGCGCAGCCCCCACCTTTTCTCTTTACAATGAGTGTGTATGTGGGCCCCTCCCCCCCTTCGATTCTATTGGCTCTAACGGTCAGAAAGAGGTGTCAACCATCAAAATCGAGCAAGGGGGGCCAGAGATATAGAAAAAAAAACATTTTCACCCAAATCACCTCAGAGGTGGGGTGGTTTTGGCTAAACCTCTTTAAAAAGGTCAAATGTCACTTGTTTTGCATCAATCTTGATACAGGGTACTTATTATATGTTGTACTTTGGATTCCTAAAGCTTTTAGTCTACTAACCCATCATCCAAGGGTAGTTTTCACTATCTGTAAAAAATAATTTTTGGACGGACACTATAATTTACAGTTTTTTACTATGTAAAATCTGAATTTTCTTTAAAATAAAAAACATTTATATTGATTCTGACACTTCTACATCCAACTCACATATAAAGAAATTATTCATATAACCCTTTTAGAAGTTAAGTTGTAGTCATTTGTTTTGGGCATGTCATTTTCGAGCCTGAAACATGAAAAACAGGCTTGGTGCTTAACAGGTTAAACCTGACCAAAACATATTTATAACAAGACCCCCTCACAACTCTGTATATTACTTATTCCCAACGTACTTTCCCATTATTATTGTATATATTCCCGTTGTTCAAATGCATTTATAACTGATTTCCAATCAGAATAACTTTCAACATATTGCCAGATGTATGCAAGAACATAACATGAGATACAAAGAGACACTGTCTAGTACCTTTTACTGCACTTTTTAGTTTGCAGGAATTAAGGATATTCAGAGAACATCGAACATATCAGAAAATTACAAATCTCAAATGTTGTGATATTTACAGATGTATTCTAGTGACATGTTTTTATAGATATCTTATACTAACATGTTTCACATTGTTGTATTATATATTTAAAATCGTAAGCATAATTAAAAAGTTCTAAAGGAGACTAACCTTGTAGGAGTTTGTGTGTCTGGTCGTCCTGTGTCAAAAGGCAATGACTGCCTTTCAATGCTAGGAAGTCCAAATATGTGTCAGAATGATAGACAGCAGCAAGGGTTGTCAAGTTTGTTTGCATATTACATAACAAACCCATTATGTTGGCAAACAGTCATGGCAGGCAAATGTTCTTAATGGTGTTATATGGTCAGCTCCAGCACCACTGGTACTAATTCAGTGTTTGCATTTCAAATCCCTAGCATACAGAACCACACATGCTTTACATCCTCTCCAGATGTTTGTGGTAATCTTGGTAATCTTCTGACATTACATTTAGCTCACACTGTTATCAGCCATGAGGATACCAATTTAGAACAGCAACATTCATACAAGTGCATTAGCCTCTAACAAGCCAAAACATGTTAACTACTAGTGCTTTATCTTCAAATGAGCAGCGACATTTTCACAATTACGAAGAAATAAACCTGCAGGTGAAAAGTTATTTTAATGCAGTAATGGCATTTCCATGTATGAGTTAAATGAATGAGTTAAAAGAAGGTGTTTTTCTCTGAGTTGAGCAGGTTGACCAATCAAAGCTTTCAACATGGTCACAAGTATATTGGGAGTGCTGTGGTTGTGGTTTGTCGGACAAATTGTGGGTAATGCTCTGGGCTCTGGATGGATCACAGGTCAGTGATGTTTTCTGGAACTGGGTTTAATCTGCCCAGCAGTTGGTTTTAAAATCACAATATGGCCATATTTTAGTAAGAATCTCTCCGGCTAACACTGAAGGCTACCAGCTATGCTGAATGCTATGCTAATGCTATTCTGCTGCTGACCTCTGACTTACCTGTCAATAAACAAAACACAGGAAATGTATATTATTCCCTTGAACTTGTTTGGAGGGAATCCATAGACATAGACACATAGAGATACACAGTGGCGTTTTTATATGTACAAAAGTGGTGGGGCACAAAAAACGTAGATGTCTATATATAAGCTTCTGCAGTGACGTGCAGTGAGGTTCATGGCTGGTGAGGCACTGGCACTGACTCTTCAGGTTTACAAATATTATATTTTGACCTAAACCAAAATATAATATTATTTTCAAAAGCTTTTTTTGTCTGATGCTTCGATTAATTTTAAACAGACAGTTCAACAAAAGGATACCCAAAAAATGTAATTTTATCATTTAAATATTTAATTGTTCTCTCTTAGTAAGATCCCATTTTCAAAAAATGGCGGTCTTACCTTGACTTGAAGATGAAGTCCATTTGCCTATCCCTCTGGACAAACATTTCTATAACTTTTTTGTAAAAGTCCTCCTTATGTTCTTGTAGTTTCATCATAAATCTAATCGATAGATTTATGATAAAAAAATTATAAAAGTAGGGTAGACATGTGGATGTTATCCGGCTGAACAAAACGTGCATTTATCTAACAGGTACGTTTCCCACAGATCTTATTTCGAGCTATTTTCTAAAATCCTATGGAGAAACCTCATTGCTTTTTTGCAGCTTACTTCCTGGTTTTAGGACGCGTCACTGCAGCTCTCTCGTCTCCTCTTCACACAGCACACTTTTCGCGGCACACGTACTTACAGCCAATCAGCTCTGAATGATGTGAGATGATGTATGGTGGGGATGGCAGCTCTGTGCCCCTATGGTCTTTTTTTTTTGCCACACACATTACATTGAAAAATACTCTGAGCATGCGCAGTGTAGTTTTTACAGTCACCGTTCACTTTGACAGTGAGAGGGAGGGGCATGTTCAGGTTTTTGTCCCACATGGCTCAAAACGGCACTGTAGACACTAATTCGAAGAACACAGACTAAAACAGCAATGTACAGACGAATCAGATGATTAAACATGACCTTAAAATATATTTTATATCTTTTTTTATTTCTTTTTTTGCATCTCTTTGCATTTTTTGTAATCATTATGTGTAATACTTTCTGCTGACACTAGGTGGGGCTGTGCCCCACCTGCCCCTAATGACCAGTCGCCACTGGAGATACAGACAAATACAACGGTGTCATCTGCATAAATGTTGATTTTGAAGAATTTAGTTTTTTGTGTAGTTTAGCACAGGTGAGTATGTTAGCAAGCTAATATTGCTGATTAGCACTTATTACATTAGTTTGCAGGTATTTTATCATGAATAAAAGTAATGAACTTAAAACATTTAAAATTGTGAACTGATGATGGCGCTATTTATTATTCTTGAAAAACATGAATGTTGTGGTTGTTCACAGCAAATATTCATGTAGCACAGAGGATATTGCACGTGAAATTAGCATCATATTCAAACAGTGGGGTTGCTGACTTCCTTCAAACTAAGAAACACAGATTTGCCTTGTGTAATTTACCATGAAATGTGTCATAACCTATGCGTATGTTTTGCATCATGCAAAGAAACTTGACAGACCTTCATTTACCTGTTTTAAACACCCAGACAAAAGAGCATTAAGCTGGCTTTGGATCAGTCGCAGTAATAATTAACAATGTTTTTTCAATTACCAGGATACATTTTACAATTGTTGCCTTCTTTTTTTTACACTTCAAGGTCTGTTTTTACTTCTTTAGGCTCAACATTTGTAGGAATGATCAATTTGAGTAAATGTAAACTTATGTTCAACATGACATATGTATATGTAATGTGATTTTCTTCTTCTTCATCGGCCAACACACTCTCACTCCCTAAACGTCCAGGAGCGACGCTTGGTCAGGGTCCCGTGGCGTGCAGTTGGGACGCGCCGAGGCTCCTCCAGCTTCATAAACGGACACAAAGAGCTTTCAACTGATTGCAATGTATTCCCATCGGCGGCGGTATTTGACGCTCAGGGAAGCACCGCATCGGTCCATGTCGGCGGCCCTTAAAGGCAATGTGAGCGTCCATTCCCATTGGATAACGGAGGATTTTACACCCGGAAGTAACTATTCTCCTTACTGTCGATTGATTTGACAGTGATATCTCCACTACTCATCAACTCAAAAACACCAGATTATCCTTGTCATGTTAAGACCATCTTTTCTGTGTTGCTGTGGGTTTTTTCCATCGCTTTTGTGTTACAAATATCAAAACAATAACAAAATATATCCGTCGTGAACTAAACCGGAAACAGCAGTATATTTTATTTTGTTAACACTGTAAACTTGACAGCTTTTTAACCCAAACCACCTACTGGTTAAAGCACGTTATTACACGTTTAGAGTTATTGCAATGAAGGTAGATTGTGTTGCTTTTTAATGACTGTTTAAAATGCCTTTTTCTTAATGTCTTTCATTTTTGTAAAGCACTTTTGAATGTGTTATATTTTATGAAAACATTTAAATATTAAGAGTATATACAAAATAGCAGGAAAGTAGAAGGTCAATGATAGAAATATAGAATAGAAAATATCAAGAAGATACTGTAAATGGTATCTAGAATAAAACAGTTTAGTGCCGGATGTACAAAGATATGAATAGGAGGATGTGCAAAACAGACAAACTAATTAGGCTTTATTTAAACATTAAATAATACTTTAGGTTAAGGTCTTCTTTTAAATACATGTAAGCAAAAAGCTTTGGGGGTATCTATATTAAGCCTGACAAAGTACTTAACGTTTAATATATTGCATGGTTTGTTTTGGGACTTGACAATCAACTTTCCTGCAAAGTTAACTATGTTGAAGCACTTATTTTAACCGATATTATACATATTTATTATACTCTTATAAGATGTATGTAGATCGAATAAGAAATGTGCAGAATATGACAGTTTAATGGTGGAGGTACACACATATTGATAGATCTCTTGTTGAGGAACCTGTGACCCAAGTTTGTCATCATTGCATAACTACACCGTAGTTGTGTATATGATATTTCAATAAACCTTTGAAAATCTTGAAATCTTGAAAGGGATGTGCAAAATAGCCATTATATACAGTTTTTGATGAACAATTAGAGAATAACGAGTAATGAATATACTTTATAGGGATCTGCAGGGACATTTGTTTTCTTCTCAAATGGGCTGGCTCCGGCCTATATAGCTGAACTCCTCCAGCGCTACACCCCAGCCAGAGCTTTAAGCTCTGCTGACCAGCTGCTGCTGGTAGTGCCCAAGACCAGGCTCAAAACCCGAGGGCACCGAGCCTTCGCAGCAGCTGGCCCTAGGCTCTGGAACACTCTGCCCCTCCATGTGAGGTCGGCCCAGACCCTAGGGGTTTTTAAATCTACACTAAAAACACACTTCTTCTCTCTGGCTTTCTAGTTAGAGCGGAGCACGACTCCTGACTTTTCCTTGTGTTTTTTTAATTTTGTTTTTTATATATATCTGTTGTAATTTATTGTCGTTTATTGTGATTTGTAGTAATGTGTTTTTATTACATGTACAGCACTTTGGCTCGACCAAAAATCGCTTTTAAATGTGCTATTTAAATAAAACCTGATTTGATTTGATTTGATTTGATTCTCAAGCACCAACTATCAAATATCTCGCTTGATTGTTTGCACTTGACAATCACCTTCACTGAATTGTACTCAGGTATAACTAAAGTCTGATTTAAGGGTTGTTTATATTTCACATCATTAATCCAAATCTGTAAAGTAACTAAAATAAATGTAGTAAAAATACCAGGTTAACCTTAAAGAAAGCCCTCAGGAATATAAAATCACCCCCATCACCCAAGCCACAAACTGTTCTGTCTGCGGTACCGCAGCATCCGGACTAAAACCACCAGACTCAGGGACAGCTTCATCCCACAGGCCAGAAGACTATTAAACACCTGAACTTTGAAACAGGGGGGGGGGGGGGGGGGGGGGGGGGGGGGGTAGTAGGACACGTTGGAGTCTTGATTTGGATAGTGTGCTGTCGATGGGTTTTATTCCATTTCAAAGTGCTGTTTGACGCGGTGTAAACTTAGTGCACTGCCACTCCAACATCCAATCACAGAGCTTGAGAACTAATCACGGGGTTTGTCAAACAGAGCACATGGTGTAGTCCCAAACGATCGCTGAGGATTCTGGATAGTGTCGTGTCTTCTGCCATCCGTTTCTCTGAATCGAAGGGGAAAAACACAAAAGCATTGCACACAATTTAAACCAATCAATGTTGTGTAATTAACAAGGATAATCTGGTGTTTTTGAGTTGATGAGTAGTGCAGATATCACTGTAAAATCAATCGACAGTAAGGAGAATAGTTACTTCCGGGTGTAAAATCCTCCGTTATCCAATGGGAATGGTCGCTCACATTGCCTTTAAATGCCGCCGACATGGACCGATGCCGTGCTTGCCTGAGCGTCAAATACCGCTGCCGATGGGAATACATTGCAATCAGTTGAAAGCTCTTTGCATCCGTTTATGAGGCTGAAGGAGCCTCGGCGCGTCCCAACTGAGGCAGGGGGGGCGGGGTCAGGATCAGGAACATCAGCATTGGATGTGTCTGGTTATTTTGCTTTGGATTGATGGCTATTTTTTATGGGGATGTCACTGGGTTAAATGATACCTTGTATTATTGCATGATGGTTTCCTTCTTAATTGTCCTTTGTTTCTGCAGCATTTTAGTTCTCTACGTTCTCAAGCGTCCAGGGCCAGGGGAAGGGGGCGGGATCAGGGAGCGGGATCAGGGAGCGGGTTGACCAATCAAAACAGAGGGCTTTCTACACCATCATGGCCATAATGGGAGTGCTGTTGTTTAGGTTTGTTGGGGATCTGATGGCCAATGTGTTGGTTAACGACATTTGTTTGACTTTTATGTCCATAATCTGGCAGTCTGTTTCTACACTGGGCAGGAAAATTACAATGCTGCAAACAAAACACTGAATCAGGATGAGCGAAGGATTATATGTGAGCGTTTCATACCTTAAACTCTCAAATACAAGCCATGTTTTAAAAAAAAAAAAATTGCGATATCTTACTGTCAGCAAGAGTGATATCCGTACCTACGTTCTCATAATAGGATGGTAATAATCACAGGTCGATGTAGAGAATATCTTTTGCAGGAGTGATATGGAACATCAGAGTTACTTTTTAGGAAAATAGTAGAGGACCAAGGATAGGACCCTGTGGTACTCCATTACTGATGGTTAGAGCCACAGGTACATTTAGAAAAAACTTTGTAATACTTTGAAGTAGAATCATGCTCATATGAGATAGTTTCATCTGCATAACATTTTAGTTTTTGCACTAATTTGGAAGAATAATGAGTTTGCTATGTTTTTGTAATGACAACTTGCATTAACCAAGAGAACCTAGCATTTCATGAATATGCCATAGCAGATTGAACAATCAAATTTCTTAACTTTAAGTGAAGTTTTTAATTTCATATGTTACATTAAGTACCCTAGCTAGTAGCATGGCTTATAAGACAAACAGGCTACAGTTAGCGGTGATGTTAGCAACTTTCTGTCCATTACTTTGTAAATAACAACTGTACTCTATTCCCTGCCGTCAAACTGGGCCTATCATAAAATGATATAAAGTAATGTGACTTGTTTTACTATATTTTTAGTGTGATGTTGCATTGTGATTAAATGTTTAAAACATTGCTGTATTATAATGAGGGAATAAATATATTAAAACATATTCTGTGTGTTTTATTTTGTTTTTGTTGTATAATGTCTATACTGATCATGAGGAGACAAATAGCAAAATGTAGGAATTTATATGTGGAATGAACAATTATGGGGTTGTTCAATATGTAATACATCATACTGTATGGTAACACTTTATTTTAAGTTGTACGCATAAGACAGACATTTTTATTTGCAAATTTGACATAGTGTGAGATGTCTTGTTTATGAGGACTTAACCAAGACAACCCAACCCTTTATAAACAGGCCTAACTATCCAATTATCAAACTTAACAATTATCTAATATTAAACTTTAACGTAGCATGACTGTATGTTATATTGTAGGATAAACATGTTTAACATTACTGTATTTAAAAAAAGACTACATCTCATTATAAATTACTCTTAGTGTTTTATTGTGTTTTTGTTGTATAATGTCTTTACAGATCATGCAGAGACAACTCGCTGATGATGATTGGCGCACTATTCAAATAATGCTGCTGCTGTCCCTGCAATCTGACCTCCCAGAGACACACTGCGAGAAATACATTTGCCTGTTTTAATCTACCGTAAGAAATACCATTAAATGAGTCAGTCCTGCTCTCACCTGTGCTTCCCTTACCTTCATCACGGATACAGATTTAAATATATCTGGATCAGATCGCAGTGAACAGCAGTCAGAGAGTTTGGAGACGGTGGAGAAGGACGATCAGAAGAAACTTTGCTGAGGTGGGTGATCTTTAAAAACAAAGAAAATAGATTAATATGTAGTTAAATACAGATATTAAGAGATTTGGTTAGGTATGTGTATTTATTGGTGAAGAGAATTGAGTCTTATAAGACTGAATCTTTGTGGTTCAATTTGATTCCAGGGAATATCTTTGTTTGTGTTTATGACTTGTTTTTTTGAGGTGATTCCTCACAACATTTTTTTTGATCACGTATCAAGAACATATCGGTACCTATGAGTAGTTGAAAGACAAGGGTTTATGTAACTTTGGTATTTATGACATGTTAAGTGATTGATTTATGACCCCCATAAAACCTTAGTAAGTTCAGAATCTTGACCACTTTTCATTTGGGGTTCAGTATCTTGTCCAATATATAATTTGGGGTTCAGTATTTTAACCAATTTGCAATTCGTGGTTGATTATCTAGTCATATTTGGAATTTGAGTTTATGAATCTGGACCAATTTGTTATTTGGTTGTCAGTATCTTGAACAATTTGCAATTAGGGGTTAATATCTTGTTGTATTTGTAATTTGAGGTTGATTATCCTTAGAAATGTGCAATTTGGGGTTCAGAATCTTGACCGATTTTCATTTGGGATTCAGTATCCTGCCCAAAATATAATTTGGGGTTCCATATATTTACCAATTTGGAATTTGGGGTTGATTATCTAGTCATATTTGCAATTTGGGGTTTATTATCCTCAGCAAATAGCAATTTGGGGTTCAGAATCTTGACAAACTTTTATTTTGGGGTCAGTGTCTTGCCCAATATATAATTTGGGGTTCCATATATTTACCAATTTGCAATTTCGGTTTGATTATCTTTTCATATATGGATTTTGGGGTTGAGTTTCTTGACCAATTTGCTTTTTGGGGTTCAGAAACTTGAAGGATTTTCATTTGGGGTTCAGTATCTTTACCAATATTCAATTTGGGGTTCAGAAACTTGAACAATTTGCAATTCGGGGATAATTATCTTGGCCTATTTGTAATTTGAGGTTGATTATCCTGAGCAGTTTGCAACTTGGCGTTGAAAATCTTGGCAAATTTTAGTTTTGGGGGTCAGTGTCTTGCCCAATATAGAATTTGGGGTTCAGAAACTTGACCGATTTCAATTTGGGGTCAGCATATTGCCCAATATAGAATTTGGGGTTCAGTATCTCTACCAATTTGCACTATGGCGTTGAGTAGCCTGGCCTATGTGCAAGTTGGGGGTCAGTATCTTGCCCAATTGGCTAAATGGGATTGAGTAGATGTGACCAGATAGTAATTTGGGATGCAGTTTATTGTCCTTTTTGCAACTTGGGGTTCAGAATTTTTCCAAGGACACTTCAACTTCTTGACTGCAGGGGCTCAGGATCGAATCACTGACCTTCTGATTGGTGGGAGACCGCTCGTCATCCTTAGCCACATTCTTAGAATGGGTTCAAGTGCAACATAAAACACAAAATAGCTTGGTCATGGCCCCTAACAAGTTATTTCTCTCAGATCAATAGTTGTACCTTTGATTGTCATTACAGGATGCATCCCTGCTGTGCTAAAGCATATATAACGTTTTGCTGTCAAAATGACTTATCAAGATATTGCCAGATGTTTGCTATAACATGATATGACATTATTCTGCATTGTTACGCTGTCTTCTACCTTTTCCTGCACTTTTGAAGTTACTGAACTTTTAAGGCAATATAATATCTATTTAACCATTGAAAGTTTACAAGTTTTGTGTGTGTGTGTGTGTGTGTGTGTGTGTGTGTGTGTGTGTGTGTGTGTGTGTGTGTGTGTAAGGGTCTCACTAGCAGTGAGCTAGCTATCCATCCAGTTAAACCGTTTGAAAGAAAACTCCAGCACAGTTGTCAGTTTTACTGAAGTCTCTTTACTTGGTGAAACTGTAAAGACAATACAGACATAACAGTTTATTATTGACTGCCCGACTGACGAGCTAAATAGACAGAATACTTCACACAATGAGCTACGGTGCACAAACTGAGAAGCTAATCAGCCTAGCTGCTAGTAGCTTAGCCGCAAAGAATACTCACTGCATTCCTACAAACATAAACATTTTACATACAACATATTCCCATGAAGCCACAGTCTGTCGGACAATAACACTCACAGACGATGCGTGAACCAGCGGGAAATACGAAGCACAGCCCATGGAGAGCAGACGTCCGTTCATGAAACAACCCAAGCTACACATGAACGAACAAGTTTGGTCTCCTAGCAACAGGAATCGAATAAACCACTAGAAAGCAGCAGTGTGAAACAACCACCACAAGGTGGTGCCAAAACACAGCCAAGAAAACACATATATGACAGATATACACCCAAAACACACATCAAGGACAGAACAGTGTGTGTGTGTGCGTGTGTGTGTGTGTGTGTGTGTGTGTGTGTGCAGTACATGCTCATTGTTAAATGTAACAGAATGATGGACGGTAGCAGAGGTTAGCATATATCACAACAGGGGTCAGACTTTGCAGATCAATCAAGGTAGGCAAATGTTGTTAATGCGTTAAAATGCAGGGTCAGTCCTAGTAGTGTTTAAAGAGATAGTTCAACATTTTGGAAATAAAGCAACTCTACTTTATCTACGTTTTTATTAATGAAACTTGTACAAAATAGTAAGTGTCAATTGTTAGGCGTTGACTTTGTAACCTCAACCCAAAACGCCAGCATGTCCTTGGAGTCTTCAGAGGCCTGTACTACGAAGCTGGTTCAACATAACCTGGATATGTTTGAGTTAGCCGGTTGGCCCAATCCAAAACATACGCGCTCTGGCTAAGCTGTACTACGACGCTGGTTATCAAGTGGATCGCTCAAGCCAGCCGTGTCCTATCTAGTTAGGTGCGCGTTCACGTGAAAGGGGTGGTATTTGGAGCATTCGACCAATCTCAAACATGGACAAGCCGTGTACTGACAGCGCAGCGTCATACTTCCTGAATGAAAAGTCAACTTTAATATTAGTCAAATATGAAGAAGTTAAACTTTAAACATCCATGACTTAAACACTTTATCCAGGATAAAAGCCACATAGCTGCACCTGCAAGGTGAATACAGCTGGTAAAAGAAAAAGCGTTTGAATGCGTACATTAACAGGTTTATGAAATCACTGCCCCGTCCAAGACACGATCTGACTTTAATTACATTTGACTCGAGTGTTTCGTCAACTTAATGTGTTGCTTAAAATAATACTTCTGCATACAGTATGTGACACTGTGAGTGTTGCACGGCCAGATACGGCTCAAGAAGCTGACTCAAATAAGGAAATATATGATACATTATGATGTGATATGATATGAATGATAATGGGACACATCGACGTCTGCACTCACAGTGCCGTGGACTGTACTTAATGTTACTCTGATCCGGTTACTTATGTCGTGGCAGATATTTAAGTAAGCTTTCTTAACGCTAATATTATAATAGTCAGATTGCTCTGAAGATGGGAGGGGATATTCTATTAATTTTCACGTTCACACAGTCAGTTGATTTTGGCCGGCAGTCTTTCCTGCAACGGCAGTTTTTCTGTATTTCCTCTATCCTGTAATATGAATTGATCGCTTTAAACTCCGCACACGGAGCTCTGATTGGTCAGCAGGCGGTGCTTTCACTGAGTTGATCTCTTAGCCTGCCACCTAACCTGCTCCGGAGCAGGTTTGCCGCTCAGCATAAGTTACCATGGAAATCTAGCCTGCTAAAAAGAGAACCAGCGTCGTAGGACCGGAAAGCCCGAGATTTCCCTGAAGTTAGCCGGCTAAGAGAACATCCGGCTTCGTAGTACAGGCCTCAGGTGTGTAGACGCTGTTTAAAACACAACCATTTTGAAGTTTGGAAGAAGAGCATTGACAAAAAAACAACACATATTATAAAAGCAGAATAAAACCATATGTTTATAAAACTTTAAACATTTTAACTTTTTGCTAAATGTCAACCTTTTGTTTGCATTTTGAAGCAAAGCAGCAACAGGAGTATAAACACACACAAAATCTACTTTGAACAACAGACTTGAACTACTCACACACCATAAAATGTTCAAATTGAATGCAAACAAATGGAATCTACTCCACTAATAGATAAGTATGCGCTAATTAAGGTTACTCTTTCATAAAAGGTTGTTTGCTTTTATTCTCAAACTGCCTCAGTGTTTGCAGCCTGGTAGTTTCCCCGCTCTCTGTAGGAACAGCAGAGGTAAAACCAAACTGCTGGGAACATCGAACCAGATAAGAGACCACAGCATTACTTTCTCTCCACAGTCACCCAGCACTGATGAAATATACAACAAAGTGAAAACCAAATTGCTCAGGAACCTCAACAACAGGGCAGCCATGATGGCCATGATGGTGTAGAAAGCCCTCTGCTTTGATTGGTCAACACGCTCCCTGTTCCCGCCCCCTTCCCCCGGCCCTGGGCGAATCAGAACAAGGAGAACTGAAATGCTGCAGAAACAGACGACAATTGATGAAAACACCAATAAAACTAAATCTGAAATGACCGTGCCAAGAATAATAACTTGGAGACCTGCTGATATGAAGCAAATACACCAAACACACCCAATGCTGATGTTCCTGATCCTGACCCCGACCCCGTGCCTCAGCCTCAGGTAAATGACGGGGTGAACAACAGCCAGGTAGCACTCCACACAGGTGAGCAGGTGGAACAGAGTCTGTCCGGGGGAGACTACGGCAAAGAGGCCTGACCCTACATCAATTATAAACTGTCCACCAGTGTAGATACCGTAACAGTAGATGGTGTCCCCCACAACTCCAATTAACTCCAGGGCGACAATGTGAAAGGTGAAGACGTCGGTGTGGCTCATTGTTGCTGCAGAGCCAGGTTTCCTCCATCGTTGGAAGCCAATGTAGAGGACGAAGATGAAGAGAGGGACGAGGAGGATGCAGACGACGTAGAGGGCTGTGAAGATGAAAATGGGGTTTTGGCAATCAGCCGGATGGAGGGTGGAGTTAGAGGAAGAATTGGGTGCCATGACTATTAGAAACGACGACTGGAGAAAGAGAAGAATGTTAGTTCATTTAAGATACAGGATATGCGAAATAGTTACATTTGGGTTTGAGTACCCCAACCCATTTAGGGTTTGGGGATGAGTGTCTTGACCAATCTGAAGTGGGTCCCGAGGCCTGACCAGTTGAGAACCACTGCTGTAGAGAATCCGACACGACAAAATGTTTGTCCCTTTTTTCTGATTTTAAGACTCAAAACATAAATGGTTCTCAGGTTTATATTTAGTCTTTCTCTTCAAGAGAAGCAGATGTGTTTGCTTCATTTCTTTTTATATGAGAGCTTTTCAGAATAAGAGGACAAATTATACAAAGGTATATCATGGTAGGTCTTGATAAGTGACACACAAATGAAATGTTGGGAAGTTGTTAAAGGAATCACCTGTTAAATACACTCATATCTATGGTTTTATAGTATGTAAGCCACATCATGTAAACAGATATCTACAAAAAACGGAATAAGCATTGTTGATTTATATGTGTGAGAACATTGGAGCACAAGTGTATAAAGCCTTTGCAGCAAACAAGTCATAAAAACAAACACAGATATTCCCTGGAATCAAATTTAACCACAAAGATTCAGTCTTATAAGACTCAATTCTCTTCACCAATAAATACACATACATAACCAAATCTCTTAATATCTGTATTTAACTACATGTTAATCTATTTTCTTTGTTTTTAAAGATCACCCACCTCAGCAAAACCTCTTTGCATGTTACCATCACGCCTTTAGCTTTGTTCGGTCCAGAAAGAACAAATATGGTTTTCAAAGAGATCACCTGTGATGTACACGCACGGATTGGCAAACTGTTATTGTGTTAGCGTCTCTTGCTGTTGAGTTTTGTATGGTTTAGTGTGTTTGTGTAGAAATTAACGATTTCCATTAAACGTTAATCCTTTTATGCACACCCTTTTTACATTAAGGCGCCGTTTACACGAGGAGAAAACTGCTTGTATCTGCATAGTTTCGCGTGCGTATAGCCCTATTATTTACATGAGGCCGATAGAAACTGACCCCACAAACGATAACGGGTCCCAAGGTGGATAGATTTGCAAACGAAATGCTCTGGGGGGTCAACCGAGTCCGTGTAATCACCTCTATACGAATATTTCCTGAAAAAATAACGATAGCCCCGCCTCTCCCCACCTCTCCTGCTCACTGCTGTAGCAACTATCAAAAATAGCTGTGTTAATTAAACGCACAAGGGGTTCTTGAATGAAATAATATTATAAAAGGCAAACCAGAATTGTTAACGCCCAATATACTCCTTAAACAAAATAAACAGAGTCAGATTTCATGCATTGATCCATTATATTGACAATTTTCCAGCCAAACAACACAAACAAAATTAAACAGTCCGCTCTGCGATACACCAAACTTGTCTTTACTGCCTAATCCAGGCCATTATTGTTCATTGCTCCTGCGCCCGTCGGCGGCAAAAAGAGAAATGTTTGTAGGCAGAGGACCGGCGTGTCCCAGAGGAGCGATCTCACCCGGTGTTTGTAGAGAATATCTCTCTTTCTGAGCGCGTCCTCTCCACGGAGACGTGCTTCTTGGTCGGTCGATGCAATATCCACAGATTCGGTTTCTTTCAGTTCACTTCCCCGTTGCATTTATCCATATGCTGAGGAAATTACTATATCCCGCTGAATACCAGCAATCGCCACACACACTTCCTCCTGTCAGTAGCTACTGCTAGTGCTACTGCTACTGACCATGCTACAGATATTAGTGCAAAATCTACAGCTCCTCTACCACAACCATCAGCAACAAGTGGACATGGAGAATTACATGAACTACATGTTGCTAAATACACCGCGGGGCATAAACAGAAGGGTAACCATGGCAACATTGCTGCGGGGCTGCTCCGGGCTGCTCTTCTTCGCTGCTTTTGGTGTATTTTGGCGGAAGTTACAGCGCCACTTACAGTCCCGGCATATGTACTACAGCGTTTCCAGCGGTCTCGTTTGAACAGACACGTTAAATGAAACGAATGCATGTGAACGGAAGACTTTTTTGAATACGCATACTGTGCATAAACGCAAACGTTCCCGTGTGAAGGAGGCCTAAAGCTCTACTTTGTGAACAGCAAACCTGTGTTGTTATCAGCTGAACTTGTTATAATTAGCTGTAAGTCGTTAGTGAACAGAGGTTTTATACTATTCAGTAAATATTAGTATTATTCTAGGGTAAACTACAAAGTTATAATGATACATTCAAATATAATCTGTTAGTATTTGCATAGTTACTGGATGTTTTAGCAATATAATAGATAATAGAGAGAGAATGTCGACCTGTTTAACCTGACCTGTGGAAGAACATGGGATTTATGGTTTTGTGTTTTACCACGGTATAAAATTGGTTGGAGAACCATGGATTTTCACCGGTATCGACTAAAACATCTCTGGGGTAACATATTGACATCCGAAGTGGACATCAGTGTTTTCAACAGATTCCTCTGTGTTTTTCTAGCACAGGCTTTTGGGTGCAGAATCTATTGAGCTGCAAGAAGGAAGTGACGAGCGAAACCCGATGTAATTCATCTTAACCAGAGAGACCAATTGATGCGCTACCACCACAGGTGATCTATCTTTAAGGGCACCCATTGCATAAGCAGTCATGTGTACAAGGTCTATCCTAAATCTTGCGTTTATATATATTCAATCTTTTCAATCAGACAGTTTTGTCTTTGAAAGCAGCAGGTACTCAGCTACTCTGAACACACTTTTGAGAAACAGAGGCTGAATTATCGAAAGCTATTTATTAGTAAATCTTAAAAAGACCCATGAGGAAGTTCTTAAGATACTCACAAGTAATGTACGATTATAAAGAACATCAAATAAACAAAATGAACCTGGAAATGAAGTTAACTCCAAAGAATCAGTTTATAAAACAGTTGATACACATAAACAACTAAATATAAATCTCTTAATTTCTGTAAGTAACTTCATATCCAACCAATTTGTTTGTTTTTAAAGATCACCCACCTCAGTAGATTTTCTTTGGGATCGTCTTTCTCCTGCGTCTCCAAACTCTCTGACTGCTGACTGGGATCTGATCCAGATATATTTAAATATATCCGTGATCAAGGTGTATGAAACACAGGTGAGAGTAGGCCTTTGTTTTTTTAATGCAGTTCTTATTTAATGATACTTTTTACGGTAGATTTAAACAGGCAAATGTATCCCTGAGAGGTCAGACAGCAGGGAGAGCAGCAGCATTATTTGAATATCACACCGATTATCATCAGCTAGTTCGAGCATGAACTGTAAAGAGATTATACAACAAAAACACAATGAAACACACAGAATAGGTTATTAAGACATGTATTCTTTCTTTGAAATACAGAAGTCCTACATTGTTAAACCACATTTACTTATAAAATGAGATACAATATACTAGAACGGGTTAGTGCACACATAAGAGAACAATCTTAAACATCTTAAGGCGAGACACCCCAGGTGAATAGGGTAATTTTTTTACCTTAAACATATCAGCTAGAAATTTCTCCAGTTAATTACTTACAATAAGGCAATTGTTTTTTGTATTACAAGTTTTCTGAAATAGCATGTTTAAATATGCAAATGAGCCATTATCTCATGAAATAGGGGCATATTTTAACACATTTCAGGAACCGAAATCTGAACTTTGGATAAAGCCAGGATCAAAATTATTGTTTCATTTTGTAGTCATATTAGTATCTAAGGCTTTTACAGAAGGGATTTCGGATATCTCTTTGTATCACTCCATAAATCAGAAAATACTGTCAACAGCCCTAAAATATCAATTTTCACCATGTTTTTAGGTATAAAATGTTATATAATTCAGGCTATGAATTATATATGACCAAACCCTTCTGTAAAAGCCTTCATAATATTGATAGGAATATAACTGGAAGGTTTGGTGTATGTAACTGCTACTGAAGTGGAAATTTCGAACTCAGAGTAGGAGAAAAAACTCATTTTGAGAAAACGACCTTTAAAGATTGCAGTGTGGCGCTACCTAAACCCTCCTGTTCTCTGGATAACAGCTTGCGCATCGACGCACTCCGTGAAGGTATTTCATGTTCGGGGTCATTTGTTTTTTGTATCACCTTGCTTTGTGCAAGTGACAATTGTTGTCGTCTTCTCTGTGAACGTTTTTTTCTCCGTTATTTTGCCATTTTCAGATTTAAGTTTCTAGCGGAAAGCTAACCAGGAAGTGCTTTAGCACACCACGTGATGCATCTGAACGAATCACGTTGTCAGAAATTGACACCAGCCAATGAGATTTCGTTTCTTGGTTTAAGACCCCTTTGTACTTTCACGATTGGTTGCTGATACAAAGGAAATGACCATATTTGGATCCGATGAGATTGTGCAGGAGAAACGGAGCTTTCCAACGATACCTCTGAAGACATGGTGCAAACAGCGGTCGCGGTACTTTATGTTACGTTAGAATGCTAACCTTTGGTGAATGTAGGAGAAATCTACAGACGCAAATAGACAAACTATAGTAAAATAAACACTTAAATGTGTATTTTGTACGTTTTCCTTCCAAAAGCCTGAAAGAAAACATGTTATGGAATCAAAATAGCACAAAATCTCAAAATTGACCAGTGCAGGAAAAACGATGTTTTTGCCTGCCGTGTCTCGCCTTAAACACTCAAATTAATTTCCAAAAAATATAAGGGAAATAAATCAACATCTGAACATGCAATTGGTGTGTTAACAATGTGTTATTCAATCAGTCCAATGAGATCAACATTTGATCTAATTCAACAAAAAGGTGAGTATTCAAATCAAATCCTGTCTGTTTTAATCACATAGAGATATTTTCACAACAGTCACTCCAGTAATAATTGCAAAGTAGGATAAATGAAAGCTTCCACATTAAAACAATTATAAAACTTAGACATTTAGCTTAACTTTTGTATCTTGAATGATTACAAATGCCAAATTATGTAATGTGAATAAGCACATACAAGCATGCTAACACGGTAAATGTAGCTGGTAATAAGAGTGATGAATACGCTGTTTCAATCAGTAATGGAGTGCCACATGGCTCTTATCTTGGTCCTTTACTATTTACATTTAACATAAATTAAATTCTTCCAAAACAGTACCAAAACATGTGTTTTTATGCAGATGATAATATTTAATATTTGCATGGTTCCCAAATGATGTGTCTTCACTTGTCATTCGTACCATCAGTTATGGAGTGCCACAGGGCTCTACTCTTGGTCCTTTATTATTTACATTAAATATAAAAGACGTCATTTTTCAAATTCAATGCTAAAACATGCATTTTTATGCAGATGACACTTTTTTATAAATCTGAGGTCCCACTGAAGATTTGCTGCTTACAATGTTTTCTAGATATTTATTTTTAATCATACACTAATTTAAACCGAGGTCAGTCCAATAACATGGCGTTCTCTACATCTATCCATCTCTCTGGCTGTTACGACCCGTCCTCTACCAAGAGGTAGTGGCTCGTGGGAAGACCCGCAACATAAAATAAACCACACAAAACACGCAGCACTTGTCGGCGAGCATTTATTAAAGCGCACAGCCGTTACTCACATGTGCCCACCGGCAAGCGAACCACGTCTGGAGGACGGCAAAAACAAACAAAAGAAGAAGGGGGCCTGGGCCAACCAGTCCTCTGGCCGTAGGACCCAGAACTTCCCTCCTCTACCCAGAGATCTAACAGAAGAAAAACTCTACTGGGGAAAAATAAAGTCACGAGAAAACCTACACTAATGAGGTCCTCCAGAGTTCACACACATAGTAGCAAAAGAAATCTACAGATCCAAACGGCATCCGAAGGTTTGTTCAGGGGAAAGGCGGGGCTCTTCTCCTCCAGCTTCTCCTTTTTAAATCCCCAGCTGAATGGCATTAGGACACCTGGGGGAGGCGGAGCCAGGGGCGGACCAGGTGTACCTCCGCAGCAGAGAGACAGAGAAAAACAACAAGAGCACGTAACACTGGCTATCCAATCTTTAACATTTTAAACCATGATCCATCTCTTATCCTGATTCAGTGTTTTGTCTACAGCATTGTAGTTTTCCCGCCCTGTGTAGAAACAGCAGATGTAAAATCAAACTGCTGGGCAGACTGAACTAGAATGAAGACATTGAAACAAGACACACAGTACTGGGGCTCAGTTCTGTTGAACCACGGATTGCATTGCCGATCAGATTTCCCCCAAACCTCAATAACAGCACTCCCGTTATGGCCATGATGGTGTAGAAAGCCCTCTGCTTTGATTGGTCCACCCGCTCCCTGGTCCCGCCCCCTTCCCCAGGCCCTGGGCGAATCAGAACAAGGAGAACTGAAATGCTGCAGAAACAGACGACAATTGATGAAAACACCAAAATAACAAAATCTGAAATGACCTTGGCAAGAATAATAACTTTGACACCTGCTGATATGAAGCAAATACACCAAACACACCCAATGCTGATGTTTCTGATCCTGACTCCGCCCCCCTGCCTCAGCCTCAGGTAGTTGTGTTGTAGGTGAACAACAGCCAGGTAGCGCTCCACACAGGTGAGCAGGTCAAACAGAGTCTGTCCGGGGGAGACTATGGCAAAGATGCCTGACCCTACTTCAATTATAAACTGTCCACCAGTGTAGATACCGTAACAGTACATGGTGTTCCCCACAACTCCGATTAACTCCAGGATAACCATGTGAAAGGTGAAGACGTCGGTGTGGCTCGTTGTTGCTGCAGAGCCTCGTTTCCTCCATCGCTGGAAGCCAATGTAGAGGACGAAGATGAAGAGAGGGACGAGGAGGATTTCGACGACGTAGAGGGCTGTGAAGATGAAAATGGGGTTTTGGCAATCAGCCGGATGGAGGGTGGAGTTAGAGGAAGAATTGGGTGCCATGACTATTAGAAACGACGACTGGAGAAAGAGAAGAATGTTAGTTCATTTAAGATACAGGATATTTGAAATAGTTACATTTGGGTTTGAGTACCCCAACCCATTTAGGGTTTGGGGATGAGTGTCTTGACCAATCTGAATTTGGGGTTCAGTGTCTTGCACTTGTCGATATGCAGGGGCTTGGGAGCAAACCACCAACCTTCTGATTGGTGGATGACCGCGCCATCATTTCAAGAATATTTACAAAGTTGCAGGCAAGGAAGAGTGAGGTAAAGATGAACATAGAAGATGACACATTTGCCCTTTAACATAGATTCAGATCTATATTTAACAAGATCTCTTTATAATTCTGTCAGATCACAAACTATATCTTTGACTGTAATTGTTGGTTGCATTGCTGTTGTGCTTAAGTAAAGATACTTTAAGGAACTACAAGTCTCACATGCAGTGGAATTGATTTGAAGTAGACTATACTAAAATGCTTTACCGTTATTATATTACAAATCTAAATGGTAAACTTAATAAAAACATACAAAAGAAAGCCAACCTTGAAGGAGTTCTTGTTTCTGCCCGTCCTTCTGCTGCAAATCAATGACTTCCTTTCAAAGCAACCTGGTCCATATATGTGCTTGTGTGCTCATTTGTGTGTGTGTGCATTGTATGATATGTGAGGATGACAAATGGCAGCAGAGTTTTGCACATTACCAAACAAACTTCAGATTTGGCCGATCAATCAAAGTAAGCAAATGTTCCTAATCGTGTTATAGATTCCCAAAAGGGAAAGGCCTTTGAGGATTTTGAAGGGGGTAATTGGCAAAGGAAGAGGAATTGTCTGACATGTTGATGTGTATGGATGCCTGGAAGAGAAGAAGATACTGTGAGACAAAATGTTAAAAAAAGATGGTTGTCAGAGAGATCTCTAGCAAAGGCCACGATCTGATTTGCAATTTGTGGTTAGGTGTGGATCCTGGTTGTTGAATTGGGAATGCGAAGAGTACAGTCGTCAACAATGCAATCAAAAACGGTCGGGCCACTTAAGATTTGTCGCCAAGATGGCGGTCTTGAAGGGTTTCCAGCGTAATGAGTGCACCATCACGGTAGTAATGGTGTAACAAGTGTAAGTGTATCATAGGATAATGGGATTCCCAGAGGTTTAACAGATTTGCACTAAGGTAGCTCTTTACAGTCAAAATGACTATTGGTCACAAGTAAATAATAACTTTATCATGAGATGTTCAAATTCAATCTGAAAAACATCACATTTTTGCTTTATCTTTCATAGTAAAGCTATTTTAAAAGCGATTTGCAGAATTAACAAATAACAAAAGTTATTGTTATATTAAAAGACAGAAGTTCTCAAAGGAATCACACGTTTAAATGTAGAAATTATCATATTTCCCCGCATATTAAAAACAAAAGACTGACTATGCTCTTAAATGTGTGAGAGCAAAATTCTTATTAATGACATCAAGAAAAACTAAATCACCCTGGAAATTAAGTTTTACTTAAGAAATCTACAGTCTACCTTAATCTAAAACTCTTAATATCTGTATTAAACTACATATCTAAGTAAGTTGTTTTCTTGAAAGATCACCCACCTCAGCAGCGTTTCTTCAGATCGACCTTCTTTGCCCTCTTCAAAACCGACTGCTGAAGCACAGGTGAGACCAGGACTCTGATTTTCTTACATACTTAGTGATACCTTTAAACGGTAGATTAAATAATGCAAATGTATTTCTCGCATTATTGTGTCTCTGTGAGGTCAGATTGCAGCGACCTCACAGGCGTTATTTGAATATCACGGCAATTATCATCAACTAGTCATCTGTGCATGATTTATATAGAGATTATACAACAGCAACACAATACAACAGACAGTAAAGTGAGTTATTATAACGTTTATTTGTGTTTAAAGTACAGTAATGTCATATATTGTTATACCATAATTACTTATAGGATGCATTACACTTAAATAGTTTAGTGCACACACAGGTTAACAAACTTAAACACCTCAAATCAAATCAAAGTGTATCTATATAGCCCAATATCACAAAACACATTTCTCTCAGTGGGCTGGGAATAACAAACATAGATTAAATGTAAAATATAGTTAAAATTATAAGAACATTTAAAACAAACATGATATAAATGTGTATTAAAGTAAAAAAAATAAAATGCTGAACAATTGGCGTTAACAATGTAGTACATTTTAAATCAAATCCTGTCTGTTTCCATCAAATTTATATAAAATACAGTTATTCTCAATATAATATAAGATGCAGTCACTCAGATAAACATTGCCAAGAGGGCAAGTTAGAATTTTAGATTATTTTGAGTAAAATATAGACATTTAGCTTTACTTTTATCTTAAATGGTTCTCATATGACAATTATTTAGTGAGAATCAGCAAATATTAGCATGCTAACACTTTGATTTTAGCTGGTAATAATGAGGATGAACCAAGCTGACCCTTTGAGAATAAAAAATAAATGACATTTGTCCGAATCACTGCTTGAATATACGTTTTATGCAGATGACACCATTTTATATCTATATACATAGTAACACCACAAACGTCTGTAATATATATGTTTCTGTGACTCCTAAATGCTAACACTTCAACTTATACCCATGTGACCCCTTTCTGACTCATGCAATGTATTTGGCTTCAGATTTAAATTCATGATTTCCCCACTGTATCTCAAACAAATATGAGTATTGATTCTGTAACAAAGTGAATTCTCAAATAAAAGCCAGGTCTTTCATAAAGGATATGTTTGCAGTTAATACATTACTGTTTAAAATGTCACATCACAAGCGCATTCATACCATTTAATTAACCTGTTAAGCCCCGAGCCTGTTTTTCAGGTTTCAGGCTCGAAAATGACATGCCCAAAACAAATGACTACAACTTAACTTCTAAAAGGGTTATATGAATAATTTATTTTATCAAAGCAAGGTTACATCTGTGAGTTGGATGTAGAAGTGTCAGAATCAATATAGAATTTTCTCAGTCAGAGTAAATTCAGATGGAACATAGTAAAAAAAGGTAAATTCTTACCTCCGCCTAAAGAAAAAACATTACTTATAGTGAAAACCACCCTTGAATGATGGGATGGTAGACTAAAAGCTTTAGATATCCAAACTATAACATATAATAAGTACCCTGTATCAAGATTGAGGCAAAACAAGTTAAATTTGACCTTTTTAGAGAGGTTTAGCAAAAAAAAGTTCCAGGCGGACTAAGCTTTCGGCGCATTTGCCGACGGGGGCTTTGGGGCTTAACAGGTTAATACAAAGGAACTGAAAAGATAGTTTTGTCTGCAGACTGTTACGTTCTGTGTGGAAATGACATTAGAGGAATACCTTGAGTTATATTTCAAACTTTATTTGAAGGACATTTTGGCCAAAAGTGTAGAGCTATTTGTTTAAGCACCAGAGTGCACAATCAATCATGCAATCTTATCGTTATTATATTGCCCAATATCATATATAACACTTTCACGTAAGCACTAGAAACGTTTTCATGTGCTCGTGTTAATGTTATTTTCTGTCCATGTCTCGTTAAGGGACTTTTAGTACTTAAATTGTTGAGGAGTGATAGTTGTCATCATTCTTTATTCTCAAACAAAAAAAATCCCAATTTATGCTTAATGTTGAATTATGTCGTAAAATTGGTTTAAATAAAAGCTATTTCTAATAATAATAGATGATCCTTCTGAGGTTACAAAATAACTCTGGTTTTATTTGAGAATTTAGCGTTCCTTCACTCCTCCTGATTCACTGTTTTGTTTGTAGCATTGTAGTTTTCCCGCTCGGTGCAGAAACAGCAGAGGTAAAACCAAATTGCTCGGCAGTTCGAACCACATTATGGACATATACATCAAACAAAGTTCATCAATAATGTATGCATCGTGCATCATATAACAAAACAGAGTCCCATCAAACCTTAACAACAGCACTGCCCAGCAGTCTGGTTTTACCTCTGCTGTTTCTACACCGGGCAGGAAAACTACAATGCTGCAAACAAAACACTGAATCAGGATGAGTGAAAGATTATGTGAGGGTATCATAACTTCAACTCTCAAAATACAAGCCATGTTTAAACATTACAAAAATCTACGATATCTTACAGTCAGCAAGACTCATATCGGTACCTACGCTCTCATCATAGGATGGTAATAATCACAGGTCGATGGAGAGGAATATCTTGTATTGGCTTGGAGTGAAACCATGTGTATATAACATGGTGTCATCTGCATAACAAATGTTTCAGATTCACTTTTTAAGAAAATAGTAGAGGACCAAGTAGTTATCCATTACTGATGGTAAGAGCCAAAGGTAAATGTAGAGAATACTTTCAAGTAGAATAATGCTGATCGGCATAAAATGTGTTTTTGCACTGGAATAATTAGTTAGTGAGGTTTTTCTAATGACAACTTGCCTTAACCATGACAACCTAGCATTTCATAAATATGCAGGCTAAACTATATCATTTTGTACATTTAAGTGACGTTTTTAACTTCATATGTTACATTAAGTACCCTAGCTAGCAGCATGGCTAATCAAACTAACTACAGGCTACAGTTAGCAGTGACGTTAGCAATAGGTCGTTTCTGTCCATTACTCTGTAAATAACAACTGTACTCTATTCAATACCGTCAAACTGGTCATAGATCGTGTTATGACCGGCTCGTAGGCCACAACGGAAAGAGAGAGAGACGTTCAAGGGTTTCCAAAAACAACACAAATGATGATAGGCTGGGCGAGGGGAAAGGATCCCCACGAGAGTCTCCCCACAGGAGTCTTGGAGAGAGTGGCGAAGGCCCCGTGACTCCGGGCAGCTGGGCTTAAGTAGAACCTGGGCTCCGGCCAGGTGTCCCCATCAAAGGACCTGCAACACACACGCACACCACTAACAGGCCACAGGCTTTGGGGCCGTCACAATCATTCAAATATATAAAATATTGTTACTTTTCATTCTATATTTTAGTTTGATGTTGCATTGTCATAAACTGTTTAAAACATTACTGTATTAAAATGAGGGAATACATATATTATAATATGTTCTGTGGGTTTTATTGTGTTTTTGTTGTATAATGTCTTTACAGATCATGCAGAGACAACTAGCTGATGATGATTGGCGCACTATTCAAATAATGCAGCTGCTGTCGCTGCAATCTGACCTCCCAGAGACACACTGCGAGAAATACATTTGCCTGTTTTAATCTACCGTAAGAAATACCATTAAATGAGTCAGTCCTGCTCTCACCTGTGCTTCCCTTACCTTCATCACGGATACAGATTTAAATATATCTGGATCAGATCGCAGTGAACAGCAGTCAGAGAGTTTGGAGACAGTGGAGAAGGACGATCAGAAGAAACTTTGCTGAGGTGGGTGATCTTTAAAAACAAAGAAAATAGATTAATATGTAGTTAAATACAGATATTAAGAGATTTGGTTACGTATGTGTATTTATTGGTGAAGAGAATTGAGTCTTATAAGACTGAATCTTTGTGGTTCAATTTGATTCCAGGAAATATCTTTGTTTGTTTTTATGACTTGTTTGCTGCAAAGGCTTTTTACACTTGTGCTCCAATGTTCTCACACATATAAATCAACAATGCTTATTCCGTTTTTTGTAGATATCTGTTTACATGATGTGGCTTACATACAGAGATGGGGTCGTTACTAAAAAAAAGTAATATATTACATATTAAATATTACTTTAAAAAAAAGTAATATATTACACTACTTCGTTACTCTCTACATAAAGTAACTCGTTACTTTACTCGTTACTTTACTCGTTACTTTACTCGTTACTTTACTCGCAGGGCCGGCCCGCCCCTCCCTACAGGCAGATCACGCAGACTGCTAAAGTTTCAAATGTTCTCTTTAGTTCAGTTTCCATTGTCGCATAAGACTGATCCAGATAGCTCTGACTGTGGCTGTCCTCTGTCTCCTGCTATCTGTATTTTGCGCAGTATATCTCTGAACGATGCGATGGTGATTCCACTGTGCAAATGGGCAACATTACCCCTACTATGAAGGATGCTACAAGCCTGTCCATCTCTGCTTTGGTTACCGGTCCTCCAAATTCTAATTTGTGCCGCTTCAGAGTCGGCGGCGGCGCACTCTGGGTTCGGGGGGTCCGGTCCTTAGCTATTAGCTTCACCTTAGCATGTGTTATTTGCAGGTGTTTGTTGAGGTTTGACGTGGTGTTTGCAGCAGTGGATAACAGCTTCTGGCCTGGACACAGTTTGCACCTCACCGTCACATTCCTGTCTATTCTTCGGACGAACTCAAAATAATGGGCATACCTCCACCCCTCGGAAGTTATCGCTGACTCAGCCATGTTTATGCAGCACTGCACGCGGAGATGTGAACTCGCAAGTCGCGCAGATTACGTACATATAAACCTGCGGCGGAAACCCCTCCTGTCTGTCAGTGTGATTATGACTGATTTTATAAAAGTAACGAAGTAACGCGTGTCGGGGTAATGTTAGTAACTGTAGTGTGATTACTGAATTATAAAAGTAACGCGTTACACTACTCCGTTACCGACAAAAGTAATATTATTACAGTAACGCGTTACACCCAACTCTGCTTACATACTATAAAACCATAGATATAGGTGATTCCTTTAACAACTTCCCAACATTTCATTTGTGTGTCACTTATCAAGACCTACCATGATATACCTTTGTATAATTTGTCCTCTTATTCTCAAAAGCTCTCATATAAAAAGAAATGAAAAGAAATCTGCTTCTCTTGAAGAGAAAGACTAAATATAAACCTGAGAACCATTTATGTTTTGATGCTTAAAATCAGAAAAAAGGAACAAACATTTTGTCGTGTCGGATTCTCTACAGCAGTGGTTTTCCACTGGTCAGGCCTCGGGACCCACTTTTTTCATTTGTCTATAAATCGCGACCCGAAATGTTGAACCACTCAAATCTATTCAACAAAAAATCGTGCTGTAATATATACGCTGTTCAGCATACAATATTAATTAAAGTGAAGTATAGTGCATATATCCCTTATATCCCTTCACAGAACTAAAGTATGCTTTTAAAAAAGGTTTAATGAGATGATGGTCATCAGGTTTCTAGAATCAAAGCTGAACTGTATAACATAAAAAGGCAGACTTGGAGCCAATCCTGCAAACTCACCACACGTGAAAAACTAGAGATTTTTAGAAATACTAACATGTAAACTACGCATTCTGGTACTCTCTGAGAAGAAAATAAATCTATTACTACCCGACATATTCATAATATTTTATGCCATTGTTTGTTTTTCACTTTGTTCTGACAGCTGAACCAGTAGCGTAGGCAGAAATGTACTTTAGGGCGGGCCTGTATAAAATAGGGTGTGCCAGCTTTTTCCAGGGGGCAAAATGACTTTAAGGTAGGCCTGGCCTATAATCACTGTTCGAAATGGGGGGGAGCTAGGGGGAGCTTGGCTCCCCCGAAGAGGGAGGGAGCTCTCCTGAAGGCCGACTTTGACATAAATAGGGGGAGCCCAAAACAATCGTGCATATTTGTGTCACACAGATTAGAAATGTTGAGTTTCTGTAAATAACAGTTCTTGAAATAAATAATAGTTATTGTTCATTACAGTTTCTGAATATTTGTTTTATATTTGTGAATATTTCTGGGCGTTGCCATCTGTACGTGGCGGCGCTGCATTCTTTACGCTACTTACGTTGCTATGGTTACGGTGGCGATGCCGGCGCGGTATTTGAAATGTTCATATTGATATTTTTTTAACTCTGGCTTTGTAATAAAAAAATATGGCAAAAAGAAAACAGCCAAGCGTCGCAGCTTTTGGATACACAAGCAAAGAAGCTTGTCTAAAAATGACAACGTGAACGGAACAACTTTTAGTTGGCCGGCTGTAAGCGGCGTTAGGGTCGAGTTTGACAGCTCCACACCGAGGGAGAGGCCTGCCGATGCGGAGCCTGAAGAGGCTTCAACAACGTCCACAGCCGCCGGTGTAGTGACACCGTCTGTAGTAGTAGCAGAGTGATCTTATAGCAATTGATCGAATCCGCGCTGCTGCGCCAGTCAACAGAGCGTGCGTGTGACATATTTAGTAGCAGGATGTGCACTAAAAAATAGGGCTCCCCCGAAAGCAAATGGGTAATTCGAACACTGCCTATAATAATAATATATAATAATGCCCATTGCCAAGCATCGTTGTAGCATTTCCCTCCGAATAATGGTTGAAGACTTGACTGATGATATGAATTCTTTGAAATCTCCAATATCAACGTAAGAGCTATAAAGACACAAAAATAACAAATACATTTAGGCTCCATTCGTATTAGAATCACTTTAGCATACTCCCAAAAGTGAACTGTAAACAGACAGCAAAGCTACAAAACAGCAAAAAACGAATTAGGACACAACCTACATGTTTATATTATAGTTAATACCAACCTTGTGCCTCGTCTTGGGGTGCTAAACTTAAACATAAACTTTATCCTTTACTTTATCCGTCTTTATATGTAGATTAATCTCCGCTCCTTTTCTCCGTCACGTTGTTTCCATAGCAACAACAACTTCCTGTCAACAGCATAAACTCGCCTTCAAAATAAAAGCATCTAAATAACACAGGAAGTTAACCTAAATTACATTTAAGACATATTTACAACTGCAACGAAAGTAACAAAAACAATGTAATATCCTTTTCAGTTTCACAGAACACAAATTCGGTTATTTACTCTTGTATTGCACTAGGTAACAGCAACAATAGGTTGTAGCATTCAAACCTGCTCATGGACTTGCAGTGGTCCTCGCTTTTTTTATGTCTCTCCAACGAGTTATGCAGGTGCTTCCAGTCAACACATCCATCCCTCGTAAATGCACCTTCAGCTCCTGGGCTGGAGAAATTTCTGCACATTTTACAGAAAAGCGCGTCCCTGCAGGCAGCTCTCTGCCTCTCTCGCGTTACTATGGCGCGCGCCGGAACCAACAACCAGTTTTTACCGTAAATGAGTTTGGTTCAGAGGATAAAACACATACAACATTAATTCAACTCGATATTTGTTCACTTGAATTTCACTTTGAATGCTTGGATATTCTCAATGGGTGAATACATTTTTTTGTAATAATAATTTAAAAATAATTACATTTAAAAATTTAAATTTACACCGAAGCTTTCTCAGGGTGGGCCAATGAGTAAACTGGGTGGGCCTGGGCCAACCCTGGCCCTATGGTGGCTACGCCACTGAGCTGAACTTGCTGCTCCACACAGAGAGAAGAGTAAAGAGGAGATAGTCTGTGTGAATTACTTTCAATTGTGGGTAAGGGTAGATAGCTCCCATTGTTCTGTGACCTGTCAATCATCAAACCGGGGGTCATATTTTATTATGTGTTCATTTTTATCTGAAGTTGTACCCATGGATGTATAAAGAATAGTTCTACCGCAAATTCCTTTTGTTTGCATTCAATTGGAACCTTCTATGGTGTGCGAGCAGTTAAAGTTCTGTAGTAAAAGTAGATTTTGTGTATTTCTAATCACCTTTTTATATTTTCTTATTAAGTTGTGCAAGTGCTATTCTTCCAGAATTCACAATGATTGTCTTGTAAACAGCTTGAACACACCTGAAGAAGAACCTAAACAACTTGTTTACATGAAACCAACAGAAATATGTCAGATTTTTTATCCATTTGGTTTTGCTAGAATCTGATTCAGCTGAGGCTCATGGGTAATGTAGTATGTAGACCTATCCGTGGCTATTACTTAAGAATTGTGAAACTTTATGTAACTTTAAAATATAGAAACTAGTTTTATACTCCTTGTGTTCGAAGTGTTTTATTTTCTTGGTCCTCAAACAGCAATAGTCTATTGTCTTTTTAAACAGCTTGAACTCACCTGAAGACAGCGAGGACACGCAGGTGTTCTGGGTCACATTATACTATCTGATTTGACTGAGCAGCAGTTTTAGCTCACAGATCATTTGAATCCTGTCAAGCATCGGCTTTAACAGAGGGATGGATCAGAATCAACCTCACAGCTGCTTTCCATAGAGTACCATCAGAATGGGATATGGGAATGGGATTTCTGAATGTATATGAAAAGTACATTAAATCTATGAATCCAACAGCTGATGTTTAAGCTCTGTCTGTAATTGTTATAAAGCTAGCATTGAAGTGTCTTTGCTTAAGCACAACAGCAATGCAACCAACAATTACAGTCAAAGGTATAGTTTGTGATCTGACAGAATTATAAAGAGATCTTGTTAAATATAGATCTGAATCTATGTTAAAGGGCAAATGTGTCATCTTCTATGTTCATCTTTACCTCATTCTTCTTTGCCTGCAACTTTGTAAATATTCTTGAAATGATGGCGCGGTCATCCACCAATCAGAAGGTTGGTGGTTTGCTCCCAGGCCCCTTCATATCGACATGTTTAAGTGTTGAGCAAGACACTGAACCCCAAATTCAGATTGGTCAAGACACTCATCCCCAAACCCTAAATGGGTTGGGGTACTCAAACCCAAATGTAACTATTTCACATATCCTGTATCTTAAATGAACTAACATTCTTCTCTTTCTCCAGTCCTCGTTTCTATTAGTCATGGCAGCCAATTCTTCCTCTAACTCCACCCTCCATCCAGAAGATTGCCAAAACCCCATTTTCATCTTCACAGCCCTCTACGTCGTCTGCATCCTCCTCATCCCTCTCTTCATCTTCGTCCTCTACATTGGCTTCCAGCGATGGAGGAAACCTGGCTCTGCAGCAAAAACGAGCCACACCGACGTCTTCACCTTTCACATGGTCACCCTGGAGTTAATCGGAGTTGTGGGGGACACCATCTACTGTTACGGTATCTACACTGATGGACAGTTTATAATTGAAGTAGGGTCAGGCCTCTTTGCCGCAGTCTCCCCCGGACAGACTCTGTTCCACCTGCTCACCTGTGTGGAGCGCTACCTGGCAGTTGTTCACCCCGTCACCTACCTGAGGCTGAGGCAGGGGGGCGGAGTCAGGATCAGAAACATCAGCATTGGGTGTGTTTGGTGTATTTGCTTCATATCAGCAGGTCTCCAAGTTATTATTCTTGCCAGGGTCATTTCAGATTTTGTTTTATTGGTGTTTTCATCGATTGTCGTCTGTTTCTGCAGCATTTCAGTTCTCCTTGTTCTGATTCGCCCAGGGCCGGGGGAAGGGGGCGGGAAGAGGGAGCGGGTTGACCAATCAAAGCAGAGGGCTTTCTACACCATCATGGCCATCATGGCTGTCCTGTTATTGAGGTTCCTAAGCAGCATTGTTAACACTTGGTTTTATGTTTTAATGTCAGTTACATGTCAGGAATATGTATTGATCTCGTCTCTTTTCTGGTTCGATGTTCCCAGCAGTTTAGTTTTACCTCTGCTCTTCCTACAGAGAGCGGGGAAACTACCAGGCTGCAAACACTGAGGCAGTTTGAGAATTAAAGCAAACAGTCTTATATGAAAGTGCAGCATTAATTTAAATCATATTTATCTCTTAGTGGAATAAATTCCTTTTGTTTGCATTCAATTGGAACCTTCTATGGAGTGTGAGCAGTTAAAGTTCTGTAGTAAAAGTTGATTTTGGGAGTTTTTATTCACCTGTTTATATTTTCTTATTAAGTTATGCAAGTGCTCTTCTTCCAGAATTGATTCAGCTGAGGCTTATGGGTAATGTAGTATGTAGACCTATCCGTGGCTATTACTTAAGAATTGTGAAACTTTATGTAACTTTCAAATGTAGAAACTCGTTTTATACTCCTTGTGTACGAAGTGTTTTATTTAATGCGGAAATGCTCTATTTTCTTTTTAAACAACTTGAACACACCTGAAGACAGCGAGGACACCCAGGTGTTCTGGGTCACCTTATACCAGGGGTACTCAAATACAAATCTTAAAGGTCCAAAGAAATCTTTCAATAAGACAAAGGTCCATTTATTACGGTCATTCAAACTTTTAAACAATTGCAACAAGATTCTTAACACGAGGTTGCACAAACAAAAATAATCTGTATGCAGCAGTTTTCATTGTTATCGTGTCTGTGCTTGATCCCTCAGAGTCGCAGTGTAAGAGCTGCACAGTTATGAATAAAGGCAGCTGCACCCTCTTTCATTCAGCATTCCCATTATTGCTTTATAAATGTCTTGCCCCCTTGTGTGTCCACTGAGGTTCGTCAGGCCCAACACATCTTCAACAAACTCCCCCTTTGCCTCATCATAAAAACTCACAAACACCAGCAACTGAGCATTGTCAGTGGTGTCAGTGGACTCATCCACAGCTAAGGAAATGCACTGTGCATTTTTTATTCCATCACAAAGCTGATTAATCAAATCACCAGCCAGTATTTATGTTCTTCTGGTTGCTGTGGAATCTGAGAGGGGGCTTTGCTTGATTTGACCTGTTCTTTCCTCTTTTTGTTTGCCTTCAAACATGGTCTCCATCACTTCAGTCATGCATTATTTTATACTTCAGTTATTATCCAGTGGAATGTCCTTACCTACTGGCCTAGTTAAATCAAAGTGGTTACTTTTTTTTGGCTGAGCAGTGTAGTTTTACACACCGTCTTATTTGACTTTCTCAGGAGTTAAAGGAGAGGTGTCATGGCCATTTCCACTGATCATAATTCCATTGTTGAGGTCTACTAAAATAGATTTATACTGTGCATTTTTCCAAACTCACATTGGTTTCTCAAACAGCATCTCTGTAAACTACTTGTATTCAGTGAATTTCACTCTCTGCCTTTAACGGCTCGTTGTAGCTCCAATAGCTCCAGCCCCCACCCTCCCTGTGAGCACAGTGTGCTCTGATTGGTCGGGACGTTGTGAATCGCGCTGAGCTCCGTGGAGGTGTTGTTTCCTTGTTTAGGATACATAGCGAAACACAGCCAAACTCATCCTGAGCACACACAAAGTCACATCCGAAGTAAAAACAATAAGTGTGGCTTGATATTGAGTAAGAAAAAGGTTGATAAACGCTGTGAGAATGGGTCTGCAGAGAGAATGGGTCTGCAGAGAGAATTTCGCCGCGATCCCAACTGTCTGTTATCAGCCTGCAGCCAGGGAGGAGAAATCAGCTGAGCTGCCTGCTCCCTGCACACAGATGTGTGTGTGAGGAAGTCTGTGGATTGGTCAATTTGGACCAATCAGCGGGGGATTAACGTAACGGCTCCGCGGACGTAACGGCTCCACGGATTGGTCCATTTGGTTCCGGGTACGGCTTGACATCATGCCGTCCTGGAAGAATCAAATGGACAATGACGTATCTCCAACGAGGCGTTTTGGGGAGGTATTTTCTGTGTTAGAGTTTTACTCGCTACAGGGTGTACTTTGAGGGTTTTGACTCTGCACACCGTTTACATGCATACAAACCTTCATAACACACAAGGGGACGGGTAATAACCGGAAAAGCATGACACCTCTCCTTTAAAACTGTTTTTTGGGGGCAGACCCCCAAAAAGAAAAAAATATATTTACACACGTAAGGTCATCATCTTAACAGTTTTGTATGCTCATCCGTGAGCAGAGCATCAAGTTGACGAGTCTATTACAGCTGAATGCGGCGATTACCATTTTGTTCAGCAAAACGCCTCACAAACGTATTAAGATCAACAGCTTTAGTGCGTTTTGATTCAAGTACATATACGTATTTTGAGTACAGCCAAACTTGACAGTCTCTTCTCTGTCATTGTAGACCGCAAATACCTCATTCCTTCAGTACTTGGGTCCGAATGCTTCTCGTTTTGCGCCGTCCCGTTCAAATGAAATCGCCGCCAATCATATTTCCACGCTCGCGCCAGGGCCGGGGTGGGGTTACAAGACGTGCGTCTTGTGCTGCATTCACTTGCACTCGGACATTAGAGACTTTCTCTCATAAATGTCCGATGAGCCACAACTTTTCTTTCAAAACAAAGCTGCCAACTGGGGTGGCAGCTGGGTAGGTGAAACTAGGCTACTAGCTACAGTACAGATGCAACTAGATGAGCTGTTAACTCTCGCTCTGATTTTTTTTTTAAAACTCTCGCTCTGAGTCAGACAGGTTGAAAGAGACGAGACACGCATTTTTCCCACCCGCATTCCGCGAAGACCCGCACTACTGTGCCTCTGATTCGCAGACTGTTGGTGAGAGAAAAAACGCTGACGGGATGTCTAATGTGATTGGACCAATGCGTTGACAGACACACACAGACAGTGGAACAGTACATGCAGAGCGCTGTTTGCAGTGGACATAGCGGAGAATTTTGACTCGTTGTGTTGTGGTGATGTCTCGCAGATAACACAGATAATACAGATAATACATATGAAAAGTATAATTTGCTCAGAGTCCAGGGACAGTTGTGGTTCGGTCCGGATCCGGACCAGAGTCCGGACTTTGAGGATGCCTGCCTTATACTATCTGATTTGACTGAGCAGCAGTTTTAGTTCACAGTTCATTTGAATCCCGTCAAGCATCGACTTTAAAGGTCCCATGTCATGGCCATTTCTACTGATCATAATTCCATTGTTGAGGTCTACTAAAATAGATTTATACTGTGCAATTTTCCAAACTCACATTGGTTTCTCATACAGCATCTCTGTATAGTATGTGTATTCACTCTCTGTCCTAAACGGCTAATTGGAGCTCCTGCCCCCCCTCCCTATGAGCCCAGTGGCCGCCTGCGAGACAGCGAGACACAGCGAAAACCAGCCCGAAACCAGCCCGAACACACACCCGCAGCCTGGCTGGGAGTTTGTGTGTGTGCTCACACACCGACGCACAGCCTCGCCGCGTCCCGCCGTCTCAGGGAGGAGAAATCGGCGGAGCTGCAGCTGAGAAAAGATTGAGTGTGTGTGTGTGTGAGGAAGTCCGCGGAACGTAACGGCTCCACGGATTGGTCCATTTGGACAAATGGGTCCATTTGGGTATGGGCACGTCACTGTACCCAGGAAGAAAACAATGGAAAAAGAGAAATCTCCAACGAGGCGTTTTGGGGCAGCATAGACAGGTATTTTCTGTGTTAGAGTTTTACTCGCTACAGGGTGTACTTTGAGGGTTTGTGACTTTGCAGACCGTTTACATGCATACAAACCTTCATAACACACAAGGGGACGGTTAATAACCGGAAAAGCATGACATAGGACCTTTAATAGAGAGATGGATCATTGAATCAAATCAATCAAATCAAATCAAGTTTTATTTATATAGCACATTTTTAAACGATTTTTGGTCGAGCCAAAGTGCTGTACATATAATAAAAATACCCTACAGTAAAGACACTTTACAGCAAATACAACAGCACAGTTTGTGCAGAATATCAGTATGAGAAAACGACACCCTCTGTCCTTAGACCCTCACATCGTACAAGGAAAAAACTTCCGGAGAAAAACCCACATTTCAAAGGGAAAAATGTCAACACCACAGCGGTTTTACATACAATACCATCAGAGCTAATGATATTTGAATGGAATTATTCCTTTGCCTCTTTCTGAATGTATAAACAAAGTACTCTAAATGTATTCAGCTATTGTGTTAATCAAATCAAATCAAATCAAATCAGGTTTTATTTATATAGCACATTTAAAAGCGATTTTTGGTCGAGCCAAAGTGCTGTACATGTAATAAAAACACATTACTACAATCACCATAAAAGACAATAAATTACAACAGATATATATAAAAAATAAAATAAAAAAAACACAAGGAAAAGTCAGGAGTCGTGCTCCGCTCTAACTAGAAAGCCAGAGAGAAGAAGTGTGTTTTTAGTGTAGATTTAAAAACCCCTAGGGTCTGGGCCGACCTCACATGGAGGGGCAGAGTGTTCCAGAGCCTAGGGCCAGCTGCTGCGAAGGCTTGGTGCCCTCGGGTTTTAAGCCTGGTCTTGGGCACTACCAGCAGCAGCTGGTCAGCAGACCTTAAAGCTCTTGTTGGGGTGTAGTGCTGGAGCAGTTCAGCTATATAGGCTGGAGCCAGCCCATTTAGTGCTTTAAAAACAAATAAAAGGATTTTAAAATCAATTCTGAACCGAACTGGAAGCCAGTGTAGTGAGGCCAGAATAGGGGTGATGTGGTCACGCTTTTTGTGGCCAGTCAGCAAACGTGCAGCTGCGTTTTGGACTAGCTGCAGGCGTTTAATTGAGGCCTGGTCCATACCCACATAAAGAGCGTTGCAGTAATCCAGTCTCGAGGTTACAAAGGCGTTAATAACCCTTTCTAAGTCTTTAAAAGATAAATACGACTTGGTTTTGGCCAATAGTCTTATTTAAAAAAAGCAGGATTTGACTACGGTGCTGACCTGCTTGTCGAATTTAAAAGTGCTAGTGAAGGTCACTCCAAGGTTCATGACCGAGGGGAGGATGTTTTTTTTGAGAGAGCCCAGAATATCAACCGGAGAGGCTGGAGGTTGGGGTCCAAAAAAGATGACCTCAGTCTTGCTCTCGTTGAGGTTGAGAAAGTTTTTGCTCAGCCAGGATTTTATTTCTGTTAAGCAGTCCATCAACTGCTGTAGTGAGTGTTTGACATTTGCTTTGAGAGGCAGATAGATCTGTACATCGTCGGCGTAGCAGTGGAAGGGAATATTATGTTTTGTGAGAATTGAACCTAGGGGCAGTATGTACAGTAGAAAAAGGATGGGGCCCAGAATCGAGCCTTGGGGAACCCCACAGGTAAGAGGGGCTATGGCTGAGGAGAAGGCACCTAGCTGTACCGAGAAGCTATGGTCTGTCAGGTAGGACCTGAACCATGCAAGGGCAGAGCCTGTGATGCCAGCGGACTGTTCAAGCCGTGACAGCAGGATGCTATGGTCCACAGTGTCAAAGGCAGCTGTCAGGTCTAATAGCACCAGGACAGCTGGGCTACCTGAGTCGGCGGCTAGGAGCAGATCATTAAAAACTCTTAAAAGGGCTGTTTCAGTGCTGTGCATGGGTTTGAAGCCAGACTGAAACTTTTCATGGATTCCATGGATGGTTAAAAAAGACTGCAGCTGAGCGTAGACTACTCGCTCCAGGGCTTTTGATAAAAAAGGTAGCTGGGAGATGGGCCTAAAATTTGCGAGAATGGAGGGGTCGAGATTTTTCTTTTTTAGTAGTGGCTTAACCACGGCATGTTTGAAGGCAGCTGGGACACATCCTGAGCTAAGAGAGGTGTTTATAAGTAATAAAATACTTGCTCCAACTGAATCAAAAACATCTCTGAGAAGGCGAGAGGGAATGCTGTCTGAGGTGCAGTTTGTCGGCCGCAGGTGCTTGACTACATCCGAGAGAGAAGAGAGGGATACAGGCTCAAAGTGGTCGAGGACAGCAGGCCACAGAAAAGGAGCAGGATCTGGGGTAGCACTAGTGTGGGCTAGCCTAAGAGCAGATACTTTTTCAATAAAAAATGTAAGAAACTTATCACAGAGAGTAGTCGATGGGACAATAGAAGAAACATCACAGGGATTAATGATAGAGTTGAGGACATTAAAAAGAACCTGAGGTTTATGGCTGTTTTTGGAGATTAACAGAGAAATGTGCTCTGTTTTGGCTGCTTTGACTGCCGTCTGGTAGTCGGAAAGGCAAGCACGAAGGATTTCTAGGGAGACATGGAGTTTATCCTTTTTCCATTTTCTCTCTGCACGCCTGCAAGCGCGTCTGAGAGCACGAGTACAGTCATTGAGCCACGGCTCTGATAGAACTTTGGTGCGTCTAAGCGTAAAAGGAGCAACAGAATCCAGTATTAGTGTGCATGTCGAGTCAAACATGGATATAAGCTCATCAGCATTAAAAGCACAGTTCACCTCTAATTTACAGATCGGAGAAGCATTAAAAACATCAGAGAACTGTGAGGCAGTCAAGGGGTTAATCGAACGCAGACGACGCGCCGGGACACGTGATTCGACTCCTGCGGAAGGGATGGAGGTTGTAAACAGAACCGGTAAATGGTCTGAGATACGCGTTGCTGCACATATTTCATCCACAGATACAGACAGTCCAAACGATAATACTAAGTCCAAAGTGTGTCCTTTTTCGTGTGTTGGGCCAGCCACGGACTGAACGAGACCAAAAGAATCAAGGAGATTTAAAAAGTCCCTAACCAGAGGTTTGGACTCGTAACACACATGGACATTGAAGTCTCCGGAGATCAAAACACGATCATATTTCACCATGATCTCGGACAGAAAGTCAGAAAAGTCATTTATGAAATCCTTATTGCACTTTGGCGGACGATACACGACTGCGCAGAGTATAGGCGAGGCCGGGTTCAGTTCAAAAAGCTGCAACTCAAAGCTAGCATAGCTAGTTACAGGGTGAAGCAATCGGCATTGGAGGCTAGCTCTAAACACTGATGCTATGCCCCCACCATGGCCGGTGGCACGGGGGGAGCTGAAGAATGTACAGTCAGGAGGAAGAAGTTCAGAGAACGGTGTATACTCGCCAGCGTGGACCCAGGTCTCCGTCAGGAACATAAAATCCAGTTCACGAGAGGTGAAGAAGTCGTTTAGCAGGAACGTTTTGTTTGCTATCGACCTAGCATTTAGCAAAGCCATGCAAAGTTTTCTCTCCGGGCTTGCCGAAGGTGTAGTGCGTCTCAGCTGACGAAGATGTGCGTGTTGAACGCTGCGCGGGCCGGGAGCAGTCAGTCGGGCAGGAGGAGCTGCCAGCGGGCACAGCAGAGTCTGCAGCTCCGGAAAAACAGGGCGAATCCACCGATCCCTCACAGGGCGTGCAGCGGGAGGACCATGACATCCGAGGCGTGGATAAGTCCCAGAAGAAGCCGTCAGGTATGCCTTCAGATGGACCAGTGCAACACCACGCTTTCCCCGTCGTCTAAAGCGCTTTCGGCGAGGCAGGATGCAGGGCAACCGGCGCAGGTAGGTGGGAATATTCGACAGTAGAGGGGGGGGGGACGATTTATGGTTGCCAGATGTAGGTTTGGGCAGCAATATCAACTCCAGTGAGGGTCTGAGGTGGAGGAGAGCTTGACGATCATAAACGAGCAGAGCAGAGACATTCTGACAAACATAAAACAAAAACAGGATAGCTAAAGGTAGAGAGCTGAGGGAGCGGCGTGCCGACACAGGCGCCATCTTGAATCACGTGTTAGCACTATATGTGTAAGGCATAGAGCCAGCTATTTCTTATATGTTGGAAAATAAACCCCCAAAAAGGAAGCGTGTATAATTCATTGTGTTGTAAATCTGATCAAAGGGTGTACATTTGGTTTGCAGCAACACTGAAAAACATTTGCTAGCCAAATGGTAGCCTGTGGTTAACACATGCTTCGTGTGATGCTAAGCTACGCTAAACACATGATTTTTATTCCAATAGATAGTAAGTCAGCAAATGAGACAATTCCCAAAACGTCTACATTGTAAATTGTAAATTAAAATCAACAATAACAGGCACATGGTAAGCGTCAAATTCCCACTTTTTTTTGTTTGGCATTAATCGTGCTAACAATTGGGAGGTATATGTTTTTAAGATATTTTTCATAAAGCAAAGTATTGGACACATATTGTTGCTTGGTGTAGAATCTGGAGATCACGATGTGTTGTCTCACGCTATGCTAGTGGTAATTTCAACACTCTGACTACTTTACTTATGCCCAGTTGTAAGTATCAAATGCCTTACCTCAACTTTAAACTATAAAGAGCCATGATGTGTTTTTATACAAATCAGAAATATCGCCAAAATTGAGCCAATGCTTCCCAAAAACATAGTTAGAAGTATAGTTTTAAGGCATGTTTCCAGTGGGTAAAGAATATAGTAGCAGAAGCTATGATAAACATTGAATGGTGAGAACTTTAGCTGGTTAGCTTAGCTTAGCATTCAAAACGGAAACAGGAAATAGGCGTGGGTCTGTACAAATATATAAAAATCCATCTTTTAGCACCTGGAAACCTCACAAATAAACATGTTATTCATCGTCTATTCCAAATAAAATCTATCAGAGACCCGTGGAGGTTACTAAGTCAACGTCTGACGATTGACACTTTGGTTTTTGTACATTGAAACATTGAAGATAAACCTTTTTAGTTAGCTAGATTTAGATGTGTTTGTTTGCAAAAATGTTGAAGTGTCCCTTTAAAAACAACTGACCTGACTTGTGGAAAACTATAACGCCATTAAGAACATTTGCCTACCTTGATTGATCGGCAGAATCAAATCAACGTGTGTTATGATATATGCAAACCCAGTGGCGGCCGGTCCATAGGGGCGCTAGGGGCGCCGCCCCACCTCTTCCCATATTGAAAAAAAAAAATAAATAAAAAAATTAAAATTAAAATAAAAAAAAAAAAATATGTTTAAAAAAATATATATATTTTTATTTTTATTTTTAATGAACAAGGTAAATATTATATAATTGGTATCAGTAAAATGTATAATCTACAATGAAATCTCGTTTAAAATTGTGTTACGATGTCTAAAGTTACTGATAAGTCACATGTTTCCTGCCTGGCCTTGCCCATGCACCTTCTCTCGTCTGGGCGCTAAGAGAGGAGCCTTCAACCAGTGCAGCAGCAGCCACTAGCAGCTGACTGTTGCTATCTGTAACGTGTAAACTATGCCGCGAAAATATAATTTCAGCCAATCAGCGTCGTCAAAGATGACGGTCACCGGGCGCCAATGTCAGCGCCCAGTGCAGTCTGTGAGTAGTTTGGACAGTGACTCGTATCCGGTTGACGCAGTAGTTGATGAGGATGGCTTCGTGTGCAGGTGGAGTCTCCGGACCTCGGTCCCCGCCTAATTCTGTTCAAGAGCTAATCTCCAATCCTTTCGAAAGGAGAAGTTTGGCAGATAAATTGTTGCTTAAAGACCTTGGACCGGACCAACCCGATTTGAATATATCGCAGCAATCTCGTGAAAAAGACAAAACGTATACACGAGGCTTCGCAAGTAGCTGGTACACAAAAAAGGCTTGGCTAGCTGGATGCAAACAGGTAAATGCTGTCTTTTGTTTCCCATGCTTGGATATCACTTTATATGTAGAGAGGAGGTTTCCCATGGTTGTTAGAAGTTTATTAATAAGTGGGCATTTATCACAGAAGTGATTGTTCTGTCTCCACGTTTGTTGCATTGTCTGTGATGTATTTTCCAAAGGTTATAGCTCCTGTTCTGTCCCAGCAACACTACACGGTTTGCAGCTCCACCACATTTTTGGTTTATCTTCGGTGTCGCTTAAAATCTGCTTCCCATCGGACTAAAACCTCCACGTAATCTGAAGACAGATACTTGAAGTTATTTAAACCTTTTGCAAACTTTATGTTCTTTCTTGCTCTAGCCTTGCCAGTTACATTGTACATAACACATATATTATCATTATGCTAAGTGGTTGTTCGTGTTAGACGATGTAGCTTTTTCATTTCTGAGTTATTGCTATATGTAAATAAGCCTGTTTGTAAATAATCCTCAGAGAAACAAAGAAAAAACACAATTTATGACATTTTGTGCTGTGGTTATTTTTTTTAAATTGCATTTATTCACAGTTCAGTTTGAAATGCTGTAGTGACTTGTATTGAACCACTTAAATATTTATAATTAATGCTACTGAAAAGATGCTATTAATTTTATATCTCACATGCAGTTCACTGTAAAGCTACTTGGTGAAGGTGTTGGTTCATAAAACATGAACAGTTTTAAGAAAGAAAAAAACAGACCAGTTCTGAGAACACAAATTCCTGGTAAAGTAGTAGATGTTCAGGTTGATAAATAATATTTTCCACACTGAAGATTATGGAGGTATTGATCAGTCTTCTCATATTTTTAAGCCTCGATTTCTCCTTTCCCCCCCCCTCTAACATCACCAGAAGTCATCATTTAAGGGGTCATTTCTCGAAAAAAATTTGCGGGGGGAAACCCCCCGGACCCCCCGGGTAGGTCACTTACGGTACGTCAAGAGCCCCACCAAAAAAAAAGACCACCGGCCGCCACTGTGCAAACCTTTGCTGCTGCCTGACAAATTATACAATGAACACACACACACACACACACACACACACACACACACACACACACACACACACACACACGCACACACACACACACACACACACGCACTCACACACACACACACACACGCGCACACACACACACACACACACACACACACACACACACACACACACACACACACACACACACACACACGCACACGCACACAGACATCCATAAGCATATATCTGGACAACAAAGCATTGAAAGGTAGTCATTGTCTCCGTAGATGCAGGAGAACGACGATCAGAAAAAAAAAGGTTGGTCTTCTTTTAAAACATTATTTTATTACGTTTTGTATTTACATTTGCAGTGATAGCAATGGGAAACCTGCTTAATATTGTTAGTTTTAGCATATTGTACTGAGTTAAAAGCAGTGGCGAGAGGGTCGCTGTCATTGATGCGTTTTGCACCCTGGGCCGTTGTTTTGATATTCCGCTGAAGTATACGCTGTGACGTAATAACTATTTTTTTTTCTTTTTTTCGAGGGAATTGGTGGGGGTCAGAGGGCCTAGGTATAAAGCTCACGGCTCGCCTCTGGTTAAAAGTGCAGGAAAAGGTACAAGACAGAGTCACATTATAGAAAAATGGGTACCACTTTACAATAAGACTACCCTTATAAAGGGTTTACGAATAGTTTGTAATTCATTTATTAATTAGGTTGTGAACACTTTACAAATCATTAATAAGCTTTTATAAGACATGAGATAAACAGGGCAACTGTGACCGGCTGCTTGCCAAATAGTGAGCCCACATGTATCTGTACTGCTAAGCCTTATATTGGCTACTTAGCTAACTTCGTCTTCTTCATCAGCCAGCATCCTTGGTATCTGTTGCTCACTGAGTTGATTCTCGCTAAGTAGCCAATATAATGCTTAGTCATCTTGCCAAATAGTGAGCCTGTGTTGACGTATGAAAACTATGTTAGAACTGGTTTATAAAAGGTTCTTAATGATTAATAAAGTGTTTATAACCTAATTAATAACCTAATTATAAACCCTTTATGAATCCTTTATAAGGGTAGTCTTATTGTAAAGTGGTACCGAAAAAGGTAATACAAGAATGTATTAAATATGCATTAGCACAGCTTGTGTTCAAAGTTGACAGTCAAATGGAAAGTTATTGATCTGTCAGAACTGTAAATACATTTTCTGATCATGTTTAGGAGAAGATTTAGCGTCCTTTGTGTGCATCTCTTGATTTGAAATGGGTAAATGTAGTTAATTGAAACAATAGATTCCTCAGTGCATGACACATTGACCTAAATGAAGGATGCTTCATAGTCCAAACCAGTATTACAGCTTCACCGTTACCAATTTTACCTTTCAACATTAAAGCCGAACTTAGGTCACTCAAAGATTCACTTTTTGTTCCCTGCCCTCGCAGCCCGGATAATCTTGGTTTTTCTTTTTGGGTTTATCTTGTAGGTTGAATATCTGAGTCTGCTAAAAATATCTCCACCTCCTTAGCATACTCGGCACTATAGGGGCACATTTGGGATGCACGTTTGGCTGTTGGAAGCGCAGCTGGACTGCAAATCCTCCAAGATAAACTGCAAGAAATATCAGATTTTAGAGGCATGTAGGGTTTGCTTCTTTCTTGCCTTAGACTTAATCACCATTACGTTAAATGACGGTGTAGGAAGTACAACATATTTTGGCCTTCTCAGTCAATAAGGCATGCTCTTTATGGAATACCTTGAGTCATTTCATCCATCGTTTACATTTACAACCAAGGCTGATTGGGCGGCCCACATTTTCTTCTAAGGGGTCATGTTCAAGCTATATTTGGTACAGTTGCTCTTTAATAGAACATGGTAAAGTTTCCATGGGCAACATTCTGAACCCCTCTTTGTAAATGGGAGAATGCTGAAATGTGTTTCATTAACTTTCATTATTCTTCTTTCTCAGTAAAGTCCTCCAAACAAATGGACATGTCGGCCAATTCCTCCGCCAATTCCTCCGCCAATTCCTCCGTCCATCTTCTTGATTGCCAAGACGAAACGTTCGTCTTCACAGCACTCTACATCGTCTACATCCTCCTCGTCCCTCTCTTCATCCTCGTCCTCTACATTGGCTTCCAACGATGGAGGAAACGAGGCTCTGCAGCAACAATGAGCCACACCGACGTCTTCACCTTTCACATGGTCACCCTGGAGTTAATCGGAGTTGTGGGGATTACCTTCTACTGTCACAGCCTCTACACACATGATCCAGTTACAGGTCAGGTGGGGACATATGTATTTTCTGCCATCTCACCTGGACAGACTCTGTTTCACGTGCTCACCTGTGTGGAGCGCTACCTGGCTGTTGTTCACCCCGTCATCTACCTGAGGCTGAGGCAGGGGGGCGGGGTCAGGATCAGAAACATCAGCATTGGGTGTGTTTGGTGTATTTGCTTCTTTGCAGCAAGTTTCCAATCTATTCCTTTGTTCCAATTGGTTATTGCATTAATGTTTTTTGCCATCTCATTGATTGTCGCCTTTTTCTGCAGCATTTCAGTTCTCTTTGTTCTGATTCGCCCAGGGCCGGGGGAAGGGGGCGGGAAAAGGGAGCGGGTTGACCAATCAAAGCAGAGGGCTCTTCACACCATGATGGCCATAACGGCTGCTTTGTCTTCGAGGTTATTGAGCATCCTGGTTATAAGCTCCTTTTATAATTCAACATTGCTGGCTAAATGTGATTTCAAATTAATGATGTGGTCTGCATACTGGTTCACTGTGCCCAGCAGTCTGGTGTTACCTCTGCTGTTTCTACAGAGAGCGGGGAAACTACCAGGCTGCAAACACTGAGGCAGATTGAGATTCAAAGATTTCATAGATTTTAGATTTTAACCTTTTATGGAGTAGTTACCGCATGTTGTAGTAAAAGTATATTTTCCCTATGTATCTGTTTTTATGCACATTTTATTTGTTGTTGCATATAAAAAACTTGTTTACATGAAACCAACAGAAATGTCATATCATGTTTTCATTTTTTGAGGTATGAGTAGAAATTTTAATCCATTTGGTTTTGCTAGTATATGATTCAGCTGAGGCTTATGGGTAATGTAGTATGTAGACCTATCCGTGGCTATTACTTAAGAATTGTGAAACGTTATGCAACTTTAAAATGTAGAAACTAGTTTTCAGAGTTGGGTGTAACGCGTTACAAAGTACTTTTGTCGGTAACGGAGTAGTGTAACGCGTTACTTTTATAATTCAGTAATCACACTACAGTTACTAACATTGCCCCGACACACGTTACTTCGTTACTTTTATAAAATCAGTCATAATCACACTGACAAGAGGGGTTTCCGCCGCAGGATTATGTACGTAATCTGCGCGATTTGCGCGTCCACATCTCCACGTGCAGTGCTGCATAAACATGGCTGAGTCAGCGATAACTTTCGAGGGGTGGAGGTATGCCCATTATTTTGAGTTCGTCCGAAGAATAGACAGGAATGTTACGGTGTGGTGCAAACTGTGTCCAGGCCAGAAGCTGTTATCCACTGCTGCAAACACCACGTCAAACCTCAACAAGCACCTGCAGGGGCGGCAGTGGCTTAGTCTGTAGGGACTTGGTCTTGGAACCGAAGGGTCGCCGGTTCACGTCCCGATCGGACCAAAAAAAGTTGGAGTGAGCTGGTAGCTGGAGAGGTGCCAGTTCACCTCCAAGGCCACTGCCGAGGTGCCCTTGAGCAAGGCACCTAACCTCGAAACTGCTCCCTTGGCGCCGGGTACCTGGCAGCCTCTCTGCTCTGCCACCTCTCCTATCTGCATGTGGTTGTGTGTGTGTGCATGTATATCCTCTGTGTTTGTGCATGTATATCCTCCCCTGTGTGTGTAATGTGTGTAAACACAACAGAGTGGGGAAAGAAATTTCCCTGTAAGGGATTAATAAAGTGTATCTTCTTCTTCTTCTTCTTAGCAAGGTGACTGTGTACTGTTTAACAAATATATTTCACATTTCTGAAAGGTTTTTCTATTAATCTAAACATTTCACAATGACAGAGTGGACATGTTAAGCTTGACAACTTCCAACTACACACATAATATGATCAAAATGACCAAATATACGTTTAAATACTTATTCTGCAACTAGCCAATGTCTCAGCCTCCATTGGGAAAGACAAAATGGTGGTAGTAATGTAACTGAAAACATCAGAGGGTTTATTATAGGGGCAGTTACATCATAATGACAGGGTGGACAGCAAATGTCAGGGACACATGCAAAATGTTCAATGTTATTATGAAAATAGAATATACATGATCAAAATGACTTGTTTTTATCAAATAACTCGTTGTGGACAATTAAACCATATAATTATTTTTAAAATGTAGTATCATTTAACCACTTATTACACACACTGTGGTTAGCAGAGCAGTGTGTGGGACATGCCAACATCACGTACATCCAATGAAAAAATACGGTATAAAATGAAGGAAACACATTTCAAGAGACTTATCATTGTACTGATATGTGTGTAAATGTTTGGCCATTTATAATAAGACCTCAGAGTTTAATTATTTTTGCTACATTTTTATGATAACTGAGTGATTCTGATGGGGACACCAAAGTTACTTTATAGTGATATTGACTCAGCAATGCTCTATTGTCTTTTTAAACAGCTTGAACACACCTGAAGACAGCGAGGACACACAGGTGTTCTGGGTCACATTATACTATCTGATTTGACTGAGCAGCAGTTTTAGCTCACAGTTCATTTTAATCCCGTCCAGCATCGACTTTAATAGAGGGATGGATCATTGAATGTCAACACCATGCTGTTTTACATAGAGTACCATCAGAGCTAATGATATTTGAATGGGATCATTCCTTTGCCTCTTTCTGAATGTATAAACAAAGTAATCTAAATGTATTCAGCTATTGTGTCAGCACTATCTGTGTAAGGCATAGAGCCAGCTATTTCTTATTTTCTTATATGTTGTGTTGTAAGTCTGATCAAAGGGTGTACATTTGGTTTGCAGCAACACTGAAAAACAATTGCTAGCCAAATGCTAGTGTTACGCCCCTGATAAAAGGGGAGAATTATGACAAGAGTCAAAGTTAGGTTTCACTTGCCGGTACTTTACTCGAGTGAGTCAAAAAATGCAACACCTTTCAATAGTACACATACTCTTGTAAGAGTACATACACTTGTCTTTTAACACTGTATTTCAATCATGAGACTCCTTAATTTCCACAATATCCTTGACAAGATAGCAAAACCCTCACAGAATTATTTAACTAAAATATAAAGACAACATATAACTGTGTGCATACACAATCGCTATCACACACATCAGCCCAAGTTGATCAAACGTAACAATAACACTCTCAATATTTAACAAAACCGCTTTAAAACACTCGTTACACATGTTATGTTCCAGGAGATGGTTTGTGCTTTGGACACTGTAGATTTTTCTTTGAATTTCCTTTCCATTCTTAAATGAAATTGCTAGGACTTTAACAGACTCCTGCTGCTCATTCCCGCTTCCTGTAATTATAAGAAAAATACAAATTCATCCTGATGTTGACTAATCATATTATGCCAGATTAGATTCAATTAAATCATCTATCATCTTCTAGTTAAACCCATTAATACACACCTTATATAAGTTATGAGCAGTATGGTAATTTTAAGCTAATTAACTTCACCCATAAAGACAACTTCTAGAGAAGCACAGGGGAGATTCTGCTCAGCCTCCTGTGGGGTTTTCTCCTGGAGGCTGGGTATTTCTTTATATTTTTTATTTGTATTAAAAAACATCTCTCCGCTGTGGTCAGTGAGTATTTTACAAAGACTGAAACAGCGCCCCTCTTAATTAATGTGTGGTGAAACACAGTATTGCACGCTACACTCACTCTATAGAGAACAGAGATGCTGTGGGTCATTGTGCAATCATTAACTGGGAGGAGTCATATTCCAAGGAAAATGACACTGAATTCATGCTGAAACAGTCACCAAAGCCAAATGAGTCCTGGCATCATGTGTGTTTATGGGTGTGAGTGTTTTGATCAGTTCTGTGGAAGTCACACACCCTGACAGGGTGACAGTTTCATTGGAAGAAGAAATAATTGTGGTGCAAGAAGTAAAAAAAGCAGGAATGTACAACACACACACACACCCACACACACACCCACACACACACACACCCACACACACACACACACATTCACACACACACACACCCACACACACACACACACATTCACACACACACACACCCACACACACACACACACACACATTCTCACACACACACACACACACACACACACATTCACACACACACACACACACACACACACACACACACACACGCACACACACACACACACACAAACACACACACACACACTTTGGATAAGTATTCACCTTATCCCACATTGTAAATTGTTTCCTTCTTTAGAGTTATTAGTAATGCAAGATTCATTATTAAATCAGTGTCCTGTCCATCCACTCTGTCAGTACACAGCTGCGCTTCCATTCCCCATAAAACTGTGTTAGGGGGCATGCAATCAGCTGTGGAGCCACAGCTAAGAAGCTGTGGTACTCCCTGGTGGCCCACTCCGCCACCAAAGCCTCCATAAAAGGAAGTTTGGCCCATGGGGGGCTGACACAGAAAGGGCCGATTTTCTACTGAGGTCCTTGAACGCACTGCGGCACGCTCTGGCGGGAGCGTGCGCTCCGTCATAATGCCGTCTTCACCCAGACGGTGAAATGCCCTAATCTGAGTTTTTACACTGCGGCGGCTACACCATGGATCAGATTGTTCATCTGTCCAATGCTGCGGTCCAAATAATCGCTCCGGTACTGAGACGGGGAGGCGGGGGCGTCCTGCTGAGGAGTAATCAGCAACACGCCAAACACACCCAGATTATTGGCCGCTGCCGCCATCTGTGCTCCGAGCCGGATTATTTTGTCCTGGTCTTCTCGGTAAGAATCCCAATAGTTTGCAGTTCATCAAATACTTCTGGAATTTTCTTCTTAAGTAGATCAGTTAGGCCATTCAGAAGAACTGGTTCTTGTGTAGGCTGAACAAAACAATAAGAGCAAGCACAGCACAAAGTAAAGTTCTGGCCTTTGTGATTTTTTTAAACACAATTTAACAAGCATTTAAATGTATTCCTGAGTTTGACAGACTTCTCTTAGGACAGGCTGAAGATCCGGTGCTTCAGAAAAGTGCACTTGGAATCAGTCAAAGTTACTTATGTTCTCACTTCTATCAATATCTATAAACTCTTGGAAGTCTGTGTTGTATTTTAAAATCCTATCAAGGACACATCCAAATGCACATGTTATGTTCCAGGAGATGGTTTGTGCTTTGGACAATGTAGATTTTTCTTTTAATTTCCTTTCCATTCTTAAATGAAATTGCTAGGACTTTAACAGATTCCTACTGAATTCATGCTGAAACAGTCACCAAAGCCAAATTAGTCCTGGCATCATGTGTGTTTATGGGTGTGAGTGTTTTGATCAGTGCTTTGGAAGTCACACACCCTGACAGGGTGACAGTTTCATTGGAAGAAGAAAGAATTGTGGTGCAAGAAGTAAAAAAAGCAGGAATGTACAACACACACACACACACACACACACACACACACACACACACAAACACACACACACACACACACACACACACACACACACACACACACACACACACACACACACACACACTGCCCCCCCATGACAGTTGCTGCAGCATTTGAAAACCTTTGATCACATACAGTACCAGTCAAACGTTTGGACACACCTTCTCATTCAAAGGTTTTTAATTATTTAGATAGTTTTGTACATTGTAGATTAATACCGAAGACATCAAAACTATGAAAGAACATCATATGGAATGATGTGGTAAACATAAAGGTGTTAAACAAACCAGTATATGATTTATATTTTTCAGAGTAGCCTGCAACCTTGGGCTGCTGTGCACTCAGTGCTTTGTCTCCCTATTCCTGCCTGTTGGCGTCAGCTGAGGTGTTATAGTGCTTTATCTTGTTATGCACAATGTTGATTATTCTTTCAGAACAAGCTAAATACATGGGTAAAGGTTCTACTTGAGCCCAATTTGAATACCATGAAGAAAGAATTAAAGCCAGCTCAAGCTAAATGTCAAATGTATTTAATTAATGTACATTTGTTTTGATTTATTTTAAATTCTCCAGTCGAGCTTCCTTCGAATTCAGTCTAGGCAACAAATAGTTTCTCATAACAGGCGCCTCACATTCTCACTGCTGTCCCAACAAGTTTTAACCTTGTGCAGACAAGCTGTACACACACACACACACACACACACACACACACACACACACACACACACACACACACACACACACACACACACACACACACACACACATCAGTATTCACCTTAAACCACATTGTAAATTGTAGCCTTCTTTAAAGTTATTAGTAATTCGAGATTAATTATTAAATTAAATGTGGTACATAAGATAAAATAAATGAAATAACTTTGACTTGATCATTTTATTCACAACATTAGACCTGTCCTCTAATCTCTACTAGAATAAGATAAGTGTGCATGTGTGGGTGTTTTACACTCCTGTGATGTACCTAATCTTGATATCCTTTTCATTACAGAGCTGGGAAAATGGTCTATTGATTAGATTCTGATGCGTGCACGTCCAATTTTGACTGACTTTAGTTCTAATTTGTCTTCAACCCATAAGTAATTCTTTAAATTAACTCTAAATGTCACATGATGATGGATTAGTGTTCCACATTTTTTCCACTAATTTGTTTTACAATTAGGCCAAAGGTAAAGAGAGACATTGATGACCTTGTGTCCCTTTTGTTAGTACGTGGTTCCATTTTGTCTATGGCCTTGGACGGCTTCACTAAAAGTCACCCAGTTCTGCCCTGCTGCAGTCCGGCTGAGTGCAGTCACAGAGATGCTATGGCTGCTCTACATGACATTAATGGTCTGGTCTGAATGGACACCATTTCCTGCTCCCATGAGAATGACACTCCTCAAACTGCCGCTCCTCCTCCAAAGAGTCAGGAGGCACACCAACATTACAGCCGTTGATACTGTCTCACATGGGTCTGCTCCCCCCCACTGAGCCATGAAATTAAAGCATGAAATCTGCTTTAAACACTTGGAAGCAGCGTTTCCGCCAGGGGGGGCGTCTTGCCGTCATTTGACGCCCTTATTCAGCTCGGGACACCCTGAACTCGAGCCGAGGGCGTCCAAAAATATTAATAATTTGAGAGAAGATCGAGAGTTTTTATCGCTTGAAATAACGAAAAGGAAAAAGGACAAGGACATCCCTCTGTTGGAGGGGCAAAGGAGTCTGGTGGGATTCTTTTCGGAGTATTGAAGATCGTTTCCCCGACATCGGCGGTGCCTGCTACAGGACAACACGGAACGTGCGCGGTGCTAGTGGAGCACACGCTTGAGCTGCGAGCACCAGAGCCTCGCAGCTGCGAAACTGAGGCTCCGTGGTAGACTGTGGTAACACGAGGGGGCGGTTGGGAACCAAAACAGCCGTCGCTTTAAGAGAGCAGAGGCATGACAGGGGGGGCGCGAGAGACCAGGAGGAAAAATTGTTATAAAAAAGAAGAAAAAAAAAGATTTAAAAAAAAAGAAATCATAGTTTGAAAAATTATTGATTCGAAAATAATATGATACAGTACAGTACAATTACGTCTGGGTCTCTGTGTTTCATTAAAGCTCGGCTCTGTGTGTGTGGAACGAGCCATTTTGTGTGCGTGCGTGAGTGAGCGAGAGAGAGAGCGCACCGGTACCGGAGATCGTTGTTGTTAGCTTCTGGTGCTAGTGAGCTACGCTAACGGATATAAGGAGTTTTTTCAACAACAAAGTGGAGGAGAGTCCTCTCCTGTCAGACTGAGAGACTCAGTGAACTAAAGGACTCTCTCAGTGTTTAGATAGTTCACTTTAGTCTAAGTTATCTCAGTGGGTCTCAAACGGTTTGGTCACCATTAATGTAAACAAAACACCTTTATATGATCATTATAGTTATAAAAAAATAAGAGAATAAATGAAAAACAGGTTTGAAATACTATATGACAGTAAAAAAAGAATAAAGTTTAAAAGGGTGATTTGTAAAATATCCATAAAGAAAAAGTAAATCTGATTACAGTTCTGTTTCATATGGGTGCTGAGAGAGGTATCCATAGATCTCTTCATTTTGCTCTCAAAGTGCACTAGATTGATGCTTTTAACTTCAATATTTAAAAATAAATCTTCCCTGGGGAGCTTGCCCCCGGATCCCCCTATGTGAAGTCCACACACCACCTATAAAAATACCACTTTACCCTTGCTTACACCTATATGCCGTGAGCTGATTATCGAGCCTTCATTATAACAGTCGCGGGTACATTGTGTATATGCGTGGGGAGTGTTGCAGTAGAAAATTCAACTGTAGCGCCCGGTACATTAATGGGAAACCCTAAATGTTTGAGCACCCTCTATGAAACGTCAAGCTACCCCACAGCACCCCCAAAATAAATCTTTGGCGCCGCCACTGAGCCTGACTTGTGTTGGGGGGGCCCGACTTTTTTTTTTCTCCAAAGGGGGGGCCTGACAGAAAAAGTTTGAGAACCACTGACTTAGGGCATTATGGTTCAGATACATGACTCTCGTTACCAGAGTGTTTTTTTTTTATAAGGCTATTCTGATCCCCGTTTGTACCAAAGATAGATGGCATTTCCTCCTGCTCCTTTGTTCAGATTGACATTGATTTTGTTGAAGCCATCTGATTGGAGCATTTGCTCCTCAGCTGCATTCAGGGACACATCAAGCTCTGAGATGTAGGTGCTCATTGTGGGTTACTGCATTAAAGAAAGACACATCATGAGTAATCACAATTGTAGTTAACTGAATAAATCTGACTTTTCAGCTGAGCTAGAATATAATCCTGACAAATTCAACCATCAGGAGTTACATTTTGAAAACAACAATGACATCTAAAACAAGTTCAAATAAAATGTGCACAGAGTTCTGAAAATTATTGATTACAATGTTTGTGAAATACAAAAAAGGTATTACAGCAAGAAAATAAGACCTTGTTGAACACTTATGTGTCTGCTGACAGTGAATGATAGAGATATACTGCGCAAAATACAGATAGCAGGAGACAGAGGACAGCCATAGTCAGAGCTATCTGGATCAGTCTTATGCGACAATGGAAACTGAACTAAAGAGAACATTTGAAACTTTAGCAGTCTGCGTGATCTGCCTGTAGGGAGGGGCGGGCCGGCCCTGCGAGTAAAGTAACGAGTAAAGTAACGAGTTACTTTATGTAGAGAGTAACGAAGTAGTGTAATATATTAATCTTTTTAAAAGTAATATGTAATATGTAATATATTACTTTTTTTTAGTAACGACCCCATCTCTGCTAGTTTTATACTCCTTGTGTACGAATTGTTTTATTATCTTGGTCCTCGAGTCAATATCACCATACGGTGCATTTGAGACTTCCCAATTTCCCCCAAAAAAAGCTGAGATTTTCCATTGAACTTCATATTCATTGTATTAAGTATATATTATGCTGGAAATGGATGTTGGTAAAGCTCCCACACTTTTTATAAATTAATTGCTGGCAGACAATGTACATGCAAACAGCTAAATGTATCCACCCTGTCATGGACAAATTCAAAGTAGAGTAAATACATTGTAATTACATAATGATTATGAAATGTACATTTTCAGAACGCTATTTAGTCCCTTTCTCAACGATATATTTCAGTTAATGGAAAAAGTATTTAGATGATAATACAATTATGGTCCTTATGTCCTTCCTGTCACGGACCATGTCCATCCTGTCATGGAACTTGCTGACAGGGTGGACAATGACAAGGTGGACATTTTTGGCTAATATTAGCATTTAATGAGCACATGGTGGACCTTCAGTTAGCAACATGATTCAGATTCAGGGGCGGCAGTGGCTTAGTCTGTAGGTACTTGGTCTTGGAACCGAAGGGTCGCCGGTTCACGTCCCGATCGGACCAAAAAAAGTTGGAGTGAGCTGGTAGCTGGAGAGGTGCCAGTTCACCTCCAAGGCCACTGCCGAGGTGCCCTTGAGCAAGGCACCTAACCTCGAAACTGCTCCCTTGGTGCCGGGTACCTGGCAGCCTCTCTGCTCTGCCACCTCTCCTATCTGCATGTGGTTGTGTGTGTGTGCATGTATATCCTCTGTGTTTGTGCATGTATATCCTCCCCTGTGTGTGTAATGTGTGTAAACACAACAGAGTGGGGAAAGAAATTTCCCTGTAAGGGATTAATAAAGTGTATCTTCTTCTTCTTCTTCTTAGCAAGGTGACTGTGTACTGTTTAACAAATATATTTCACATTTCTGAAAGGTTTTTCTATTAATCTAAACATTTCACAATGACAGAGTGGACATGTTAAGCTTGACAACTTCCAACTACACACATAATATGATCAAAATGACCAAATATACGTTTAAATACTTATTCTGCAACTAGCCAATGTCTCAGCCTCCATTGGGAAAGACAAAATGGTGGTAGTAATGTAACTGAAAACATCAGAGGGTTTATTATAGGGGCAGTTACATCATAATGACAGGGTGGACAGCAAATGTCAGGGACACATGCAAAATGTTCAATGTTATTATGAAAATAGAATATACATGATCAAAATGACTTGTTTTTATCAAATAACTCGTTGTGGACAATTAAACCATATAATTATTTTTAAAATGTAGTATCATTTAACCACTTATTACACACACTGTGGTTAGCAGAGCAGTGTGTGGGACATGCCAACATCACGTACATCCAATGAAAAAATACGGTATAAAATGAAGGAAACACATTTCAAGAGACTTATCATTGTACTGATATGTGTGTAAATGTTTGGCCATTTATAATAAGACCTCAGAGTTTAATTATTTTTGCTACATTTTTATGATAACTGAGTGATTCTGATGGGGACACCAAAGTTACTTTATAGTGATATTGACTCAGCAATGCTCTATTGTCTTTTTAAACAGCTTGAACACACCTGAAGACAGCGAGGACACACAGGTGTTCTGGGTCACATTATACTATCTGATTTGACTGAGCAGCAGTTTTAGCTCACAGTTCATTTTAATCCCGTCCAGCATCGACTTTAATAGAGGGATGGATCATTGAATGTCAACACCATGCTGTTTTACATAGAGTACCATCAGAGCTAATGATATTTGAATGGGATCATTCCTTTGCCTCTTTCTGAATGTATAAACAAAGTAATCTAAATGTATTCAGCTATTGTGTCAGCACTATCTGTGTAAGGCATAGAGCCAGCTATTTCTTATTTTCTTATATGTTGTGTTGTAAGTCTGATCAAAGGGTGTACATTTGGTTTGCAGCAACACTGAAAAACAATTGCTAGCCAAATGCTAGTGTTACGCCCCTGATAAAAGGGGAGAATTATGACAAGAGTCAAAGTTAGGTTTCACTTGCCGGTACTTTACTCGAGTGAGTCAAAAAATGCAACACCTTTCAATAGTACACATACTCTTGTAAGAGTACATACACTTGTCTTTTAACACTGTATTTCAATCATGAGACTCCTTAATTTCCACAATATCCTTGACAAGATAGCAAAACCCTCACAGAATTATTTAACTAAAATATAAAGACAACATATAACTGTGTGCATACACAATCGCTATCACACACATCAGCCCAAGTTGATCAAACGTAACAATAACACTCTCAATATTTAACAAAACCGCTTTAAAACACTCGTTACACATGTTATGTTCCAGGAGATGGTTTGTGCTTTGGACACTGTAGATTTTTCTTTGAATTTCCTTTCCATTCTTAAATGAAATTGCTAGGACTTTAACAGACTCCTGCTGCTCATTCCCGCTTCCTGTAATTATAAGAAAAATACAAATTCATCCTGATGTTGACTAATCATATTATGCCAGATTAGATTCAATTAAATCATCTATCATCTTCTAGTTAAACCCATTAATACACACCTTATATAAGTTATGAGCAGTATGGTAATTTTAAGCTAATTAACTTCACCCATAAAGACAACTTCTAGAGAAGCACAGGGGAGATTCTGCTCAGCCTCCTGTGGGGTTTTCTCCTGGAGGCTGGGTATTTCTTTATATTTTTTATTTGTATTAAAAAACATCTCTCCGCTGTGGTCAGTGAGTATTTTACAAAGACTGAAACAGCGCCCCTCTTAATTAATGTGTGGTGAAACACAGTATTGCACGCTACACTCACTCTATAGAGAACAGAGATGCTGTGGGTCATTGTGCAATCATTAACTGGGAGGAGTCATATTCCAAGGAAAATGACACTGAATTCATGCTGAAACAGTCACCAAAGCCAAATGAGTCCTGGCATCATGTGTGTTTATGGGTGTGAGTGTTTTGATCAGTTCTGTGGAAGTCACACACCCTGACAGGGTGACAGTTTCATTGGAAGAAGAAATAATTGTGGTGCAAGAAGTAAAAAAAGCAGGAATGTACAACACACACACACACCCACACACACACACACACACACACCCACACACACACACACACACACATTCACACACACACACACACACACACACACACACACACACACACACACACACACACGCACATTCACACACACACACACACACACACACACACACACACACACACACACACACACACACACAAACACACACACACACACTTTGGATAAGTATTCACCTTATCCCACATTGTAAATTGTTTCCTTCTTTAGAGTTATTAGTAATGCAAGATTCATTATTAAATCAGTGTCCTGTCCATCCACTCTGTCAGTACACAGCTGCGCTTCCATTCCCCATAAAACTGTGTTAGGGGGCATGCAATCAGCTGTGGAGCCACAGCTAAGAAGCTGTGGTACTCCCTGGTGGCCCACTCCGCCACCAAAGCCTCCATAAAAGGAAGTTTGGCCCATGGGGGGCTGCCACAGAAAGGGCCGATTTTCTACTGAGGTCCTTGAACGCACCGCGGCACGCTCTGGCGGGAGCGTGCGCTCCGTCATAATGCCGTCTTCACCCAGACGGTGAAATGCCCTAATCTGAGCTTTTACACTGCGGCGGCTACACCATGGATCAGATTGTTCATCTGTCCAATGCTGCAGTGTTAATTTTGGCAGCTGTTTTTGATTTAGTCTTAGTCTTAGTCTTTAGACGAAAATGGTTATTAGTTTTAGTCACATTTTAGTCATTTCTATCCTTCATAGTTTTAGTCTAGTTTTAGTCGACGAAAACTCAAAACGTTTTAGTCTAGTTTTAGTCGACGAAAACTCAAAACGTTTTAGTCTACTTTTAGTCGATGAAAAATTACATTTTAGTCAACTTTTAGTCAAAATGTTTTCTCTTTAAACCAATTCAGTTAGGCAAATACAGGTATCTGACATTGTAATCAAGGTGACAGCATCAAGTGTTGAAATTCGTAAAGCAACATTTCACTCTCTTAACACTTTACTTGTGTAATATCTAGGGATGGGTATCGTTAAGGTTTTCCACGGTACTACTAGTCTTATCAATACTGCTTATTGATCCGGTACTTTAACGGTATTCTTGTATTTACTTTTTGTTATTTTTTAAAGGAAAAAACTAACAAATTGTTAACCGAATTAATTGCTTTATTTAAATGTGAAATAAATGAAATATATATATAATTATGTTAAAATATTGTACTGTACTTGAGTAAAATGTTGAGGTACTTGTACTTTACTGGAGTATTCAAATGTTTTGCTACTGTGTACTTCTACTCCACTACATGTATTTAATACCTTTAGTTACTTTACAGATGTGGATGAATGATGTGAAATATAATCAAGTGTTAACTCAGACTTTAGTAAATTCACAAGCTACCCTGCAGTATACAAAGTCCTTCAAACTAGCTGCACCTTTACTAGCTTTGAGAACACTTTAATGATCAATCATTATAAAACATATCATATATATTATTCTGAAATGGACCAATCTGCACAATGACTACTTTTACTGTTGCTACTTTAAATATATTTTGATGATCATACTTTGACTTGAGGAACTCTTCCTACACTATGGTATTTTTTTACTTAGCTACAAGATCTGAGTACTTCTCCCACCTCTGCACACCTGATGTGATAACGTTACTCGTAATTGGGGCAACAGAGCTACGAGTTAAGGAAGTCGAAAATTGTGCATTTCTCCGACTGAATATGACGCCTTTTGGCCGGCTGTTTGGACAGACTACTCTACTCGTGTCAACGCGCTAACGCGAAAACATGGCAAACGAGCTTTGTCCACATCGAGTCTTGTAGAGTGTCTCTATACTCTCTGAACGCTCCGTCCCCGGCAGATCTCTGTGTGCCGCTGCAGCGTGTCTGTTAGGCCCCGCCCCCCGCACACAGAGAGAGAGGGAGATCGCTCTTCTGGAGTGAAGAGAGCGGAAATAATGATATTGCAAGTTAGAAATGTAAGATGCATTTTGACAGACAAGACGGACACTTGGGGGGAAATACCCTGCATTTTGAATGTCCGATAGTCCACCATTAACACCTTAGTCCCGTCTCGTCTCGTCAACGAAAACTAAATATACATTTCGTCAAATTTTCGTTATCAAGAATCTATTTTTAGCTCGTCATCGTCTCGTCTTAGTCATGTAAAAAAGGTCGTTGACGAACATTTTTCGTCATAGTTTTCGTTGACGAAATTAACACTGCAATGTTGCGGTCCAAATAATCGCTCCGGTACTGAGACGGGGAGGCGGGGGCGTCCTGCTGAGGAGTAATCAGCAACATGCCAAACACACCCAGATTATTGGCCGCTGCCGCCATCTGTGCTCCGAGACGGATTATTTTGTCCTGGTCTTCTCGGTAAGAATCCCAATAGTTTGCAGTTCATCAAATACTTCTGGAATTTTCTTCTTAAGTAGATCAGTTAGGCCATTCAGAAGAACTGGTTCTTGTGTAGGCTGAACAAAACAATAAGAGCAAGCACAGCACAAAGTAAAGTTCTGGCCTTTGTGATTTTTTGAAACACAATTTAACAAGCATTTAAATGTATTCCTGAGTTTGACAGACTTCTCTTCGGACAGGCTGAAGATCCGGTGCTTCAGAAAAGTGCACTTGGAATCAGTCAAAGTTACTTATGTTCTCACTTCTATCAATATCTATAAACTCTTGGAAGTCTGTGTTGTATTTTAAAATCCTATCAAGGACACATCCAAATGCACATGTTATGTTCCAGGAGATGGTTTGTGCTTTGGACAATGTAGATTTTTCTTTTAATTTCCTTTCCATTCTTAAATGAAATTGCTAGGACTTTAACAGATTCCTACTGAATTCATGCTGAAACAGTCACCAAAGCCAAATTAGTCCTGGCATCATGTGTGTTTATGGGTGTGAGTGTTTTGATCAGTGCTTTGGAAGTCACACACCCTGACAGGGTGACAGTTTCATTGGAAGAAGAAAGAATTGTGGTGCAAGAAGTAAAAAAAGCAGGAATGTACAACACACACACACACACACACACACACACACACACACACACACACACACACACACACACACACACACACACACACACACACACACACACACACACACACACACACACACACTGCCCCCCCATGACAGTTGCTGCAGCATTTGAAAACCTTTGATCACATACAGTACCAGTCAAACGTTTGGACACACCTTCTCATTCAAAGGTTTTTAATTATTTAGATAGTTTTGTACATTGTAGATTAATACCGAAGACATCAAAACTATGAAAGAACATCATATGGAATGATGTGGTAAACATAAAGGTGTTAAACAAACCAGTATATGATTTATATTTTTCAGAGTAGCCTGCAACCTTGGGCTGCTGTGCACTCAGTGCTTTGTCTCCCTATTCCTGCCTGTTGGCGTCAGCTGAGGTGTTATAGTGCTTTATCTTGTTATGCACAATGTTGATTATTCTTTCAGAACAAGCTAAATACATGGGTAAAGGTTCTACTTGAGCCCAATTTGAATACCATGAAGAAAGAATTAAAGCCAGCTCAAGCTAAATGTCAAATGTATTTAATTAATGTACATTTGTTTTGATTTATTTTAAATTCTCCAGTCGAGCTTCCTTCGAATTCAGTCTAGGCAACAAATAGTTTCTCATAACAGGCGCCTCACATTCTCACTGCTGTCCCAACAAGTTTTAACCTTGTGCAGACAAGCTGTACACACACACACACACACACACACACACACACACACACACACACACACACACACACACACACACACACACACATCAGTATTCACCTTAAACCACATTGTAAATTGTAGCCTTCTTTAAAGTTATTAGTAATTCGAGATTAATTATTAAATTAAATGTGGTACATAAGATAAAATAAATGAAATAACTTTGACTTGATCATTTTATTCACAACATTAGACCTGTCCTCTAATCTCTACTAGAATAAGATAAGTGTGCATGTGTGGGTGTTTTACACTCCTGTGATGTACCTAATCTTGATATCCTTTTCATTACAGAGCTGGGAAAATGGTGTATTGATTAGATTCTGATGCGTGCACGTCCAATTTTGACTGACTTTAGTTCTAATTTGTCTTCAACCCATAAGTAATTCTTTAAATTAACTCTAAATGTCACATGATGATGGATTAGTGTTCCACATTTTTTCCACTAATTTGTTTTACAATTAGGCCAAAGGTAAAGAGAGACATTGATGACCTTGTGTCCCTTTTGTTAGTACGTGGTTCCATTTTGTCTATGGCCTTGGACGGCTTCACTAAAAGTCACCCAGTTCTGCCCTGCTGCAGTCCGGCTGAGTGCAGTCACAGAGATGCTATGGCTGCTCTACATGACATTAATGGTCTGGTCTGAATGGACACCATTTCCTGCTCCCATGAGAATGACACTCCTCAAACTGCCGCTCCTCCTCCAAAGAGTCAGGAGGCACACCAACATTACAGCCGTTGATACTGTCTCACATGGGTCTGCTCCCCCCCACTGAGCCATGAAATTAAAGCATGAAATCTGCTTTAAACACTTGGAAGCAGCGTTTCCGCCAGGGGGGCGTCTTGCCGTCATTTGACGCCCTTATTCAGCTCGGGACACCCTGAACTCGAGCCGAGGGCGTCCAAAAATATTAATAATTTGAGAGAAGATCGAGAGTTTTTATCGCTTGAAATAACGAAAAGGAAAAAGGACAAGGACATCCCTCTGTTGGAGGGGCAAAGGAGTCTGGTGGGATTCTTTTCGGAGTATTGAAGATCGTTTCCCCGACATCGGCGGTGCCTGCTACAGGACAACACGGAACGTGCGCGGTGCTAGTGGAGCACACGCTTGAGCTGCGAGCACCAGAGCCTCGCAGCTGCGAAACTGAGGCTCCGTGGTAGACTGTGGTAACACGAGGGGGCGGTTGGGAGCCAAAACAGCCGGCGCTTTAAGAGAGCAGAGGCATGACAGGGGGGGCGCGAGAGACCAGGAGGAAAAATTGTTATAAAAAAGAAGAAAAAAAAAGATTTAAAAAAAAAGAAATCATAGTTTGAAAAATTATTGATTCGAAAATAATATGATACAGTACAGTACAATTACGTCTGGGTCTCTGTGTTTCATTAAAGCTCGGCTCTGTGTGTGTGTGGAACGAGCCATTTTGTGTGCGTGCGTGAGTGAGCGAGAGAGAGAGCGCACCGGTACCGGAGATCGTTGTTGTTAGCTACTGGTGCTAGTGAGCTACGCTAACGGATATAAGGAGTTTTTTCAACAACAAAGTGGAGGAGAGTCCTTTCCTGTCAGACTGAGAGACTCAGTGAACTAAAGGACTCTCTCAGTGTTTAGATAGTTCACTTTAGTCTAAGTTATCTCAGTGGGTCTCAAACGGTTTGGTCACCATTAATGTAAACAAAACACCTTTATATGATCATTATAGTTATAAAAAAATAAGAGAATAAATGAAAAACAGGTTTGAAATACTATATGACAGTAAAAAAAGAATAAAGTTTAAAAGGGTGATTTGTAAAATATCCATAAAGAAAAAGTAAATCTGTTTACAGTTCTGTTTCATATGGGTGTTGAGAGAGGTATCCATAGATCTCTTCATTTTGCTCTCAAAGTGCACCAGATTGATGCTTTTAACTTCAATATTTAAAAATAAATCTTCCCTGGGGAGCTTGCCCCCGAATCCCCCTATGTGAAGTCCACACACCACCTATAAAAATACCACTTTACCCTTGCTTACACCTATATGCCGTGAGCTGATTATCGAGCCTTCATTATAACAGTCGCGGGTACATTGTGTATATGCGTGGGGAGTGTTGCAGTAGAAAATTCAACTGTAGCGCCCGGTACATTAATGGGAAACCCTAAATGTTTGAGCACCCTCTATGAAACGTCAAGCTACCCCACAGCACCCCCAAAATAAATCTTTGGCGCCGCCACTGAGCCTGACTTGTGTTGGGGGGGCCCGACTTTTTTTTTTCTCCAAAGGGGGGGCCTGACAGAAAAAGTTTGAGAACCACTGACTTAGGGCATTATGGTTCAGATACATGACTCTTGTTACCAGAGTGTTTTTTTTTTATAAGGCTATTTTGATCCCCGTTTGTACCAAAGATAGATGGCATTTCCTCCTGCTCCTTTGTTCAGATTGACATTGATTTTGTTGAAGCCATCTGATTGGAGCATTTGCTCCTCAGCTGCATTCAGGGACACATCAAGCTCTGAGATGTAGGTGCTCATTGTGGGTTACTGCATTAAAGAAAGACACATCATGAGTAATCACAATTGTAGTTAACTGAATAAATCTGACTTTTCAGCTGAGCTAGAATATAATCCTGACAAATTCAACCATCAGGAGTTACATTTTGAAAACAACAATGACATCTAAAACAAGTTCAAATAAAATGTGCACAGAGTTCTGAAAATTATTGATTACAATGTTTGTGAAATACAAAAAAGGTATTACAGCAAGAAAATAAGACCTTGTTGAACACTTACGTGTCTGCTGACAGTGAATGATAGGCAGTAAGAAGTCAACTGGTCTGCTGAAGTCTGTTGTACTGACCACAGCAACACACTCTCACCCCCTAAGCGTCCAGGAGCGACGCTTGGTCAGGGTCCCGTGGCGTCCAGTTGTGACGCGCCAAGGCTCCTTCAGCTTCATAAACGGACGCAAAGAGCTTTCAACTGATTGCAATGTATTCCCATCTGCGGCGGTATTTGACGCTTAGGGAAGCACGGCATTTGTTTGTGTCGGAGGCTGTTAAAGGCAATGTGAGCGTCCATTCCCATTGGATAACGGAGAATTGTACACCCGGAAGTAAGTATTCCCCTTACTGTCGATTGATTTCACAGTGATATCTCCACTGCTCATCAACTCAAAAACACCAGATTATCCTTGTTAATTAAACGACATTGATAGGTTTTAGTGTGTGAACAATGCTTTTGTCACGTCTTCCCCTTCAATTCTGAGAAACAAGTCGTTTTCTATGAGTTTTGGCGAAGACATTACATTACCCACAATCCTCTGTAGCAACGATAGACTGTATAAAACAATTAAATAATACATTATTCCGAGTGTGCTTGCTTTTCTCTTTGAAAGTCATCACATAACAGCATTGTAATACACGTTTCGGCTGCATTAAATATGACATATCTGCCGTAGTTAACTCTATGTATAGAGCCCTGATGACAAGACTTCTAGCACCAGCCACCTGTGAGGAAATTCCTCCGAATTCATGCTGGAAATAGGTGTGTATGTGATGTTGATTTGTTGAATGAAAGTTTGAATGTTTATGTAACCGATGTATAACTTCACTTGTTTATATTTCGGTAAAATCATTTTTGTCCATATTTTCTTTGTAAAATGTGTCACTGTCACTTTATTTTTTAGATGCTTTTATTTTGGTACTCTTGGCACCGGCACATTTCTGCAGACTCGCGCTACTTTCTTCAGTTAGCTTCAGGCTTCACTGAGGAGAAGTATTGAGGTAGAAAGCTGATGAAGCCATTTCCTGCTGTCATTATATTCTGTTTGCACAGATAGTAAATCCTGGTTGGGAAGTTTGGTATACAGGTTTAAAAATAACATATGTTACTGGTAAAATGGATGAGGACAATGTTCTAACTGACAGTTTTAGCTTCGGTTTTGGAAGAGGGAAACCCATCAGCGGGTACCCTTTTATCCCAGTCAGAGGTACAGCTAATGTAGATTCGCCAGCTTTTTGTTCTACTCGCAAAAAAAAAAAGGTCATGCAGCATCTCCTCGGAGGGAGGAGGATTCACATTCAAGCCTTCCAGATACAAATGATGCAGCTTTAAATAACCTGATAACACACATTGCTCAGCAGGTAGGACAGGCTATAAGAGATCAGTTAAGGGGGGAATGTGAAGAAAGGGGTGTTGGAGCCACACCAGCTCAGAGCGGTGTTGGCCAGTTACCCAGTGACCACACTTACCTCAACTTGACTGGTGCAAAGTTAGTGTTGCAGTCAGATGTGAGAGAGCCTCCAGTCTTCAGAGTAGATGGATCTGACAAGAACACAGTCTGTGAGTGGGAAGAGTTAATGGGAGTGTATTTCAGGAAACGAGCTACACCTCTGAGAGAACAGCACATTGAGATAATGTCTAAGTTAATGGGCAAGGCTAAAGACATAGTGACGATAACTCTGAGGAGCTGCCCATCCATGAAGCCTCAAGATAACCCAAAATTGATCTATGACATCCTCAGACAACACTTTAGTGATGTGACCTATTCATGTATGCCCATGGCTGATTTCTACAGTACAGTTCCAGTGGCAGGAGAGACCCCCGTGGAGTACTGGCTTCGGCTAAACAAGGCAGTTGATGCAGTGGAGGAGGGCTTGAAGAGGCTAGGGCGGAAGATGGAGGATTCTTGTCAGGAAGTAGCGATGATGTTTGTCAAATACTGCCCAGATCCCACCCTTGCTGCTGTTTTCAAGTTTAAGGCACCAGATACGTGGACAGCTAGTGAAATCCAAGAGCATATTGATCGCTACCAAACTGAAATGAAAGAGCAGGTGCTTTCCAAATCAAAGCGAGTTAAACCAGTGACAGTTCATGTCCATGTTTCCGCACCTGACGTTTCAGAGACAGTATGTCACCCATGGGAGCCATCTATGCAAGGTGAGAACAGCACAGCATCCAAGCCCTCTTGTAATGATGACTGTATGAAAATGTTAGTCAGTTTATTTGACAGAGCATTGTCACAGAACAACCAGGTTACACACAAACCACTCCCCTCTGATCCATTTCAACAGAAAGCCTGCAGGGTCTGCCAGTTTCTAGATCATTCCACCCTTGCACACTGCAGGCAGAAACGCCTCTGCTTAGCATGCTCCGAGCCAAACCACATCAAGAAGAACTGTCCTAACTGTCAGGCTGGCCGAGGTTCTCCAGCTTTCCCGTCACAGAATTCTCAACCTTTAAACTAGCTGGCCCGCATTTAGTGAGGGAATGTGTGGGAAACAGAGAAGAAACTCTCAACAGTGGTGATATTGAAACTCATTATATAAAAGCATGCGCAGCAGCACCAGCCGATGCTAAGGTAATAATGCAAAATACACAGAGAGTGGGCCCTTTTGATGAGTTGTTTTACACCCCTGTTAGCATTAACAACACATTTCAGGTGCAGGGGATGCTTGACTCTGGTTCCATGGCTTGTATTCTCAGCGAGCAGGCAGAGCAGAAGATGTTGAGTGAGAATATACTCTCAGAATCAAGAGATTGTGCTAATAGGCTGCGGAGGGACACTTCTGTGACGGCCCCAGAGCCTTTGTGCAGGTGTGTTGCAGGTCTTACGATGGGGTGGAGCTGAAGAGGCTAATCAGCGCGATCGCGGACACCTGGCCGGAGCCGAAGTGCTATTAAGCCCAGCTGCCCGGAGTCACAGGTGCCGCTGACTCTCTCCAAGCCGGCTTCAGAAGGAGCAACACAGCGATCCTCTCCTCTCGTCCACCTGTCTTGTTCACCATATGGAACAACCGAAATAAATGTGCCGTGGCTTCTGGAAACTCGTGTATGTCTCGTTGTCTTTCCGTTGTGGCCCACAAGCCGGTCATAACACTTTGCAAACCCAAGTGTATGTACGAAGTGGGAATTAAACTGTATGGGGAGAGCTGTATCGTACCTGCCCTTGTGGTGTCTGGCCAACGAGACGACTTAATGATAGGCACAAATGTCATCTGATTTATCATGCATCGGCTGAAAATAACCAGTGACTATTGGCGCTTGGTTTCCAGTGGCAATCTTCTCCCAGAGTGTGAACAGTTCCTTGATCTCATGGCAAACTCATCCAGGTGGAGAGGCGAGGAGCTTCCAGACAGAATCGGGACCGTTAAACTCCAGCAGGCGGTTACTCTATTGGCTAAGAAAGAACATCTTGTTTGGGGTAAGTTGCCAAATAACGCTCCCATGTCTCCAGGCAGCACAGTAATAGTTGAGCCCACCTCATCCAAGTGCATGCCTCGTAACATCATGATTTGTCGTGTCATTACACCATTGTGGGGTGACAGATGAAACCCAATGAAAGTCACGAACATGTCAGACAAGCCTATCACCCTGAAAAGAAAAGCTGTTGAAGAGTTTGAGGTTTTTCAAGGTACCAGCCAACTCAATAACGTTAAGGAGGAGGAAAGTCATGGCAAGGCTAAACCTACAGGTTTCAAGCAGCGACTACAACAGGTTGGACTCACTGAGGTTGATATTGATCAGTGCCAGGCTGGCCAAGGAGGAAAAGAGAGGTTGGTCGCGCTGCTTGAAAAGTACAATGACATTTTCTCCAAACATGCTCTGGATTGCGGTGAGGCAGAGGGCTTCATGCACCACATTAGGCTCACTGATGAGAGACTATTCCGTCTCCCTTACCGGCGGGTGCCACCAGCCCATTACCAGAAACTGCGACAGGTCCTTTCAGAAATGGAAGAACAGGAGATCATCAGGAAGTCAGTAAGTGATTATGCCTCTCCCCTCGTACTTGTGTGGAAAAAAGATGGCAGTTTGAGACTCTGCACAGACTTCAGGTGGCTGAATGCGAGGACGCTCAAGGATGCGCACCCATTACCATAGCAGTCAGACTGCTTGGCTGCCCTGGGTGGGAACACCTACTTCAGCACAATGGATCTGACCTCTGGCTTCTATAACATCCCAATGACAGAGGAGGACAAGAAATACACTGCATTCACTACTCCAATGGGACTGTTTGAATTCAACAGGATGCCCCAAGGTTTGTGCAACAGTCCTGCACATTTGATCTCTAACTGTTCTGCTATGGCCAAGCCACTGTTTGCTCTTACTGCAGGCCAAAAGAGACGAGGGAGAGTCAAACTAAACTCCAATACCGGCTCCTTCAGGAAACTGAGACCCTCTGATTGGACAGAGGAATGTGATGCAGCTCTTTGTAATCTGAAAGACAGTCTCTTGAGCTACGTCGTCCTCTCACAACCAGATTTCTCTCGTCCTCTGATTCAATCTATTGATGCCTCTCTGGACGGGCTAGGGGCCGTGCTATCACAGAAACCAGCTGGTGAAGAGAAAGCACGTCCCATTGCATTTGCAAGTAAGACTCTCAGTGGCTCTCAGAAGAGATATCCCGCCCATAGGCTTGAGTTTCTGGCCCTGAAATGGAGTGTGTGTGAAACATTTAGCCATTGGTTAAAAGGCCATGAGTTTACAGTATGGACTGATAATAACCCTCTTACCTACATCCTGACGAAACCGAAGCTTGATGCGTGTGAACAGCGCTGGGTGTCTAGGCTCGCTCCTTACACATTCGACCTGAGACATATACCTGGCACCAAGAACATAGTAGCTGATGCTCTCAGCAGAGATCCCTTCGCAAGATCAGTAAGCCACAGGCTCATCACGGAGCAGTACAGTCACCTTCTTGCTGAAGCCGAGGGTGTTAGTCACGACGGCATTCAAGACACTTTCCGACTCAAAGTCGAGTGTCAACAGATGAAGAAGTTACCTGGTGGCAGCATTAATTCTCAATCTAACCCCCTCATGTGTCACAGTGATTCTGTGGTTGTCAAGGCTCCTTTGGATGTTCATGCTCAGTGGGAGATTGCTGCCGAGACGAGAGCTGTGGAGTTGACTCAGACTCTCCAGGATCTGTTGCTGCCGGGCCAAGACTCCCTTCCTGTGTTCTCGTTGGAGGAACTCAAGCGCAGTCAGGAACTTGATCCCATTATTTCAAAACTCCTACCATTTGTGCTTCGCAACCGCCGTCCTTCCAGACGTGAACGATCAGGACTAGATGCCAAAGTTATGATTCTCATCAAACAATGGGAGAGACTGAAGGTTCAGAATGGTGTCCTCTATCGGGTCACCAAGGATCATTTCAGTAAACAAAAGAGGCATCAGTATGTTCTGCCTGACAGTCTTAACCTGTTAAGCCCGAGAGACCCCGGTACCGGGGCACTGCCGCAACATCTTGCAGGAAACAGTGTCTGAGGGCATGTTCATTTAATAAACTATGAATGTTTTATATCCATGTAACGGGAAGAAACTCATCTAACTGATCATTTTAATTTTTTTTTCAAAAGAAAACCCACAATGTTAACACTGAGACTCTGAATTAGCAACGAGCGAAAAATGCTAACAGATTACTGCACCGAAAATCACTCACAAAACCTTATTATTTATCTTTTCTCTACATCCATGACATCGTTTCACATCGTGAGGTGACACAGAATCGAAGGGTAGCCTCATTGTCACTCAATTATACGAAATCGTGACGTTATAAACGAAAACAGACATCAAAACATGTGGCGCTAGGTAGCTAAAAATGCTAACATGGTTACCTTGTCTCTGTAGTCTCTCCAAAGTGGTCTTCAATGGCATTGAAACGATAAAAACGCTGCTGAAGTTAATCCATAGGTTAATCCAATGTGTCTGTGTCCCTTTGAAATGATTTCTGATAATCCATAAGCAATAAGACTGCTTTTCCGTTTCCAGATGTCAGAGCGAGAGATAGCTTCACTCTCATGCAAAACTACATGCGCAAAGCCCCCACCTTTTTGTTTTACAACGTGTGTGTGGGGGGGAATCCCCTTTCGATTCTATTGGCTCTAACGGTCAGAAAGAGGTGTCAACCATCAAAATCGACAAAGGGGGGCCAGAGATATGGTAAAACCCCCATTTCAATCTCAATCTCAATTTTTATTTATTTATATAGCACATTTAAAACAACCTTCAGTTGACCAAAGTGCTGTACAGGCAATAAATATTAAATAACACAATCGGAGTACAATAATAAAACAATAATTAAAAACATGATAAAAAGCACAATAACTAGAAAAATATTTAAAAAAACACAAATCCAAATCACCTCAGAGGTGGAGTGTTTTTGGATAAATCTCTCTAAAAAGGTCAAATGTCACTTGTTTTGCATCAATCTTGATACAGGGTACTTATTTTATGTTGTACTTTGGATTCCTAAAGCTTTTAGTCTACCTTACCATCATCCAAGGGTAGTTTTCACTATAAGTAAAAAATAATTTGTGGACGGACACTATAATTTACAGTTTTTTACTATGTAAAATCTGAATTTTCTTTAAAATAAAAAACATCTATATTGATTCTGACTTTTCTACATCCAACTCACAGGTTTATCATTACTTTGAGAACAAAGATTATTAATTTAACCCTTTTAGAAGGGAAGATATGGTCATTTGTTCTGGGAATGTCATTTTCGAGCCTGAGACCTGAAAAACAGGCTCAGGGCTTAACAGGTTAACAAACAACAACACTACCATTGTAAAAGCAAACTTTAAATGAAAAATATATAATTTAGATTAATGATCAGGACGGATCGTTTGTCATCGTTTGTCCTTTATTCAATTTGTATTTGTTTTGCCCATTTGTAATGTTATTTCTAATGTTTACAAAAAAATGTATTTACTTTTGTATTTATTTATTTTTATTGTAAATCATTCTTCTGCCTTTTTAACCTTAATTCATAACCAGAAATTCCTGCTGGCTTTTTCTCTGTGAAATGTGACCAGAGCAGTTGGACCTCCTTTGTGTTGAAATGAACCAATCAGGGTGTGACACACAGACGTGTCTTACTGCTAACATATTAAATCAGATAAGATGATATTTCTGATAAACACTCCCACTGTTTCACCCTGTTATAAATGCTTGCCACATCACAGGGAGCCATTCTGCAGAGCGAGTCCACTAAAGTCAAGGTAAGACGCTTACAATATTTCTTTGTTTTTTTAAAGGTATTTTTAGGCTTGCAAAGAATATAATATGTTTATTATATGGTTAAATGTCGATTTACAGAAGCACGTTGCCCATACAGTACATGTAGCACAATGCATCTCAAATTTGACTTTTTTCTCAGAATTTGACTTTTTCTTTTTAAATGTTACTTTTTTTTTTACTTTTGACTTTTTTTCCATCATTTTGCTTTTCTTTTAAAATCATTTTGTGGCATTCTCACTGAAGGGACTTGCAATTATTTGCCCTAGACTTCTGCTTTCAGACATAGTTAATTATGAAGTTATTACTCTATCCCAGGGGTCGGCAACCCCTGTCACGCGTGCCAGCATTGGCACGCGGCACCGTAACCAGTGGCACACTAGGAATAAGTGGAATAAGTGTGCAAAATATTTAAATTGTATTTTCGGATCCTGAACGAGACCGCCGCCAGAGCGCGTCTCCCCGTTACCTGCAGAAGGAAGCCATGCACGCAGCTCAGCCCCGCTCTGTTTAACTCCAGGTGACTTTCTGCCGCTTTCCTCCGTGGTGCAGGGCTGATCGTTTCACCACAGAGGAAAGCACTTCACAAATTGCAGTACCCATAAGGAGCTGTACAAATGCCGCAGTTTTTGCGTGGCTGTGTCTTTAGTTGAAAGCCCAGTGGCGATCTGCTCATCTCTCATTGAAATAACATGCTACAAAGGGGCGGACTGGCCATCTGTGTGTTGAACTTTCCTGTCGGCTCCCAGACCGTAGTCGAGAAGGGCAGAAGCAACAAGCTTCAGGTTCAATAACCCACTTTAGCTTAAATGACTGGAGAGAGGCGAGCTCTTCTTGGGAGGCCGTTGCATTTATTTAGCTGTTCTTCTGTTTCACAAAATACATCACAGACCTCTGTTTTTCTGCTGGATGGAAAAAGTCCCAGAGAAAAACTAAAATACATATCACAGTATGTTTAAAAATATGAAAAAACAGCATGTTGAAAAAAGTAAAGTAAAGTAAAGCATCTAAAAACATATATTTTCAAATTATGTTTGTGTGCATTGTTTCATCGAAACAGTGTTAAAATCACAAACTTTCCATTTAGAGTTGGATTCTTTAAGAAACTCAATTCATTACAAATTCATTCATATTTTACCAAGTTGTAAAGTTTTGCATCCATTAAAGTGTAACTATAAGTATCTTTGTAGGAAAAAAATCATTAAAGTTATTTCTATAAAACTGAATTGTTTCACCGAAACAGTGCTAAAATCACAAAACTTCCCTTTTAGAGCAAATCTGTTCAATAAAAGTACTTTCTACCAGTTGTACAGTTTTCATACATAAAACTGTATCCAAAAGTATCTTCGTAGCAGAAAAAAAGCAAAAATCAGTAAACATATATAAAAGAAACGGCCAAGTTCCACTAAAAGTGTTAACATCACAAACTTGCCTTTAAGAGTCACAGTCTAAATCAATTTGTTACAAAGTAATTGACATTCTAACAGTTGTAAAGTTTTCCTACATAAAAGTGTATCTAAAAGTATCTTAGTAACACAAGAAAACAGCATTGATGTTAACAAAACTGGATTGTTCCACTGAAATAGCGTTAAAATCACAAAGTGCCTTTAAAGAAAATCTATTCAGACAAAGTATTTTATTTTCTAGTTTTTAAGGTTTTACATACATAAAAGTGTATCTCACATTACCTTGGTGAGAGAAAAAAAGCAAAATCTGTAAAGTTATCAAAAACTGCGTAGTGTGTGTGTGTGTGTGTGTGGGGGGGGGGGGGGGATTATTTTTCCCAGAGATGGGGTGTCTCCAAATGTTAAGACTGTTACATGCTCTTTGGATCTAAAGTTCCCTTAATACCTTTTATTTTTGGTCTTGTTTAGATTTTGAAAACACATCTCTTTAACCCAGGAAGGGGGCAAGAGGAAGGGGGAAAAAGGGATGAGGGGGAGGGGGAGAATGATGTGAGGGTGACGAGGGGGAGGGGGGAGAAGGATGTGATGTCAAAAACATTTAACACTTTTTCCAAGACAGCTGCAGAGCACCTCACAGAACATCAAAGCTCAGAAACTATTCAATACAAATATATAGTTTTACAGTTAAATTAAACAATAAAAAAGGGTAGGATCAAGGGGTCTTAAGCTCTTTCAATTATTACCCAAACACAACTTCAAAGGGGCGTCCTTATAGTCATGACTGTCACTTTCTATGCATTGTAATGTGATGAAAGGGGTATGAATATAACTACTGTCCTGCCCTCTGAGGTCAGAGGGAGACTCTGGGGAGATAAAGGTAAATATATAAATATAATAGAAATAAAATATTAAAAGCTTTATTTAAACAACTAAATATATGTGAGGAGGGATATGGATGTATAAAACAGGATAAACAAAGTAAAACATAATAAGCCAATATATGCTTTTAAAAATATATATATCATATAAATGTGTTCAATTTTATAACATTTTAATTTCATTTAATAAAAAAAAGATATTGCTTTTACAATCTGGTGATAAATAGATTGGATGATCAGAGACAGCAGAGCATACACATACACACACACACACACACACGCACACACACACACACACACACACACACACACACACACACACACACACACACACACACACACACACACACACACACACACACACACACACATACACACACACACACACACACTCACAGGTACTGCGGCTGAAAGATCCTTGGTGTGTTTCTTAATAACTGTAAATGGTGTTTGTCTCGTCACTTTACAAGATGAAATACTGTACATGTTTGTCAGGAGTTAATGATGTCTGCCTCCTTTAGTTTCTGTTTCCCTTCTTCAGAGAGCTGAACTGAGATGGATCCTCAGACAGTGAAGTGGAAATCCTGTGAGTATTCTTTTGCAGCAATATTGTGTTTTTACTCTATTTTTAAAAGACAAAAATATCAGAGACAGACATCTTTGGAAATTCCCTAAAATGATGTCTGTTGAGAGTTTTTGATGCAGATTTTGCTGCGGCCACTTCTGCTTTCTGAGTTCATGGTTTCAGTTATCATTCATCACCACATGATGAAAAATAAGGATTTAACAGGAAGTATTTTAAAGGTCAAATGCTGTGCTAAGAAAAGTGAGAATATAAACCCACTACTGTAGGTTTAAAGTCAAGTCATTAAAAATGTAGACTTGACTTTTTATTGACTGTTAAAATAAATAACATGTATTCAGGCTTTTGCCATATTTTATCCCCATTAAAAAAGGAAATCATCAGAATAATGATTATAAGTATATACAATCGACTTTCTTTAATTTTCTTTTGCACTTTTATTATTTTGCCATATTTTATACACCTGTTCTTTGTTTAATAAATCATTTTTTAAATGTTTCTTTTGCACTAAATTCTTATTTATTTTTGTAAAGGGGTGGGAATCACCAGGCTCCCCACGATACGATACTATCGCAATACTTAAGCCACGATACGATAGTATTGCGATTCTACGATATGCTAAGTATTGAGATACGATATATTGCGATATTGCAAATCACATGGTTCATATCCATGTCTGTCTTCCCTTCCTGGTTAAAACATGTATTTTCAATATGAATAGTTTATGTAAATAACACAATGTGCGTTCTTTGAACCTGAAAAGGAGATGGCATTGTTTGTGTTACTTTCATTGCAATTGTATACATGTCTTAACGTAACTTCCTGTTTTATATACGACCGTCTTTTGGAGGGATATGCCACAGTTTATAGAAACACATTTTTTTTTTAAAGAAAATTACAATTAAAAAAAAAAGTTGATCCGTGTATCGATACAATATCACCACGCAAGGTATCGCGATACTATGCTGTATCGATTATTTAAGCACTAAGGGAAGCACAGAGGCTCAGATTAAATTGCCCTCTCTTCATTGACTATTATAAAAATAATAGATAAACATAGATAATAATAATAATAATAATAATAATAACAATAATAATAATAATAATAATAATAATAATAATTAAAGCTGCAAGCAGCGTTGAGCGGGTCTTCGACGCTCCGCAGGCTGTTGTCCGCACGTCGAGGTATCATGCAGGAGTTTTCCGGACTCGGCCGTTGGCAAACATGGGAAGTTTCAGGCCGATCGGACAATGTAAATGGGAGTTATCATACAGTAAACATTGTGTTTGATGGCGAGTGATCTACTGCCATGGCAACGGCATATGATGACATCCCAGAATTGGCGTAGAGCTGTTGAGGGGCGGACTAGTAGTCGTCGTCTGAAGTCTGGTGCAGTTTGGACCATTTTCCAATGACTTAAGACAACATCGTGTTTTATGGCGTGGGATGCGTTGCCATGGAAACGGCATACGGTGAGATCTCAGATTTCACGTAGAGCTGTTGAGGGCCGGACCAGTAGCCATCATCTGAAGTCTGGTGCAGTTTGGAACATTTTCCATTGACGTAAGACAACATCGTGTTTTACGGCGTGGGATGCGTTGCCATGGAAACGGCATATGATGACATCCCATAATTGGCATAGTGCTGTTGAGGGCCGGACCATTAACTGTCATCTGAAGTCTGGTGCAGATTGGACAATTTTCCATTGACGTAAGACAACATCGTGTTTTATGGCGAGTGATTCGTTGCCATGGAAACGGCATACGATGAGATCTCAGATTTCACCTAGAGCTGTTGAGGGCCGGACCATTAACTGTCATCTGAAGTCTGGTGCAGATTGGACAATTTTCCATTGACGTAAGACAACATCGTGTTTTATGGCGAGTGATTCGTTGCCATGGAAACGGCATACGGTGAGATCTCAGATTTTGCGTAGAGCTGTTGAGTCATGGACCAGTGATATAAAAGTGAAGATTGGGGGACGATGGGACCGTGTCCATTGGATTTACAGCGACACCGTGTTTTATGGCGAGGGATTCGTTGCCATGGCAACAGCTTTTGAGGAAAACTCACTTTTGTCATATTAATGTGTTGATGGCCGGACCATTAACTGTCATCTGAAGTCTGGTGTAGATTGGACCATTTTCCATTGACTTAAGACAACATTGTGAAGTTTGGTGGCGTTGTGAGCATGTCAGTTGGTGTTATGACATCATCGTGTTCCATGGCGTTTGATGGGCCTAGCATCGAGCGAACGCGAACTTTGGCGCCAAATAACGGCTGTGCCGTGCGAAAGAAAAAAACTTCCGTGATAACTTTTAATTGCCCATGTCTCGAGATGCTACCCGACGAATTTCGAGTCGTACGGATAAAGTCCCTGGGAGAAGACAGATTTTGCGCGGAGGACGAAAAACGCGATAAATCGCGTTTTTCCGACGCCAAATTCAAAATGGCCGACTTCCTGAACGTTATTTTTTACCCCTCCAAGAGGCTTTTTTGTTCGTCTCCGCACCCTAGATATGCGTAGCGAGTTTCGTTTGTTTACGTGAAAGTTAAAGTTGCCGGCTGTACGATATAAGCGGAAGTGGGCGTGGCCTACGCAATTTTTAACGTAAAGTTCCGGAACCAATTACACATCTCAAGTTGCAGCAGTTCTGACGCGCGTGCAACATTTGGTGAGTTTTCACATATGTGGCGGGGGTCAAAAGTGCGCGCGAAAAGTTCAAATAAGAATAATAATAAAAAAAAATAATCGGACCAATATCAATAATGTGCTCGTTTACTCGTCACTGTAGGCCGTTGGGCTACCTACTGTCATGATTTAGGCCACTTTTAATGGGCTTTTACCCGTCTTTTTCCCTGTTTTTAGTGGGTTTTGCATGGTTATCGCTCGCTTCGCGAGCGACTAAATTGATCGTAACGATATTAATTATGCGAGTTGCAATCACGTGGGCTTCGCCCATGTGACTGGGCTCGCACGGACTATCTGCCGTCACTATTTCCGAACCTTTTCTGTGCTTTTGCCGGTCGTTTTCCCTGTTTTTATGTGTTTTTAGCAGGTTTATCGGTCGCTGCGCGACCGATTTCAATAGGGTCTTCGCCGACCTATGGTCTCAGACCCTAATTAAAGCTGCAAGCAGCGTTGAGCGGGTCTTCGACGCTCCGCAGGCTGTTGTCCGCACGTCGAGTTGTGTTTGTAGGTGTCTCGAGGACTCGGCCGTTGGCAAACGTGGGAAGTTTCAGGCCGATCGGACAATGTATTTAGGAGTTACAGCAGTATCATAAACATTGTGTTTGATGGCGAGTGATCTGTCGCCATGGCAACGGAATTTGATGACACCCCATAATACGCCTAGATGTGTTGAGGGCTGCATCGTTATCAAACCTGTGAAGTTTTGGGCCGTTTGGAGCATGTTAACTGGAGTTATGAGAAAACCGTGTTTCACGGTGACCATTTTGTTACCATAGCAACGACATTTGACGAAATCTCAAAACTGACACATATATGTGTCGAGGGCTTGACCGTTAGCACACATGTGAAATTTCAACACTTTTTTACCATTTACACAGGACTTAAAGCAATATCGTGCTTAACGGCGAGGGATGCGTTGCCATGGCAACAGCTTTTGAGGAAACTCACTATTGTCATATTGAGGTGTTGAGGGCCGGACCATTAACTGTCATCTGAAGTCTGGTGCAGTTTGGACCATTTTCCATCGAGTTATGACAACACTGTGTTTCATGGCGAGGGATCTGTCGCCATGGCAACGGCATATGATGACATCCCATAATTGGCGTAGAGCTGTTGAGGGCCAGACCATTAGCCATCATCTGAAGTCTGGTGAAGTGTGGACGATTTTCCATTGAATTAAGACAACATCGTGTTTTATGGCGAGTGATTCGTTGCCATGGAAACAGCATACGGTGAGATCTCAGATTTCACGTAGAGCTGTTGAGGCATGGACCGGTGATATAAAAGTGAAGATTGGGGGACGATGGGACCGTGTCCATTGGAGTTACAGCGACACCGTGTTTTATGGCGAGGGATGCGTTGCCATGGTAACGCCATATTAAGTAACATCAAATTTGACGTAGAGCTGTTCAGGGCCGCAGTGTTAACCATCATGTGAAGTTTGGTGGCATTCTGAGTATGTCAGTTGGTGTTATGACATCATCGTGTTCCATTGCGAGGGATCGCCTAGCATCAAGCGAACGCGAACTTTGGCGCCAAATCACGGCTACGCCGTGCGAAAGAAAAAAACTTCCGTGATAGCTTTGAATTGCCCATGTCTCGAGACGCTACCCGACGAATTTCGAGTCGTACGGATAAAGTCCCTGGGAAAAGATAGATTTTGTGCGGAGGACGAAAAACGCGATAAATCGCGTTTTTCCGATGCCAAATTCAAAATGGCCGACTTCCTGTACGTTATTTTATACCCCTCCAAGAGGCTTTTTTGTTCGTCTCCAAACCCTAGATATGGGTAGCGAGTTTCGTTCGTTTACGTGAAAGTTAAAGTGCGGGGAGTTTACGTTAAAAACGGAAGTGGGCGTGGCCTACGCAATTTTTTACGCAAAGTTCCGGAACCAATTACATATCGCAAGTTGCACCACTTCTGATGCGCGTGCACAATTTGGTGAGTTTTCACATATGTTGCGGGGGTCAAAGGTTTATCGGTCGCTGCGCGACCAATTTCAATAGGGTCTTCGCCGACCTAGGTCTCAGACCCTAATTAAAGCTGCAAGCAGCGTTGAGCGGGTCTTCGACGCTCCGCAGGCTGTTGTCCGCACGTCGAGGTATCATGCAGGAGTTTTCCGGACTCGGCCGTTGGCAAACGTGGGAAGTTTCAGGCCGATCGGACAATGTATTTAGGAGTTACAGCAGTATCATAAACATTGTGTTTGATGGCGAGTGATCTATCGCCATGGCAACGGCATTTGATGACACCCCATAATACGCTTAGATGTGTTCAGCGCCGGACCATTAACTGTCATCTGATGTCTGGTGCAGTTTGGACCATTTCCCATTGACTTAAGACAACATTGTGTTTTATGGCGAGGAATGCGTTGCCATGGCAACGGCATATGATGAGATCTCAGATTTCACTTAGAGCTGTTGAGGGCCGGACCATTAACTGTCATCTGAAGTCTGGTGCAGTTTGGAAGCTTTTCCATTGACTTAAGACAACTTCGTGTTTTTTGGTGAGGGATTCGTTGCCATGGAAACGGCATACGGTCAGATCTCAGATTTCACGTAGAGCTGTTGAGGGCCGGACCATTAACTGTCATCTGAAGTCTGGTGCAGTTTGGAAGCTTTTCCATTGATTTAAGACAACATCGTGTTTTACGGCGAGTGATTCGTTGCCATGGAAACGGCATATGATGACATCCCAGAATTGGCGTAGAGCTGTTGAGGGCCGGACCATTAACTGTCATCTGAAGTCTGGTGCAGTTTGGAACATTTTCCATTGACTTAAGACAACATCGTGTTTTACGGCGAGTGATTCGTTGCCATGGAAACGGCATATGATGACATCCCAGAATTGGCGTAGAGCTGTTGAAGGCCGGACCATTAACTGTCATCTGAAGTCTGGTGCAGTTTGGAACATTTTCCATTGACTTAAGACAACATTGTGTTTTACGGCTAGGGATGCGTTGCCATGGAAACGGCATACGGTGAGATCTCAGATTTCACATAGAGCTGTTGAGGGCCGGACCATTAACTGTCATCTGAAGTCTGGTGCCGTTTTGAACCTTTTCCATTGAATTAAGACAACATCGTGTTTTACGGCGAGGGATGCGTTGCCATGGTAACGCCATATTAAGTAACATAAACTTTGACGTAGAGCTGTTCAGGGCCGCAGTGTTAACCATCATGTGAAGTTTGGTGGCGTTGTGAGCATGTCAGTTTCAGTTATGACATCATCGTATTCCATGGCGTTTGATGGGCCTAGCATCGAGCGAACGCGAACTTTGGCGCCAAATAACGGCTGTGCCGTGCGAAAGAAAAAAACTTCCGTGATAACTTTTAATTGCCCATGTCTCGAGATGCTACCCGATGAATTCGTACGGATAAAGTCCCTGGGAGAAGATAGATTTCGTGCGGAGGACGAAAAACGCGATAAATCGCGTTTTTTCCGACTCCAAATTCAAAATGGCCGGCTTCCTGTACGTTATTTTACACCCCTCCAAGAGGCTTTTTGGTTTGTCTCCGCACCCTAGATATGCGTAGCGAGTTTCGTTCGTTTACGTGAAAGTTAAAGTGGGGGGAGTTTAGGTTAAAAACGGAAGTGGGCGTGGCCTACGCAATTTTTGACGCAAAGTTCCGGAACCAATTACACATCTGAAGTTGCACCACTTCTGACGCGCGTGCAAAATTTGGTGAGTTTTCACATATGTTGCGGGGGTCAAAGGTTTATCGGTCGCTGCGCGACCGATTTCAATAGGGTCTTCGCCGACCTAGGTCTCAGACCCTAATTAAAGCTGCAAGCAGCGTTGAGCGGGTCTTCGACGCTCCGCAGGCTGTTGTCCGCACGTCGAGGTATCATGCAGGAGTTTTCCGGACTCGGCCGTTGGCAAACGTGGGAAGTTTCAGGCCGATCGGACAATGTATTTAGGAGTTACAGCAGTATCATAAACATTGTGTTTGATGGCGAGTGATCTATCGCCATGGCAACGGCATTTGATGACACCCCATAATACGCTTAGATGTGTTCAGCGCCGGACCATTAACTGTCATCTGATGTCTGGTGCAGTTTGGACCATTTCCCATTGACTTAAGACAACATTGTGTTTTATGGCGAGGAATGCGTTGCCATGGCAACGGCATATGATGAGATCTCAGATTTCACTTAGAGCTGTTGAGGGCCGGACCATTAACTGTCATCTGAAGTCTGGTGCAGTTTGGAAGCTTTTCCATTGACTTAAGACAACTTCGTGTTTTTTGGTGAGGGATTCGTTGCCATGGAAACGGCATACGGTCAGATCTCAGATTTCACGTAGAGCTGTTGAGGGCCGGACCATTAACTGTCATCTGAAGTCTGGTGCAGTTTGGAAGCTTTTCCATTGATTTAAGACAACATCGTGTTTTACGGCGAGTGATTCGTTGCCATGGAAACGGCATATGATGACATCCCAGAATTGGCGTAGAGCTGTTGAGGGCCGGACCATTAACTGTCATCTGAAGTCTGGTGCAGTTTGGAACATTTTCCATTGACTTAAGACAACATCGTGTTTTACGGCGAGTGATTCGTTGCCATGGAAACGGCATATGATGACATCCCAGAATTGGCGTAGAGCTGTTGAAGGCCGGACCATTAACTGTCATCTGAAGTCTGGTGCAGTTTGGAACATTTTCCATTGACTTAAGACAACATTGTGTTTTACGGCTAGGGATGCGTTGCCATGGAAACGGCATACGGTGAGATCTCAGATTTCACATAGAGCTGTTGAGGGCCGGACCATTAACTGTCATCTGAAGTCTGGTGCCGTTTTGAACCTTTTCCATTGAATTAAGACAACATCGTGTTTTACGGCGAGGGATGCGTTGCCATGGTAACGCCATATTAAGTAACATAAACTTTGACGTAGAGCTGTTCAGGGCCGCAGTGTTAACCATCATGTGAAGTTTGGTGGCGTTGTGAGCATGTCAGTTTCAGTTATGACATCATCGTATTCCATGGCGTTTGATGGGCCTAGCATCGAGCGAACGCGAACTTTGGCGCCAAATAACGGCTGTGCCGTGCGAAAGAAAAAAACTTCCGTGATAACTTTTAATTGCCCATGTCTCGAGATGCTACCCGATGAATTCGTACGGATAAAGTCCCTGGGAGAAGATAGATTTCGTGCGGAGGACGAAAAACGCGATAAATCGCGTTTTTCCGACTCCAAATTCAAAATGGCCGGCTTCCTGTACGTTATTTTACACCCCTCCAAGAGGCTTTTTGGTTTGTCTCCGCACCCTAGATATGCGTAGCGAGTTTCGTTCGTTTACGTGAAAGTTAAAGTGGGGGGAGTTTAGGTTAAAAACGGAAGTGGGCGTGGCCTACGCAATTTTTGACGCAAAGTTCCGGAACCAATTACACATCTGAAGTTGCACCACTTCTGACGCGCGTGCAAAATTTGGTGAGTTTTCACATATGTTGCGGGGGTCAAAGGTTTATCGGTCGCTGCGCGACCGATTTCAATAGGGTCTTCGCCGACCTAGGTCTCAGACCCTAATAATAAATAATCGGACCAATATCAATAATGTGCTCGTTTACAGTGACGTGGGCTACGCCCACGTCACTGTAGGCCGTTGGGCTACCTACTGTCATGATTTAGGCCACTTTTAATGGGCTTTTACCCGTCTTTTTCCCTGTTTTTAGTGGGTTTTGCATGGTTATCGCTCGCTTTGCGAGCGACTAAATTGATCGTAACGATATTAATTATGCGAGTTGCAATCACGTGGGCTTCGCCCACGTGACTGGGCTCGCGCGGACTATCTGCCGTTACTATTTCCGAACCTTTTCTGTGCTTTTGCCGGTCGTTTTCCCTGTTTTTGGGTGTTTTTTGCAGGTTTATCGGTCGCGCAGCGACCGATTTCAATAGGGTCTTCGCCGACCTATGGTCTCAGACCCTAATAATCATATCTGTTTCCAGGTGTCGTCCGGCTGCTGCTGCTCACTCTGTGCCTCAGAAACACATCATCAGCAGCTGGGAGTGTGGATGAACATCTGGAGGAACATCTGGAGGAACATCTGGGGGATAATCTGGAGGACTGTCTTCAGGACAAAGACTACGAGGTTCTCCTGAACACGGTGAAGAAAGGCCTTCCTCACATCAACTCCTCCCATCACGTGGTCATCGTCGGGGCTGGGGCTGCAGGACTGACGGCCGCAAAGCTGCTGCAGGACGCCGGGCACCAGGTGCACGCTCTAAATATACTTTATACACTATTTATCATGATCTAAGGACTCTAAAATAGGAATTAAGGGAAAAAAAATGCTTTATAAAACTATTTCTAATGATTTAAAGGCTCTAAAATGAAATTTTGGTCGTGAAAATTGCTTTATAAAACCAGGTGCAAGCTCCAACTATACCTTTTAAACTATTTATCATGACTTAACCCTTCTCTTGCATTAGGTCATACCCCCCTTCCCATACTATTTTCGGTCAAAATTGACCGGTGTGTTTTGCATAGTGATATCTCTGGAACCCCTTATCCAATTTTGATGGTTGATATCTCATTTGAACAGTCAAAGCAAGTAGAATCAAGGGGTGACAGACAGAATGACACCAGGGGTGAATTTCATAGTATTTTTGGCAGTAAGTTCAAAGATAGTGCTTATTTTACATTACTGTATATTATAAAAATGCTTGCCATGTAGGCTGTTTTTACTGGAGATGGAAATGCTTTAGTTAGTGTTGTAGCTGAGATTCTTCCCGTTCCAATGATGTATGGGATGTATTGATTTGATATAAGCAAGCCAGTGTTTCATGTCATGGTCCGGACCCACCGGTGGGCCCATCAAGTTCAGCATACACTGTGATGAATATAAAATAAGACACTGATGCTGTTTTCCTCAATGAACATTTATTGAAAGAGAAATATACCTTAACAGAACACGTGTGTTAGTGTGTGTGTGTGTGTGTGGTGTGTGTGTGTGTGTGTGTGTGTGTGTGTGTGTGTGTGTGTGTGTGTGTGTGTGTGTGTGTGTGTGTGTGTGTGTGTGTGTGTGTGTGTGTGTAGATGTTTTCCATCTGCAGGATGAACATAATACACTCATACCCATTCATTTTCTATGGCGGTCAATTCTGACCGAAAACATCATGGGTGTTTCACTGTTGAGACATTTCTCAAAATCCAATGCAAGTGGTGATCATCAAGTGTATATGTCCAGAGGCCTAGTGTGGAGGATAACATAAGGTATTGAGGCAATTGGATGAAAAACACAATATTTATGATTAAAACAAAAGTAATTCGGTCACTTTTGACCCGAAACGCAAGAGAAAGGAGACTCTAAAATAGGAGTTAAGAAAAAAAGCTTTATAAAACTATTTCTCAATAGGCTCTAAAATTTGAGTAATTGAATATAGGCCTACCTTATAAACTGTTCATCACGACTTAAAGATTCTAAAATAGAAGTTAAGAAATTAAGTTGCTTTTTGAAACTATTTATCATGATTTAAAGGCTCTAAAATAAGATTTAAAGGGGACCTAACATGCAAAATGCAATTTTGTACGTCTTTTATACATGAATATGTGTAAGGTGTAAGGTGTTCCAGGGAACTCACCAAGTGTCAGAAAACACAACCCTCTCTATTTTCCTCCATACCCAAATCTCTAAAAAAGGGGCTGCAACGGATCTGATAAAAACTGATCCAGATTTGAACACTGTCCTGACGTCAGGACGGTGGCGCTACGGCTATTGGGCCAACTCTCCACCTATCAGGGGAATGTGGGGTTGGGCCACGGCCGGCCATTGCCGCTCGAAAGCGCTGGAGACGCTGTAGTACATATGCCAGGCCTGTAAGTGGCGCTGTAGTCTGCCACAAAAGCAGCGAAGAAGACTTCCCGCCCATAGTTACCATGGTTACCCTTCTGTTTATTCTCCGCTGTGGCTTTTTTTCTCCATCCCAGAGGCAAGCGTTTGCTCCCACTGCTTTAATTCAATGCAATCCCTCCCCGTCGAGGCAAGCACTGTAATTCTCTCCGGTTAGTCCACCAGCAGATGACAAACACCCACCTCTCCGCCTCTTCCAAGGAACGAGGGGACAGTGCGGCAGAGTTTCAGTTTCAGTTTCTTTCGCCGGTCAAGATGTCCGTTAAAGTTTAAATCTTCCGGACAAAATTAGAAAAGTGCCGATCAAAGGTCTTCTTTGTTATTTATTGAGCTTTAAAACAAATGAATAACGACTCTATATAATAAAACACGGAGGACGGAGATCTCTTTTTCTCCCCCTCTTCTGACAGCCCAGCAGCTGATCAGAGCACGGCTCCCCTCTCCTGCAGGGGGGCGTGGTCAGCAGATTCAGACCCGTAGACAGCCAACAGCACATAGAGCGAAATGAGGCATGGCTAAAATGCATGATCTGTTTGGTATTTTGAAAACAGAAACGTATAAATATACTTTATATAGGTATGGCCCTACAATATATCATTTAAATATAGCATGATAGGTCCACTTTAAGAAATTAAAGTTGCTTTAACCTGTTGAACCCCATCCCCCCGCCCCGGGCGGAAAAACGCATCATCTGCAGGAAACAGCGTCTGAGGGCTTCTTAACCTTTTAACCCCGAGAGACCACGGTACCGGGGTACTGCCGCAACATCTTGCAGGAAACAGTGTCTGAGGGCATGTTCATTTAATAAAACTATGAATGTTTTATATCCATGTAACGGGAAGAAACTCATCTAACTGATCATTTTTTTTTTTTTTCAAAAGAAAACCCACAATGCTAACACTGAGCCTCTGAATTAGCAACGAGCGAAAAATGCTAACACCTTACTGCACCGAAAATCACTCCTTATTATTTATCTTTTCACCACATCCAACACATCGTTTCACATCGTGAGGTGACACAGAATCTATTGACACCAACATTATCACTGAATTATCCGTATTTGCGACGTTATAAGCAAAAACGGACATCAAAACAGGTGACGCTAGGTAGCTAAAAATGCTAACATTTTTATCTTGGCTCTGTAGTCTCTCCAAAGTGGTCTTCAATGGCATTAAAACGATAAAGACGCTGCTGAAGTTAATCCATAGGTTAATCCAATGTGTCTGTGTCACTTTGAAATGATTTCTGATAATCCATAAGCAATAAAACTGCTTTCCCGTTTTCAGATTTCAGAGCGTGAGATAGGTTCGCTCTGATGCAAAACTGCATGCGCGAAGCCCCCACTTTTTTTCCCCCCAGAGGTGGAGTTTCTTTTTGCTAAACCTCTCTAAAAAGGTCAAATATCACTTGTTTTGCATCAATCTTGATACAGGGTACTCTTTATATGTTGTACTTTGGATTCCTAAAGCTTTTAGTCTACCCTACCATCATCCAAGTGTAGTTTTCACTATAAGTAAAAAATAATATTTGGACGGACACTATAATTTACAGTTTTTTACTATGTTCAATCTGAATTTTCTTTAAAATAAAAAACATCTATATTGATTCTGACTTTTCTACATTCAACTCACAGGTTTATCATTACTTTGAGAAAAAAGATTATTAATTTTCCCCTTTTGGAAGGGAAGATATGGTCATTTGTTCTGGGAATGTCATTTTCGAGCCTGAGACCTGAAAAACAGGGTTGGGGTTCAACAGGTTAAAAAACAATTTCTCATGATTTGAAGCTTTTATTGTCAGATGCCCAAGGAAAACCCCAAGGCTCCTTAAAGGATGCAACACACTGAAGACTGAATAAAGACTTAATTTAAAGTTTGTTTTTTGGGGGAAATCACACATTTAATGACCTTATTTTTATATGTACAAGGTAACCATAGTAGAGTCCAGTGGGCGTGTTGGAGGCCGGGTGCATACCCACAGGAACAAGACGGAGGGATGGTTCGCTGACCTGGGAGCCATGAGGATCCCCAGCTTTCACCAGTGAGTTCAAGACAAGTTTGAAGAAATAAATCTGATTCACCTTAAAGGTCTCCTATTAAGGCATATATTATAGGTTTCAGATATATCAAAATGTATAAAAAACATGTCTCTGAAGTGTTTTGCTCAAAATACCAAACAGATCACCCATTCTAGCCTCAAACCCCTCTATTTCAGCTGTTACTAAAGTGGAGACACTGTGGACGAGCTCGTGAACTGTCAACGGGGGGGTACACTGTGGACCTGTCAGCGGAACTTACATGATGCCGTTTAAAAAATATAATAATAAAGGGCGGTGCCGGCCGTCAGCGAACCGAGCCGGCATTTCTGCGCGACTGTCACTCAAATGCGGGACATAGTCTCAATTTGTGGGACGCGGGACAAATAATAAAAATGCTGTGTGTGCAGTCCCTTAACAAGCGGGACACCTGGTCACCCTACACACACACACGCTTCAAATCAAGTTGCATAAATGCTTGAGCTACGTTTTTATTATAATTACTGTGAAATCTGCCTATTATGTTTTCGTCATTACAAATACAATTGGAACTGATAACACTGGCAATGATTTTTTATTAGACTAAAACAAATCATGCTTCAAATAAGTGGGGGTACGGCGTACCCCCGCGTCCAACGCCCACTACACCACTGGCTCTGAGTGTTAGCAATGTTAATGAAAACACAGACCGTATTACAACCAAAACACGTCTCATTGTTTCTGACAGCAACATTTCTGATTGGCCCGTGGGTGTAAAGCCCGCCCACATTTTAGTAATGTCGTCATGACGCAGCAAATCTGGATCAGCTCCGTTGTTCCCCCGTTTTTAGAGATGCGGGTACGGAGGAAAAGAGAGAAAGTTTTATTCTCTGACACTTTGTGAGTCTCCTGACACACCGGGACACACCAGGGACACACCGGGGACACACCGGGGACACACTGGGGACACATATTTATGTAGAAAATACATTAAAAAGTGCATTTTGCATGATAGGAGACCTTTAAGTCTGAAAAATGTAAATGCGTCTGTTGGCAGAATCGTCCTCTGGTTTGCTAAAGAACTGGGGGTGAAGCTGAATTCATTCGTCATGGAGGACGTGAACACTTTCATCCTGGTGAACGGGCTGAAGAAGAAGAGGACGTACGCTGTGATCGCTGATCCAAACATCCTGAATTATACAGTGTGGAATAGCGAGAAGGGGAAGTCTGCAAACCAGCTGCTGCAGGGAGCTCTGCAGAAGGTACTGTACATAAACACAATGAAATGGAATAATAATAATAATAATAATAGTAATAATTGTAATAAGATTATATATAAAAGTAAAAAAATAAAAAAATATGATAATAATAATAATACTGGCAAATTAATTAATCCAAAAGAGAATATTCAATATTGAATGATTGCTACTCAGATGGTCTATGAAGTGTTTTATTTATTATCGCTTGGTATTGTTCCTCACCCACAATATGCATACAAATAACAAATAACAGCTGAGATGTTAATAATATTCTATCTAGGTGAAAGATTATGTGAAGGCAAATGGCTGCAAAGCCTACCTACAGAAGTACGACCAGTACTCTTTGGAGGTAATTTGAATTCTTATTTTTTTTAATTGCATGTACTTCCAATGCACGTTGTACAAGGGTAGAACACTTTTTGCTTTGATGAAAGACAGAATATTTAAAGATAATGACTATAATGTAAAAAATATCTGTTTCCCAGGATTATCTGAATGGAGAACACGTGAGTAAGGAGGCGATTAGGATGATCGGAGACCTACTGAACCAAGATAGCCTGATGAACCTGGCTCTGACCGAGGCTATCTACCTCCATAGCGACGTCAACAACACCATCAAGTACTGTTTCAATGTTTCACTTTTTCCTGAATTCATTTACGGGCTAGAGCAGTGCAGCAATAAGTCTTTTATGAGGAAATTAACCACTTACTGTTCCTCCTCTCGAAGACAAGCTTATCAAATGTTGACGTTTTGTTCTACGACATAAAATACGTCAGATAATACCCCACTGGTAAAAAAAAAAGGCGGTTGCTAACAAGTGTCTAAACGAGACAACTAAACGTCATCACGCCCAATATTAGCCACCTTTAGCTTAGCGGTGGTGACGTGAAGTAATGTGACCGTGCTGTAGTTCCTTTCGAACCCAACATTAGCCGCCTTTAGCTTAGCGGTGGTGACGTGAAGTCATGTGACCGTGCTGTAGTTCCTTTATAGCCCAACATTAGCCGCCTTTAGCTTAGCGGTGGTGACGTGAAGTCATGTGATCGTGCTGTAGTTCCTTTATAGCCTAACGTTAGCTTTTTTACTTCAAAGATCATAAAGTGGTGTGAATATGTGGAGATTCAAATGTAATCAACATGTGTTTCATTGCCTCTCCAATGGCACATATATAGAGAAATCCAGAGGTCATCGATCACATATTACCTACATTTGTGGCTGATACAAGGAGACTAACATTGTTTTCTCTTAAAGGTACCATGAGGTGACCGGCGGATCTGATCTGCTTACCGAAGCTTTCCAGAAAGTCCTCCACGTCCCCATCTTCCTCAACTCTAAGGTGAAACGTATCTGCCAATCAGATCGAGGGGTCAACGTGTCCTATCAGACCAATCGAGAACTCCCTCTTACTGACCTTCATGCTGATGTGGTCCTGGTGACCACCACGGCCAAAGCAGCTCTTTTCATGGACTTTGATCCACCTCTGTCCATTAAGAAGATGGAAGTCCTGAGGGGCGTCCACTACGGAAGCTCCACTAAGATCATCCTCACTTTTAAAGAGAAGTTCTGGTTGGAGGACGGCATCCATGGCGGGAAGAGCATCACCGACGGTCCTTCTCGGTTCATCTACTACCCGAATCACAGTTTCCCGAACAATAAGACCATCGGGGTTCTCCTGGCTTCCTACACCTGGGCCGAGGACTCCCTCCTCTTCCTGGGAGTGAGCGACGAAGACCTCAAGGTCTGTAAAGTGCCCCGATAAACATTCCTGTTTGTCATCTTGCAATATACTTATTTATATAAATAGTTATCACCGCAATAAACCGTATTTGATTGTGTCTTACTTTACATTATTACATTGAATTACATTCATTGCCATTTCTACACTGTAGCTTTGTGCATATGATGATAAAACCTTTGAATCTTTGAATCTTTGAAAAAGGAGTTGGCGCTGAGAGACTTGGAGCAGATCCACGGGAAGAAAGTGTGGTCTCTTTGCACCGGGGTGGTGGTGAAGAAGTGGAGCACCGATCCTCACAGCCTGGGCGCCTTTGCTCTCTTCACTCCCTACCAGCATTTATACCACTACTCCAAGGAGCTGTTCAGAAGTGAAGGCAGGGTGCACTTTGCCGGGGAACACACCGCCTACCCTCACGCCTGGATCGAGACGGCCATGAAGTCGGCGATCAGGGCGGCTATGAACATTAACAAAGAGGCAGCGAGAACTCAACAGCATGACGAGTTGTAGCCTCTTAAATCCTGCAAATACTAGAGCTCGCTTTAGTTTTAAAGCCGTGATGCAACAAGCAGAAAAACCAAAAGTATAGTAGAAGTACTCAGATCTTGTACTTGAGTAAGAGTAGAAGTACCAGAGTGTAGGAATACTCTGTTACAGTAAAAGTCCTGCATTCAAAATGTTCCTCAAGTAAAAGTAGAAAAGTATTATCATCAAAATATAGTGAAAGTAGCGACAGGAAAAGTAGTCATTGTGCAGATTGGTCCATTTCAGAATAATATATATGATTTGTTTTATAATGATTGATCATGAAAGTGTTCTCAAAGCTGGTAAAGGTGCAGCTAGTTTGAATGACTTTGTATACTGCAGGGTAGCTTGTGAATTTACTCCAGGTGGAACTAAAGTCTGATTTAACACTTGATCATATTTCACATCATTCATCCACATCTGTGAAGTAACTAAAGCTATTAAATACATGTAGTGGAGTAGAAGTACACCATTAACCTCTGAACTGTAGTGGAGAAGAAGTACAAAGTAACAGACAATGGAAATACTCAAGTAAAGTACAAGTACCTCTGAGATACTAAGTTACTTAGTACACCACTGTCAAAAAGTAATCAAATCATTTAATTAAACTGTTATTTTATTCACAAACCGTTTGAAATACAGGTACAATCATAAGATAATATATTATAGAGGACGTTTTTTAATTGAAGAGAGTTTGTATATTATGCAGTAACAAGCTGAAAACACTTAACACTATCCTAAAACAATCTGAATCTAACAAAATGATCCCAGAACATGAATTCTATGTTTCTTAACATTGGTAAAAAATGTTTAAGATATAATAAATGTTGTGCAGGGATGTTGTGTTTCTATGTTTGACCCTGAAGGCTGGCTCCTTTCACAAAAAGCCAATGGGATTTCTCCATGTGATTTTGGATTACAGAAAATACAAACAAACGTTTATGATACTTGGACGTTTAGTTCAGCAGGATAATCTCCACATATTAACCACCTCTTGATTTCTGAAGTGAAAAGCTGTGACCGTGCTGTAATTCGTTATCTCTGTATTTTTGTTGATTGTAAGTAAGTTTCAAGAATCATAAAGTGGTGTTATTTGTTGTGTAAAATGTTCATATAATCATTTAAATCATATATATATATATAGATTATGTCTTATACTCTGATTGCCTTTTACTCGGTTAAATTGTAGTTTTAGTCCTATATGTGTTTAACAGGGACATATGTTTAGGATTGACCTTTCAGGAAGGGCAAAAGGTGGATTTGCAAATGGTTAAGCACTCAGGGGTTTAATGATGGGGATGTTTAGATAATGACTAAGATAATTGATGGGTGGGACCAGTTGGATATTCTCTCTACATATAATGAGACTGTAAACTGTGTTCTGGGGCCAAAGCCATTTTATCCTCTGAGGATGAAGTTGCTCTGATCCTGCATTTGAGATCGAGTTCAATTGTATATAGACTTTCTTTATTACTTTATTAAATATAACAAAAGACAAACTTTGTCCATGAATCATTTATCAGTTTCTCTTAAGAATTTCCTCCACATTATTAAGTGGAGATTTCTGCAAAGCGTGTTAAAACCTATTGTGCATTTTCACCTCTCTTCTACATCAACATGTGTCACCTCTTCTTCATGTCTCTTCTACATCAACTTGTGTCCCCTCTTCTTCATGTCTCTTCTACATCAACATGTGTCCCCTCTTCTTCATGTCTCTTCTTCATCAACATGTGTCTCCTCTTCTTCATGTCTCTTCTACATCAACATGTGTCCCCTCTTCTTCATGTCTCTTCTACATCAACATGTGTCCCCTCTTCTTCATGTCTCTTCTACATCAACATGTGTCCCCTCTTCTTCATGTCTCTTCTACATCAACATGTGTCTCCTCTTCTTCATGTCTCTTCTACATCAACATGTGTCCCCTCTTCTTCATGTCTCTTCTTCATCAACATGTGTCCCCTCTTCTTCATGTCTCTTCTACATCAACATGTGTCCCCTCTTCTTCATGTCTCTTCTACATCAACATGTGTCCCCTCTTCTTCATGTCTCTTCTACATCAACATGTGTCCCCTCTTCTTCATGTCTCTTCTTCATCAACATGTGTCCCCTCTTCTTCATGTCTCTTCTTCATCAACATGTGTCCCCTCTTCTTCATGTCTCTTCTACATCAACATGTGTCCCCTCTTCTTCATGTCTCTTCTACATCAACATGTGTCCCCTCTTCTTCATGTCTCTTCTACATCAACATGTGTCCCCTCTGTGGAAAGAGACTCTGAAAGTTTCAGGAACAAAGATTCTCTCTCTTTTTGTCCTGATCCATTTCTATAAAAACCTGTCTGAAAATGAGCTGATCAGATTTTGGCCACTTTATGATGTCATAACGATGTTTTGTCTTGTGTAACCATTAGCCAATCAGCAACCAAGGTAACCCCCCCCCCTTATCACCTGAATCTCCTCCTATGCGGCTTTCACACCAGCGCTTTTCCCTTTCTAGCTCCTAGCTAGAGCTTTTCTGGTTCAGCTCCGGATTCCCTTTTCATCTCCCGCTCTGTTCACACCGCCCAGCTGCCGCTGCTGCGTCATGACGTCACCGTTTACATCGCTGATTTTCTCCCCAACGGAGCTCACAACAACAACAGGGGGAGGGACTGTGTCGGATCGATGATCGTGTTGCTTTTAATCATACGAAGCCAGATTAAATTAAATAACGACTTCTCCAACCTTATACTTTTCTCCAGAGTGCCGTGGTTCATTGTTTATTAATGTGTTTCATTTAGCGACCGCTGCAGTGCTGGCTGCTCTTCCACGGGAGTTTATTCTCCCGTTAGCTCCGGGTTAGCTCACACGGCTCTAAAGTATTCACTGTCTGACTGTCACACAAGCAGCTGATACATATCCCCAGTTCCCCTTAAGTGAATGTGTGTCAGTCTGAATTGACGCTGTTTGGCATCACAACGCTGTTATGAAAGTTTCTCTGGTATAACATGGGTGATGTTAACATAGCAACCGAAGCTAAACTGACTACTTGCTAAGCCGTTTTCTACAGGCACATTTTACCGGCGTATTTTTCATTATGATTCTACTTGTGATAGTCGGACATGACAACCTATGCTGCCCATGTATTGATTCCATCCGATAGCTGCCTGCTCTCAACAATGATCAATAACAGCGAACGGATGGTCAAAGTAAAGTACAAATAAACAGAATCACACGAAGCCTGGTTAGTGTTGCCTGACTTTATAAAGTGTGTTTTTTTTTTATAAGTGTGTGGTTGCCTTCTAGTCACTTTGACGAGACTCTTCAGTCGACCCATGTTCAGGGGAGGTGGGTTTAGTTTCCTGCACGCCTCGACGTAAGAGAGACGTAAGCGACGCCGCGTCATAGCTCCGAAACTCTTGCCTCTAGACCAGGGGTGGGCAATTATGTTTTACAAGGGGCCACTTCAGAAACTCGAGCTGTGTTGGGGGGCCGAATCAAAAATAAGTTGAACTTAATTCTGCTCAATATACCAATACGGAAAAGGTGTTTTACAGTATGTTAAAGATAAGAAATGAATCAGCTTTATACAAAAAGAAATGAGTGCTTTTGATTTTTGTCTTTCAGTTAATTTTACTTGTTCAGTGAGAAAAATCCAGTCTGTCTTGGGCTTGAACAAGTGCACGGAAATCTGGTTCAACGTCTGAGGTGGATATGCGAAGGACAGCTGAGAGGTGATCATCAGTGATAGAGGATCTGTATCTGGATTTGTTGAACTTCATCACTGAGAATGTCTGTTCACATATGTAGGTAGATCCAAAGAGGACCATCATCTTCTGAGCACGTCTCCTGATGTGTGGAAAGTTCTCCTCTTTCAGGGAAGAGTAAAACTCAGGCAGTGAGACTGACCTAAAGTGCTCTGACAGAAGTGTGTCAGACTGCAGGTCAATGAGTTCAAGCTGAACATCACTGGGTGCATCATCCACATGGCATGTAAATGGGGAAAAGATCATGTTCATTTCATTCTCAACTGTTTTGAAGTCTTTAAATCGCCTTGAAAACTCACCATGCAGTGCTTCTAACATGGATGAGTACCTCTGGAGGTGATCAGCTGATGGTGTGGCTTCCTTCAGTGTTGGCAAGTGCGTGAGAATGTTGTCCTCCATTTGGCTTGAGAGAAGCTGCAGCTTTCTCATGAAAGCCTTCACTGCACTGTACATGTCATGCACAAAAAGGCCCTTGCCTTGCAGTTTGACATTTAGTTCACTCATTAGTGCAGTCACATCTACAGCAAAACCAAGGTCTGCTATCCAGTCTGCATCTGAAAGCTGTGGGATGTCGTTTCCTTTCTTCACACAGAAGTCTTGAATCTCTTCTCTCAGGTCCCATACTCTTTTCAGCACTTTGCCCAGGCTGAGCCACCTGACAGCTGCATGGTAGGGTATGTCACGATGTTCAGTCTCACTTTCCTCCAAAAGTGCAACAAACTGTCTGTGATTCAATGCTCTTGCCCTGATGAAGTTAACTATTTTAGTTACAACATCAACAACATGGTTAATTTTTAACACTGACTTACACAACACTTCCTGATGTATAATACAATGCAAAAATACCAATTTCTGCTCAGGGTTAATTTCTGTCACTTTATCCTGCATTCTCTTCAATAGTCCAACATTTTTCCCTGTCAGATTTGGACAACCATCCGTTGTCACGCCTGCCAGCTTGTCCCATTTCAGTCCCAACTTTTCCACACATGCATTTACCTCCGTGAACAAATCACTCCCTGTTGTTGTCCCTTTCATTGACTGCATGGCTGTCAGCTCCTCCGTGATTTTGAAGTCTGTAGTTATCCCACGTTGGAAGATGAGTAGCTGGGCAGTGTCACGTACATCGCAGCTTTCATCCAAAGCCAAGGAAAAAAAGTCAAAGTTGACCGCTCTGTTCTGCAGCTGAAGCTCCAGATTTCCCGCGATGTCCTCAATCCTCCTCGTAACAGTGCGTCGGGAGAGCGGCACTTTCTCAAATGCCTCCTTTTTCTCCGGGCATATTAGTGCGGCAGAGTCCAACAAACACTCCTTAATGAACTCTCCGTCCGAAAACGGTTTACTTTTTTTTGCAATTGTGTGGGATAAGACATAACTCGTCTTGACAGCTGCATCTCTGGATGTGGAATGTTTTGTGGAAATGTGTTGTTGGCTTTGCAGCTTAGCTAGCAAAGCATCCGACCCCTTTGCCCGCTCTTCCTAAGACAGGTTCTTGTATCTATCTGCGTGTTTGGTAGCATAGTGGCGACTCAAATTGTACTCCTTGAACACAGCGACCTGCGCACCACAAACTAAACACACAGCTTTACCTTTCACTTCTGTAAATAAATACTTAGCGGTCCATGTCTTGTTGAAAACGCGGCATTCAGTATCGATCTTTCTTTTTTTGCCCTTAGCGGACATTTCGAGGACTAGCCGGCCAGCATCACTCGTAGCTGTTCACGGCATGCGCGTTTACGTAAATAAATAAAAAAAACAGCAGCGCCCTTTTCAAAATAAAAGCAACACAGTTAGAAAAGTATTTACGCCATGCAAGCAATACACCTGTGTTGCTTTTATTTTGAAAAGGTTGCTGTTTTTTTTCATTATGTTATAATTTATGATCAACCTCACACGGGCCGGCCAAGGCCGGCCAACAGGCCGGATGTGGCCCGCGGGCCGTAAAATGCCCACCCCTGCTCTAGACCGACAATTTTTTGGAGCTGGAAGTGAACCGCATTCCGGAGCTATGACGCGGCGCCGCTGCGGTGTGAACAGGAAAAAACGGCGCTTTTCCAGCTCCAGCTCCGAGCCGGAGCTGGAAAAGCGCCGGTGTGAAAGGGGCACTAGAGCACCATTAGCCGCATTCACACCGGAGTACTTTTCACCGTACTTTTCGCGTTTAGTTCCGTTAGTACCCCTTATGTCGCGTTCACACCAAAAATGGTACTTAATCTCGGGAACTTTTACCCCCATTTTTAGAGCCTTCTGAGAGATCGTACTTTCCTGTGGGTGAAAAGTGCCCCAGTGCTGATTGGCTGGGCGAATTGCAAACCACGCCCATACAACTGTGAAAATGTTGTGTGGAGACGCCATTGTTTTTCCTCGCTACAAAAACCCAACGCACCGACGGAGCGTTGGGTTTGTTTTTGAAAGCAGTTATGGCAAGCATCAAGAAATGATGAGGAGGTGTCGGCGCTTCTGGAGATCTACGCCGAGGACGCGACCCAGGGAATGCTACTGGGTCGCGTTCAGTAGCTTTCACTCGACCTGGGAATCGTGCACAGCCCCACCGGCTCAAAATAAAGAAACTCAGGCAGGACTGCAAACGGCGGATTCAGTGGCCTAGCTACATCTAGCTAGCTAGATATTCTCGGCCGCTCTGAAAACGTTTTGACTTGTGAATAACTGTGCAGTGTTTCTGTAATGTGCTTCACTAACTCATGGCACTAATCGTCTGTTTCAGGCGAGGATGGACAACTCTCGGGATAGGAAACAAGCGAGCTTTGCATTCTAGATCACAGGGCTTGGTCGTCCTCCTTACCAGCAACCAAACGCAAAGGTACACACACTGTAACTTTGTCTTGAAAGAACGTTACGCATCGAACTGATGTTCACAATCATGTTTATTTCCTTCTTGGTACAATTATGACAGCGTGAAAACGTATTCGCCTAGACCGGCATTTACGTTCGCGCCTTTTTACTCTCTCACAAACATTGTAAACATCCGGGCTAGAGGTCACATGACTTCCGGTAAGAAAACTTGCCTCAACAACATTAAACAAAGTTCAAGCATACATGAAGCACTCTTCAAAAAGGAACAATCCTCCATGTTTGAACCTCTTAAATCGCTGCATAGCCGATTTATTTGGACTGGATTATCCCAGAGAGGCCAAACATTATTTATAACACAGTTTCAGATTTGTGAAACCTTAATTCTATTTGTGAAAATACAAAAAAGGGAGATTTCAGTGCTTTTTTTACATGTAGACCACAGTAGTATTACCAATGCCCCTTCAATCACATTAGTATGCATAAAAAGTGACAGGTCACACCTGCCTCATCAGTACTACTACTTATGCTAATGAGCCCCTTTGATATGTTAATGAGTCCCTTTGTTCGAGGTGTTATCACATGTAGGTGTGATATTCCCCCATTGTAGTAGATCCTTTGTTGTGTAATCTAATTAGCCTTTGATGTCTGATCCCTTTGTTGTCTATCCTTTGATGTGAGGGGTGAGGTGTTTGTGACATGTAGGTGTGATATCCCCTGTTGTAGTAGATCCTGTGTTGTATAATCTAATTAGCCTTTGATGTCTGCCCCCTTTGTTGTCTAATCTAATTACCCTTTGATGTCTATCCTTTGATGTGAGGGTTGAGGTGTTTGTAACATGTAGGTGTGAACTCCCCATTGTAGTAGATCCTTTGTTGTATAATCTAATTAGCCATCGATGTCTGACCCCTTGTTGTCTAATCTAATTATACCCTTTGGTGTCTGTCCTTTGATGTAAGGTGGGAGGTGTTATAACATGTAGGTGTGATATTCTCCCTTGTAGTAGATCCTTTGATGTCAATCTAAGTAGCCCTTTGATGTATGTCCTTTGATCAGTGTTTGTAATTAGTGTTAAGGTAGTCTCTTTGAAGTTGTGTGAGACTGTCTCGCACCCCGTCCTCCTCTCACCCCTTCCCCCTTCCCCCTTCCTTTTGCTGTGATGTCAGAAGATAGAGGTGGAGGGTGGAGTTAGATGAAAAATAATTCCGTGCAAACTAGATAAAAAGCCATTCACCAAGTCACCTAAACTTTTCAAAAACGAAAATGGCAAAGAGACGCAGCGATATGGGTTTAATCAGCGAGACGCCGGTAACAACTTACCACCATCCGACAGGGGCGCCAGTCAAGAAACGGATGCAGTATCTGTGCCGGGTTCAAACCCCTCCCGCGGAGGCTCTTCACTCATCAAGTCACCTAAAACTTTTATTGTCCTCTCTAAATTAGATTAGTTTTAATATGATTTGTGTTAACTAAGGATGTGCTCTTAAGTTGTAGGGTTTTGTGAACTAATGTTTAATTATTTTACTAACTCCAACAAAGTCTCTTTGAGAGGAAAATAACAATTTAAAAGATCTTAATCCCCCTTGATCCTGTAATGTTTAGTTACTTCACACTACTATTAAAGACACAATCCTACAAGAATCCCTGTATAAAGTTACATGAGGTTGTGCTAGGGTAATATTAGAATTAGCTGTTTGTAGCAACAAAAAAAAAAAGAATAGTTGTTTTTTTAAATGTTTTTTAGTAGTACTACCAATCCCCTTTCAATCACATTAGTATGCATAAAAAGTGACAGGTCACACCTGCCTCATCAGTACTACTACTTATGCTAAGCCCCGCCCCCTAATTATGCTAATGAGCCCATTTTATATGCTAATGAGCCCCTTTGTTCGAGGTGTTATCACATGTAGGTGTGATATTGCCCATTGTAGTAGATCCTTTGTTGTGTAATCTAATTAGCCTTTGATGTCTGATCCCTTTGTTGTCTATCCTTTGATGTGAGGGGTGAGGTGTTTGTGACATGTAGGTGTGATATTCCCTGTTGTAGTAGATCCTTTGTTGTATAATCTAATTAGCCTTTGATGTCTGCCCCTTTGTTGTCTAATCTAATTACCCTTTGATGTCTATCCTTTGATGGGAGGGATGGGGTGTTTGTGACATGTAGGTGTGAACTCCCCATTGTCTGACCCCTTGTTGTCTAATCTAATTAGACCCTTTGATGTCTGTCCTTTGATGTAAGGTGGGAGGTGTTATAACATGTAGGTGTGTGTGCACCGGTGTGTTATAAGCCTTTGATGTCAATCTAATTAGCCCTTTGATGTATGTCCTTTGATCAGTGTTTGTAATTAGTGTTAAGGTAGTCTCTTTGAAGTTGTGTGAGACTGTCTCGCACCCCGTCCTCCTCCCACCCCGTCCCCCTCTCACCCCTTCCCCCTTCCTTTTGCTGTGATGTCAGAAGATAGAGGTGGGGGGTGGAGTTAGATAAAAAAGAAATCCGTGCAAACTAGATAAAAAGCCAGTCATTTCCAATCACCAAGTCACCTAAACTTTCAAAAACGAAAATGGCAAAGAGACGCATCGATATGGGTTTAATTAGCGAGACGCCTGTGACAACTTACCGCCATCCGTCGGGAGCGCCAGTCAAGAAACGGGTGCAGTATCTGTGCAGGGTTCAGACCCTCCGTCTGAGGCTCTTCATGAAAAATGGAGTCTGGATGTGTGAGACTGTCTCCCCTCACACCCCCTCCCACCCCCTCCCCTCCCCCTGCCTGTCACCTCTTGATTTGGCTATCAGCCGTTAATTCTCATTCACTAAGTCACCTAAAACTTTTATTGTCCTCTCTAAATTAGATTAGTTTTTTAATATGATTTGTGTTAACTAAGGATGTTCTCTTAAGTTGTATGGCTTGTGAACTAATGTTTAATTACTTTACTAACTACAACAAAGTCTCTCTGAGAGGAAAATAATAATTTAAAATATGTTAATGACCCCCTGATATTGTATTTTGTAATGTTTAATTACTTCACACAACTATTAATGAATCCCTATATGAAGTTACATGAGGCTACATTTACTGGTGTTGAGCCCTGGATGATGAAAATAATCTAAGTGTCATGTTAGGGGGACATTACGAAACTCAGGAGTCCGCCCATGGAGGCTTGGAGAGCGGATAAAGAGAGGTGTATTTACTGGTGTTGAGCCCTGGATGATGTAAATAGTCCAAGTGCCATGGTAGGGGGGCATTACGGAACTCAGGAGTCCGCCCTTTGAGGCGTTGTTAACATTAATGCTTTTGTTTTTGTTACTAAGATACTTTTTAGATACACTTCTGAAGAGAGCAACACTTTACAACTGGTAGAAAGTTAAGTACTTTGTATGGATTTGGGTTTTCTCTAGAGCTGTTTTCAGTGAGACAATGCAGTTTCTGATCATTTTAAGTTTTCAAGTTTCAAGGCTTTATGGCATATGCCCATTAGCTACAGTGTAGATATGTCAATGAAAAACATAGGTCACAGGCTCCTCCAACAGTGCACATAAAACAGATAAAATACTGCAATAGAATGTTTTGATATGACAGATTTGTGCATAATTCTCTCACAAAGGAACTGTAAGATACACGTTTATGTATGGAAAACTTCATAACTTGGTAAAATATTCATTCATTTGTAACGAATTGAGTTTTCTTCAAGAATCAAACTCTAATGGAGAGTTTATGATTTTTAACACTGTTTCGATGAAACAATGCAGTTTTTGATAACTTGACTTGACTAACATTACTTTTTTTAAATATATGTTTTTAGATGCTTTACTTTTGATTTCTTTCATGTTATTTTAACACATTACTTTTTTCATATTTTTCAACATACTGTGATATTTTTTTTTTCTCTCCTTTTTCCATTATATTTTGAATATACAGACATTCAAAGCATTAAGTCCCACCCCAATTAGCAAATCATCCAAAACTAAGGACCCCCACTAAGACGAACAGATTTTCTTTAAGACTGTGACTCTTAAAGGCACTTTGGGATTTTAGTAAAACAATCCAGTTTTCTGGAAATAACTTAAATGATTTTCGTTTTTTCTCCTACAAAGATACTTATAGTTACACTTTAATGGATGCAAAACTTTATAACTTGGTAAAATATTCATTAATTTGTAATGAATTGAGATTCTTAAAGAATCAAACTCTAAATGGAGAGTTTGTGATTTTAACACTGTTTCGATGAAACAATACCGTTTTGATAACTTGACTTGACTAACATTACTTTTTTAAATATATATTTTGTTAGATGACTTTACTGATTTTTGCTTTTTTCTTCCTTGCTTTTGTTTGTGTTACTAGGATACTTTTAGATATACTTTGAAGTGTGCAACACTTTACAACTGATAGAATAGTACTTTGTAAGGAATTCGTTTTCTTGGTAGAATATAAAGTACTTTTGTAAGGAATTGGGTTTCTTAACAATCCTGCTCCACCATTAAATCACTTAATCTGCTACTTCCAGGCAAAAGCTTTTAAAACTTGCATCATGTATTAAGTCATGTCTTGGCAAAAATGAGAGTCCTGGGTGCTTTAAAACATTTCTTAGAACATTTTGATATATTCAAACACATAATGAACTGCAATGACTCACTGCTGCATCAAATTGATTTTACAACTGTTGGGAGGACAAAACTGTGAGACTCTCAGACCCTTTTGTTGTCAATCTAATTAGCCTGTCCTCATTTTACTAAAGTAATTTAACCTAAGTGGAGCCAACCTAAGGAGTGGGCCCTACAGTCTGGGACTAGCTTACTTTTTAACATTCTACTCAAAGGGCCCGTAAATATTATCTCCGCCAATATGCTATATTAAAATATCATTTAAAAAATTAAATAAAACTCATTTCATGTTGAAATGATCAAGGAAAAGCCAGTCAATGTTATGTTAACACAAACAAAAGTTCTGTTTTATATGTTGAAATATAATTTAAAAAACAACGATATAGTATTTTCAAGTCTTACTTTAGTATGGTAAAATTAAGAATAAGTCACATTAAAGTTTGTCATGATTTTCCGTAAAAAAGTCAAGTATAGTTTGTCAAAAGAATATGAAAAAATCATTTTGTAGAGTAGCATGTTGAAAATCTCAGTGTTTAACTGAACACATCTACATGTGATAACACCTCGAACAAAGGGGTAATTAGCATACAAAGGGGGGTCACTAGCATCAGTGGGGGAAAGGTGCTACGGAAATGAACTTTGAGGAGGGGGAACTTGTAAGAATTTCCAAGGCGAGAGGGTCTTTGATAAAAAAAAAAATATGAACAGAGTTATACCGACAAATTATTTACGGCGTCCGAACGCATACCTCGTCAACCATCTGTTTACAAACTCAAAGATTATGATGGAGAAGAGATAAAGGGGACTTTTTTATGAGAAAGAGTTAAAAAAGTGAAGGTAGTACTTTTTTCTGAACAGATTTTCTTTAAGACTGTGACTCTTAAAGGCATTTTCTAGTAAGACAATTCAGTTTTCTGGAAATAACTTGAATGATTTTTGTTTTTTCTCCTACAAAGATACTTATAGTTACACTTTAATTGATGCAAAACTTTATAACTTGGTAAAATATTAATTAATTTATAATGAAATTAGTTTCTTAAAGAATCAAACTCTAAATGGAGAATTTGTGATTTTAACACTGTTTCGATGAAACAATGCGGTTTTGATAACTTGACTTGACTAACATAACTTTTTTTTTTAAATATATGTTTTTAGATGCTTTACTTTGATTTCTTTCATGTTATTTTAACACAACATTACTTTTTTCATATTTTTCAACATACTGTGATATTTGTTTTTTTTTCTCCTTTTTTCCATTATATTTTTGAAAAACTACACAGTGATTTTTATCAAAATACACCATGCAACTAATACATTATACAATATTACGACTTTTTGCGATATTTTCAACACAATATACTTGTACCTTTTTCTGTAGGGCTTCAGGATATTTAGCATGTCATGCATAAAACCGGTGTCATCTTTCCTGAAACTGACGTGCTGTCCGTTTTACAAACAAGTTATCTTTCTGCTTCTTCACCCTCTGAATTTTCCTCCCCCCGTCCCTATTCCTTCAGCCATCACAACAACAATCAAGTCAGATCTGTGAAATTAAACACCTCTCCCCAAAGCGTGACTTCCCTATTGAGGGAGTGGGGCAGTAGGGCCTAACCCGATTGGCCTAATATACTAACATGCAGAACGTATGGTATGTTTGAAAAAAGACTAACCATCTATCCAGTTCAAGCTGTCTTTAAGATGCGACATCGTGCTCTGACTTTTTCCGTAAAATCGTGACAAACTATTACTTATTCTTACATTTGACCTCTTGCTGCTTGGTTGAAAATGATAGATGAAAAAGCTACAACGCTTAAAGAATTTTCTAAAAACTCTCAATTCTACAGATGAATCCCCACACTCAACGCAACAAGTCCGCCCCCCACTCAGCAAATCATCTAAAACGAAGGACCCCACTAAGACGACCGTTGAAAACTAGCCAGGGATCTGAGAAAAAACCAAGTCTCTCCCCGCGAGTTGCAGCCAGGAACAAACTCCTGTCTCCTATCATCACCACCATTGTGGACACCCACATATTGCAGTACTACTGCTGCTGATGTTACTCCTGGGGCCAAGACGTCTCTGTTTATGAACATAGTGAAATCGGAGTTGGTTGATATTCTGGAGAGGGTGCTGCATCGGTACAGAGAAAAAATCTGCAATGGGTGCCGAGTCAGTCACCCCGGCCAGAGGCAACACGATTGTCTGAATGACATTCCAGAATATTTCTTCAGAAACAATTACAACGCGTTAATGAAAAGTCTTTGGCTCGCCGACTTCATTACAGTGAATGACCAGAGTCTTAATGATAAAAAAAAAAAAAACATTTACACGGCTGAATGGAGGATCCAAGGCGCTTCGGAGGCTTTTCTGTACAATCTCAAAAACTGCAGACGCCTCAAGGAGAGACTTGAAAAGATCCATGCCGAGCTGGATGGATAGGAAGAAGACTAATAACCAGCGGTTTGATTGAAGCCGGGGATTTTTTTTTTTTTCGATACTTGACTTTCTTTAAGTAAAATAAAAATGGGTAACTACTATGGAAAACAATCTGTATATATCTATCAGAATGCAGTCAATACCTGTTTAATAAGTGTGTTGTTGATGACGATTGAAAACAGAATGAATAGTGATCCCCGTGTAAACAGAACGGCTGAAGTTTGTAAACTAGAAGACATTTTGGATATCGTTCATTCTGGCAGTACTATTCCGGGTCATTGGGAAACGATTGTAAACGAAACTTTTAAAGTGGTACTGGAATCTTCATTTTCCAAAACATTCTGTAACATTACCGAAGAAATGAAACAAACACCAAAAGTGTATCATGTGCTCGCATTGTATGCTCTGTTTGTAGATGTAATGCATCTTTGTGTCAAAAACAGCATACACATGAATACTTTGGCCGAAGTGCAAAAACTCCATTATAATATTTCCCTTCATCTGGGGGATTCTATGCTGGAGAAGATCATGGGGATGTTGCAATCAGTATAAATGACAAAAAAAAAACACTGACACACAAAAACACAGAAACACAAAAACACTGACACACTGAAACACTGACACACAAAACACTGAAACACTGAAACACTGAAAACTGAAACACTGCCACACTGACACACAAAAACACAAAAACACTGAAACACTGAAATACTGAAAACACTGAAAACACTGACACACAAAAAACACAGAAGCACAAAACACTGAAACACTGAAACACTGAAACACTGACACACAAAAACACAGAAACACTGACACACTGAAACACTGACACACAAAAACACTGAAACACTGAAACACTGACACACTGAAACACTGAAACACTGACACACTGACACATTGACACACAAAACGACTGAAACACTGAAACACTGAAATACTGAAACACTGAAAACAATTGACACACAAAAACACAGAAAGCACAAAACACTGAAACACAAAAACACAAAACACTGAAACACTGACACACAAAACACTGAACCACTGAAACACTGACACACTGACAAACTGACACACAAACACTGAAACACTGCAACACTGACACACAGACACACAAAACACTGAAACACTGAAACACTGACACACAAAACCCTGAAACACTGAAACACTGAAAACACTAAAACACTGAAACGCCGAAAACTATTAAACAGCCCTGTTATATACTATGACAATTCTTTACTTATTTATAATATGGTTCAAATTGAGTAATTTGAGTTGTCGGATGCACTTGATACCATTTTACTTTTTAAAAATACTGATGTGTTTATTCAAAACCATTTCAACACACAATGTCATGACTTTTTCAAGATCTTTTTGTCAAACTATACTATGACTTTCTCTAATTTTTTTTTTTTTTTTTTTTTTTTTTGAGATCCTATTGCATTACATTGCAGACAAAATATATAATATAATTCTTAACTACATACTATACTTGGTATTTTTTCACGATACTTGTAACATACTATACTAGTACTTTTAAAAATAAATGTTCATACATTCTA